>NW_027361700.1:1922500-2305000 GCF_039654945.1 Dendrobates tinctorius | reverse complement strand
CTCACTCTAATTCCATTATATCCTTCCTGAGCACCGGTGCCCAAAACTGTGGTGGTCAACGTGTGACTGGACACACCGCCTCCAGCAGGGCGAATTTCTATGGCACATGTGACCCTGGATGCACCGCCTCCAGTAGGGCGAATTGTAATAATATAACGTGCAGCCAGATACACCGCCTCCAGCAGGCGAATTTCAGTCGCCGAGCTGGAACCTAAGAACCCTAGCTCGCCCTGCACCTAGCCCTTTCTAATGAAATGGACGGTGCAGAAAATAATCCCACCACTGCACTGAAACACACAAAAGGAAAGTTACAAAACAGGGGTAACAGCACTTAGCTTTGCTCTGTTGCTATTGCTCCCAGCAACAGAGTCCACCACCAGAATGCAGCTTTCCTCTTGAATAGCTGCTTCTTCACCAAGCTTTGTCCGAGCTGCAAGGAACTCCTCTCTGACTCCTTCCACACCAGGACTCTGACTGAGCTGCCAGGAACTCTCTCCTTCACCAAGGATGGTAACCACCTGACAGTCTTTTATAGGTAAGACCCAGCAATCACACCTGCTTCATAATCACGTGCATCAAACTAAAGTAACCAGAGTGAAATGACCCTAACGGCCACCGGGGCAAAACTAGAACTGAAACCACCACAGTGCAATGACCCTAATGGCCACCGGGGGCAAAACTCACTTTAAGCAACCACCTTAAAGAAAAAAAAAGGTTACAAGTGCTTTTCTCTGTCACAATCCAGCGTGGATCATGACAGTACCCTCCCTTAATGAGGGGCCTCTGGACCCTCAAGACCGCTCCTCATCAGGGAACCACCTACAGAGGGGACGCCCAGATCCAGAGTTCACCCCTGCAACTACCTGCACGTCAGGTTGATATTGGCAACGTATGTTCTGGAGGCACCACACATCTCCGAAGCGCCGACCTGGGGAACGAGTTGAGTATGTGCATGTTTGGGGTTAACTCGAGCTGGTAAGACTCCGCAACACACTTCCACTGGATGTTTTTTGGTGGCCACCCATACATGCTCGTTCACACAGGTCCGGACCTGAACGTTTATTGCCACACATTCATTTGTCACAATTCGATGAATTCTTTCTGAGATTGACAACAGAGGCGTCCCCCTGTGTCATCACACTCACACCCCCACAATTCACCAAGGGGTACACCACCCTCCAACCTCTTCCACCACGAGGTCTGCGCCTCCCAGGGTTGGCTAATGGCGAGGGTTGAGACTTGCCCCTACTCTCCTGCAGCACACCTGCTGCTCTCACAGGAGAGGAAGTGGTCGGTTGAAGAGAGACGGCAGAGACAGTAGTTCCTAGGCAGCAGCCCTCACATGACTGCCCCCAGCTGACTACTTCCCTCGCCCGCCAATCTACATCCGGGCTGTGTTTTTTCAGCCAAGGGAGGCCTAAAACTATAGGAACTGGCATTCCTTCCAAGACGTAGCATGACAAGGACTCCTTATGATGTCCTATATGCAGATGGATATTTTCTACGACTTGGGTCAGGCTCCCCTGGCTCAGTGGAACAGAGTTAATGGCCTGGACGCTTATAGGTTGGGCCAGCGTCCTACACCTCAGGCCATGAGTCTGGACAAAGCGAGCATCCACCAGACTGACTCCTGCTCCGCTGTCCACAAGCATCGGTATCACCTCCTGTACCCCGCCAGCCAACACCTCTGCTGACATAGTACCTTGGGAGGGCAAAATGGAGTACATATACACTCCCTGGTCGTCTCCCTCCAAACGACCAGGGGAAGGCGGCTTCTGAGATGACACAGATAATTTGGCGCGCATTGGGCAAGCCTTAAGGACATGACCAGTCTGCCCACAGTAAAAACATGCCGACACCACTCCCTGAACCGTAGGCAGGCCTGAACACACACTAGCACCTCCTACTTGCATAGGTTCGCCTGGAGACTTGGCATGCACTGGGCAGGCTCCCATGAAATGGCCCGGCTTCCCACAGGAAAAGCATACCCCCCCACCACGGCGAACCGCAGACAACCCCTTTTTTGTACCTACAACACTGGGCTGCCTGGGTTCCTCCATCCGCACTGGTGGGTCCTCCTCCCTAGCGAGGACTACAGGAGGCACATTTTGTGTATGTCTCTCCCTAAGGCGTCTATCCACCCGGATGGCAAGGGACATGGCGGCCTCCAGCGACCTGGGGGCGGCGTACTGCACTAGAGTATCCTGCAACTTTGGAAACAGACACTGCACAAATTGTCTCCTAAGTGCAGGGTCATTCCACTGAGTGTCGGTGGCCCACCTCCTAAACTCTGAGCAGTGCTCCTCAGAAACCCGCACTCCCTGTTTACACCTACAGAGTCGGGATTCCGCCAGGGAGACGCCATCAGGATCCCCATACACTAGCGCCAAAGCCGCAAAAAATTTGTCCACGGACTCTAACGATGGTGAATCGTCCGGTAGGGAGAAGGCCCAGGATTGGGGATCACCCTTAAGAAGGGACATAATGATTCCCACCCATTGTTCTTCACTCCCTGATGAACGAGGGCGCAGCTTGAAGTATAGTTTACAGGCTTGCTGAAATACCAAGAATTGATCTCTCCCTCCAGAAGACCTGTCAGGGAGGGATATCTTGGGTTCTGGCTGAGCCTGTGCCTGAACCAAAGCCCACCAACAGCTGCAGCTGCTGCACCAACTCACCGCGCAGCCCCCTAAACTCATCAGTAAAGATCTGCAGCATTTGGGCAAAGGTCTGCATTGGGTCCATGGCTCAGCAGAAAAAAAAATGTATGGTTGGTGATAATGTGGTGGTCAATGTGTGACTGGATACACCGCCTCCAGCAGGGCGAATTTCTATGGCACACGTGACCCTGGATACACTGCCTCCAGTAGGGCGAATTGAAATAATATAACGTACAGCTGGATACACCGCCTCCAGCAGGCGAATTTCAGTATTACACGTATAACTGGATACACCGCCTCCAGCAGGGCGAATTTAAATAATAAATAGAAACACCAGGGAAACTGATACAATGGAGGGCCCTGCGATAGGGAACGGGGACGTGGAGACCTCCTGCGCTCCCCTGAGCCAGTCTCTACACTCCTAACAGTCCCTATACAGGCTCCGCACCTGTCGCCGTGCTGGAACCTAAGAACCCTCACTGTGAGATACAATATTGTTACACTCCAGGAAGACATCCAGGTCTCTCTTGAACCCCTCGACTGAGTTCGCCATCACCACCTTCTCCAGCAAGGAATTCCAGATTCTCACTGCCCTAACAGTAAAGAATCCTCTTCTATGTTGGTGGAAAAACCTTCAGTCGCCGAGCTGGAACCTAAGAACCCTAGCTCGCCCTGCACCTAGCCCTTTCTAATGAAATGGACGGTGCAGAAAATAATCCCACCACTGCACTGAAACACACAAAAGGAAAGTTACAAAACAGGGGTAACACCACTTAGCTTTGCTCTGTTGCTATTGCTCCCAGCAACAGAGTCCACCACCAGAATGCAGCTTTCCTCTTGAATAGCTGCTCCTTCACCAAGCTTTGTCCGAGCTGCAAGGAACTCCTCTCTGACTCCTTCCACACCAGGACTCTGACTGAGCTGCCAGGAACTCTCTCCTTCACCAAGGATGGTTGAAATGACCAATATCACCAACAGTGATTGCAACCACCTGACACTCTTTTATAGGTAAGAGCCAGCAATCACACTTGCTTCATAATCACGTGCACTAAACTAAAGTAACCAAAGTGCAATGACCCTAACGGCCACCGGGGGCAAAACTAGAACTTAAACCACCACAGTGCAATGACCCTAATGGCCACCGGGGGCAAAACTCACTTTAAGCAACCAGCTTAAAGAAAAAAAAAGGTTACAAGTGCTTTTCTCTGTCACAATCCAGCATGGATCATGACAAAAACTGTACACAGTACTCCATGTGCGGTCTAACCATGGATTTGTACAGAGGCAGTATAATATAATAATAATAATAATAATAATAATCTTTATTTTTATATAGCGCTAACATATTCCGCAGCGCTTTACAGTTTGCACACATTATCATGTGTAATGCTCTCATCATGTGTATCCAGGCCTCTTTTAATGCACCCCATGATCCTGTTTGCCTTGGCAGCTGCTGCCTGGCACTGGCTGCTCTAGGTAAGTTTATCATTAACTAGCATCCCCAAGTCCCTCTCCATGTCAGATTTACCCAGTGGTTTCCCGTTCAGTGTGTAATGGTGATATTGGTTCCCTTTTCCCATTTGTATAACCTTACATTTATTATTGTTAAACCGTATCTGCCACCTTTCGGCCCAAGTTTCCAACTTATCCAGATCCATCTGTAGCAGAATACTATCTTCTCTTGTATTGACTGCTTTACATAGTTTTGTGTCATTTGCAAATATCGATATTTTACTGTGTAAACCTTCTATCAGATTGTTAATAAATATGTTGGAGAGAATAGGTCTCAACACCGACCCCTACGGTACCCCACTGGTCCCAACGATCCAGTTAGAGAATGTACCATTTATAACCACCCTCTGCTTTCTATCACTAAGCCTGTTACTTACCCATTTACACACATTTGTTCATGTGCATATACCCTAGTTCAATAACCTTAGAAAACTCAATAAACCTTACATTTATTATTGTTAAACCGCATCAGCCACCTTTCGGCCCAAGTTTCCAACTTATCCAGATCCATCTGTAGCAGAATACTATCTTCTCTTGTATTGACTGCTTTACATAGTTTTGTATCATCTGCAAATATCGATATTTTACTGTGCAAACCTTCTATCAGATTGTTAATAAATATGTTGAAGAGAATAGGTCCCAACACCGACCCCTACGGTACCCCACTGGTCACAACGATCCAGTTAGAGAATGTACCATTTATAACCACCCTCTGCTTTCTATCACTAAGCCTGTTACTTACCCATTTACACACATTTGTTCATGTGCATATACCCTAGTTCAATAACCTTAGAAAACTCAATAAACCTTACATTTATTATTGTTAAACCGCATCAGCCACCTTTCGGCCCAAGTTTCCAACTTATCCAGATCCATCTGTAGCAGAATACTATCTTCTCTTGTATTGACTGCTTTACATAGTTTTGTATCATCTGCAAATATCGATATTTTACTGTGCAAACCTTCTATCAGATTGTTAATAAATATGTTGAAGAGAATAGGTCCCAACACCGACCCCTACGGTACCCCACTGGTCACAACGATCCAGTTAGAGAATGTACCATTTATAACCACCCTCTGCTTTCTATCACTAAGCCTGTTATTTACCCATTTACACACATTTGTTCATGTGCATATACCCTAGTTCAATAACCTTAGAAAACTCAATAAACCTTACATTTATTATTGTTAAACCGCATCAGCCACCTTTCGGCCCAAGTTTCCAACTTATCCAGATCCATCTGTAGCAGAATACTATCTTCTCTTGTATTGACTGCTTTACATAGTTTTGTATCATCTGCAAATATCGATATTTTACTGTGCAAACCTTCTATCAGATTGTTAATAAATATGTTGAAGAGAATAGGTCCCAACACCGACCCCTACGGTACCCCACTGGTCACAACGATCCAGTTAGAGAATGTACCATTTATATCCACCCTCTGCTTTCTATCACTAAGCCAGTTACTTACCCATTTACACACATTTGTTCATGTGCATATACCCTAGTTCAATAACCTTAGAAAACTCAATAACCTTTTTTCTTCAATGCGTTTGTCTCACGGCAAGCTAAAAACTTCACCAAAACTGCCCAACATGAACCCGGTCTCACATATGTATTGTTTAGTTTCTTTTTTACTTATTTCTGCTTGTTGTTCTATCCTTTCCATTTCATGTTGGCCATCATATATGTTGCACGTACAATCTCCATTATCTTCGGGCAAGCGGTAAATGGTTTATTTACTACTCTATCCATTTCACTTAACATTTTAAACCCATCTTATGTTGTTCCTGATGTCCTGCCAGCAATAATTTTGCCTATCTCGCCATCTAATCACTTTTTGTTGCATTATTGATCAGCTGCTAAGAGTATTCCCAGTAAAACTGTTTTATTTTAATGCTGATGCGATGACTTGGCATACTCTTACTTCCGTTATTGCCCCCACTACGTGTGCTTCTCAAAGTCTGATCAACTCAATGAATCTTATTTATTTCTATCAACTCCAACTTACACTTTCTCAGCCATACTCATGTCTCATAGGGACATATAGGCAAAAAAAGGTCTTTCATTTTGTTCAAGGCAAACTTGGCAAATCTTCCACACAACAATGTCTTAGTAATGTAAGTTACGATTACTAAATCGATTTTCTACAGTGCCAACAACTGTGCCCAGTGTCATCAGAGTCCACCAAGGTGGGATCACGGCATTGTCATTCATAGAAAATGGTTATGCGTTAGTGGTAGAACTTCTTCGTAAACGCCACAATTAATTTTCTAGGAATCCTGATATCGCCCAAGGACTATTGGATATTTGGCAGCCACAATGCCCTCATAATCATACCCCATCACTGCCAGACAAAATGAGTTGAGTAAATACCAATTATCTTGTTCTCTTTTCAAGATCAGTTCCATTGCCTCATCAGTGTCATACAATTCCTACCTGGTTCCTTTTCTAATTCTTCATGTGACCAACAACCAACAAGAGGTGTTACTAATATTGTAATAACATGAAGCAGAATTAAAAAATTTTTTAGGCTTTCTAAGTTATCTTACTTGTTTATGGATGATGAGGAGTTATACTGTTATAATTGATAAAAACAGCAAGAGTAATAAAGTGTAGTTTTTGTTCCTTTTCTTTAGGAATTATACACTTTTTGTACATGGCAGGCCAATCACTATACTGATATTTTAAAGGTTAGCATCAATGTAATATAAACATGAAAACAGGAGATAAAAGCCGTCTGTCTTTGCATCGTGTGTCAGACTGCTTAGGGTTACACCTTTTTGACAGTGGTAATGACAAGAGTAATACCCAGTTGTCAGTTTAGTGTTAAGTATTGAAGAGGGAATATTTTACGCTATGTACTGGTTTAGAGTTATGGCCATTTCAGTTGATTTGTGGTCTTAGTGGTTTTTCATTTGTGTTTCTTAATGAAACTACCTTCTCATAAATATTCATTAGTTGTTTCTGCCCCTAACCAGTGAGGCATAATTTAGAAATGGCTTCCTTTTGCAACTAATTAACATCTCCTGGAAAATAGTGCAATAGTGAACTAAAAATAAAATGCATCATCATGTTAGATATTCCTAAGAGGATGCAATTAAACAGAAGCTGTTAAAGAACCATTAAGACTAAAGTGCAACTATTCGGTTAAGGTACTGTCACACTTAGCGATGCACCAGCGATCCCGACCAGCGATATGACGCGGTCAGGATCGCTGGTACATCGCTAAGTGGTCACTAGTGAGCTGCCACACAGGCAGATCTCACTAGCGACATCGCTGGGGACGGGGGTCGTTACTTACCTGTCAGACGCGGCGATCCTGCGTCCTCCCGCCCGGCTCCACGCGTCGCTCATCGTCACAACAGGAAGCTGACGACGAGAAACAGTCCTGGACGTTCTCGCGCGATCAGCGATAACCAGCGGGGGAGCCGGTCGTAGGTAAGTATCAGACACAGAGATATCGCTAGCAATATCGCTATAACGTCACAAGTTATAGCGATATTGCTATCGATATCTCTTAGTGTGACAGGCCCTTTAGATTTAATGATTTAAAAAGGGAAGGACATATCATTTGTGCAACCTGGGGCCCAAGAGGTAAGGGGGCCACTTCACCTAAAAAGTAGGTGGCATTGTGTATTCTAGCGAGCTATTGGACTGCAAAGAGCCCAATATTGCTCTTGTACAGGAGGCCTCCTTTGTCTGTGTCTGCCAGTTGGTTGAATTATGGTGTTAGTTGAGGTGGGGGGGGGGACTTTTTTGTTGACAGCACATTATCTTTAACCATTTGTTTAAGTACACTTTGCCTGTGAGAGACAGAATCTAAAAATGAAAAACAGAAAATCACATTGTATGATTTTTAAATAATGAAATTGCATTTTATTGCATGAAATAAGTATTTATTACCAACCAGCAAGAATTTTGGCTCTCAGACCTGTTAGTTTTTCTTTAAGATCCCTCCTACTCTGCACTCATTACCTGTGTTAATTGCACCTATTTGAACTCGTTACCTGTATACAAGATAACTGTCCACTCAATAAATCACACGCCAACTTCTCCACCATGGCCAAGACCAAAGAGCTGTCTAAGGACACCAGGGACAAAAGTGTAGACTTTCACAAGGTCGGGATTGGCTAGCAGCTTGGTAAGAAGGCAACAGCTGTTGGTTCAATTGTTAGAAAATGGAAGATGGAAGATGATTGTCAATCTTCCTCGGTCTGGGTATCCATGCAAGATCATGTCTCATGGGGTAAGAATTATTCTGAGACAGGTCAGAATCTAGCCCATCACTACACGGGAGGAACTGATCAATGACCTGAAGAGAGTTGGGGGTCACATTCTCAAACATTACCATTAGTTACACTCTACGCCGTCATGGATTAACCCCTTCATGACCGGAGCTTTTTTTTCGTTTTTGCGTTTTCATTTTTCACTCCCCTTCTTCCCAGAGCCATAACTTTTTTATTTTTCCGTCAATATGGCCATGTGTGGGCTTATTTTTTGCGGGACGAGTTATACTTTTGAATGATGACATTGGTTTTAGCATGTCATGTAAAATAAAATGGGGAAAAAATTCCAAGTGCGGTGAAATTTCAAAAGAGTGCAATCCCACACTTGTTTTTTGTTTGGCTTTTTTGCTAGGTTCACTAAATGCTAAAACTGGCCTGCCATTATGATTCTCCAGGTCATTACGAGTTCATAGACACCAAACGTGTCTAGGTTCTTTTTTATCTAAGTGATGAAAAAAAATTCCAAAGTTTGGTAAAAAAAAAAAAAATTGCGCCATTTTCCGAGGCCCGTAGTGTCTCCATTTTTAGTGATCTCGGGTTGGGAGAGGGCTTATTTTTTGCATGCCGAGCTGACGTTTTAATGATATCATATTTGTGCAGACACGATCTTTTTATCGCCCATTATTGCATTTTAATGCAATGTCGTGGTGACCAAAAAACGTATTTCTGGTGTTTTGATTTTTTTTCTCGCTACGCCGTTTAGCGATCAGCTTAATCTTTTTTTTATTGAAAGGTCAGGCAATTCTGAAGGCGCTGATACAAAATGTGTGTATGTTTGATTTTATTTTTATTGTTTTATTTTGAATGGGGCGAAAGAGGGGTGATGTGAACTTTTATATTTTTTTATTTTTTTCATATTTTTAAACACATTTTTTTTTACTTTTGGCATGCTTCAATAGCTTCCATGGGAGACTAGAAGCTGCCACAACTTGATTGTCTCAAAGTTTGACAGCGGCATTTAACTCGTTAATAGGCACATTCGGATCACGTTTCCGCCTGCGCCTATTGCGGGCACATGTCAGCTGTTGAAAACAGTTGACATGTCCCGGCTTTGAGGTGGGCTCACCGCCGGAGCCCACCTCAAAGCGGGGGATATTGACGTCGGACGTACTATCCTGTATGACGTCAGAAAGGGGTTAAAATCCTGCGGGTCATGCAAGGCTTCCTTGCTCATGCCAGCACATGTTCAGGCCCATTCATTATTGACCATCTGGATGATCCAGAGAAGGCATGGGAGAAGGTCATGTGGTCAGATGAGGCCAAAATAGAACTTTTTCGTGCCAACTCCACTTGCCATGTTTGGAGGAATAAAAAGGATGAGAACAACCCGAAGAACACTGTTCCAACTGTGAAGAATGGTGGGTGGGGTGCTTTTCTGCAAAGGGGAAAGGACGACTGCACCGTAATAAAGGAAGGATGGATGAAGTCATGTATCGCAAGAGTTTGGCCAACAACCCCACTCTCTTAGTAAGTAAGAGCATTGAATATGGGTTGTGGCTGGGTCTTCCAGCATGACAACGACCCGAAACACACAGCCAGGGCAACTAAGGAGTGGCTGAGTAAGAAGCATTTCAAAGTCCTGGAGTGGTCTAGCCAGTTTCCAGACCTGAACCCAATAGAAAATCTTTGGAGGAAGCTCTAAGGGCCCCGTCACACATAGCGACGCACCAGCGATCCCGACAACAATATGACCTTGTCAGGATCGCTGGTGTGTCACTACATGATAGCTGGTGACCTGCCAAACAGGCAGCTTCACCAGCGATCAGCACCTGCGATAGGTGGGTAACAAGCGACGCACGTCGTTTAGTTACCCACTGTGTACCTTAGTTACCAGCGCGCTGGTGCAGGGAGCTGGTAACCAAGGTACACATCGGGTTTCTAAGCAGCGCACGGCACTTAGAAACCCGATGTGTACCTTGGTTACCAGCTCCCTGCACCAGCGCGCTGGTAACTAAGGTACACATCGGGTTTCTAAGCGCTGCGCACCGCTTAGAAACCCGATGTTTACCTTAGTTACCAGCACGCTGATCGCTGGTCTCCCGCCTGTCACACGCAGAGATGCGTGCTGGCCAGCGGGAGACCAGTGATCAAAAAAATGTCCTGGCCATTCCAGGACGATCAGCGATAACCGGCAGCGGGGCCGGTCGCTGGTCAGTGTCACAGCGATCTCGCTGGTGAGATCGCTGTTGCATCACAAAACTTGTGATTCATCTGCGATCTCGCTAGCGAGATCGCTATGTGTGACGGGGGCTTAACTCAATGTTGCCCAGTAACAGCCCCGAAACCTGAATGATCTGGAGAAGATCTGTATGGAGGAGTGGGCCAAAATCCCTGCTGCAGTGGGTGCAAACTTGGTCAAGAACTACAGAAAATGTCTGACCTCTGTAATTGCAAACAAAAGGTTTCTGTACCAAATATTAAGCTCTGTTTTTCTATTGTATCAAATACTTATGTCATGCAATACGATACAAATTAATTTTGTAAAAATCATACAATGTGATTTTCTGGTTTTTATTTTTAGATTTTGTCTCTCACAGTTGAAGTGTACCTACAATAAAAATTGCACATCTTTCTATTCTTTGTAGGTGGGAAAACTTGCAAAATCGTCAGTGTATCAAATACTTATTTTCCCCATTGTATACGATGAAGCCTCGAGGATATTGAAGACAGCCACCGTACATATATGGTGCTATCATGGCACAGGCTCAGGCCCCTGATGCAATGGCCAGAATTGAAGATAATTACTGTACCGACTGTTTAACCCCTTGTGTGATGCAGTCAATGGTGTCCATGGCAGCTTAGTGGTTTACAGACGGAAGATGATACTTTTATCATGCTATTGTCTTCCCTCCACTGTTCACATGGTGCGGATAGATTGCTGTAGCAATCAGGGGTCTAAGAATGATCCACAGGTCAGCCATCTTGGTGCACCTTTCTGTGCCTAGTAGAATTCATATTAGTATTACAGTAAATTGACAGTCTTAATAAACTACAGTAAAGTATTGCAGTGATTTATAGAAGCTACAATGAATAAATCGCCTAGTAGAACGAGAAGAAATGTAATATACAATATTAAAAATATAAAACAGCCGAAAAAATGCAATATACAAAAACAATCCCTCTCAAATAAAAAAATAGAATAAAAAAACTGTACCAAATTGATATTGCCACATTCTTAATTACCCGAACTATAAAATGATCACTTCACTATCACTGAAAAATAATTAAAAAAAATCACAATTTCTGTTTTTGTTAGCCCTGCCTCACAAAATTTGATATCTCCGTAAGTGTTCGGACTTGCAGAATAAAGGTAACATGTAATTTATGACACATGGGGAATTATAGTTTTCTTCCATTTCCAGTCCCAAAAAATGAACATTTTTTTCAATGCATTTTAGTAATCCTAAATTGTGACTTTTAAAGCACCACCGAGCTATATTTTTATTTCACTGCTAATTCATGTTCACTGCCTTTTAATGTTGTTCTCATCAGCCGCCATCTTCTGCTCTTCCTGGCACCTCTTCGGTCCTGATCCGCCATATTCTCACTGCAGCTTCTGACTGATCGGGAAATCAGAGGTAACGGTCACAAGCTCTTAGTGTAAGTCTATGAGAGCCTAGTTTTGGCTTCCTTCTGCTATCATGGACTTGTATTGAGAAGTGACCTCCGACTCGCCCAGCAAACACTGGAGCGATCCGGCAGGTCACAAATAGCAAAAGACGACCAAAGCGGCGCCAACATAAGAAGATGAAGGCTGATGAGTATAATACTAGGTGCAGGCAACAGACATTAGTGATAAAACTCCAGCACTGTAATAAAGAAAAAAAAACGGAGTGGTGCTCTAAAAATTATAACTTGGCCAGCAGAAATGTCCTCATAGGGCTATGTTAACAGACATGTCTTCATGGCCCAAAAGGCTTTATTTAGCCTTGAGGGATTAAAAATGTTAGAATCTGAAACAGATGGATTTGTCCAGGTTTAAAAAAAATAAGTAGAAGGCTGCACCTAGAAATGTATGGTTTTAAAGGAGTTCTCCCAGATTGTTGTCACTATTGTCTTCATAGTGCTACAAAAAAAGTAAAACGTGTTTTTCCTACATGGCAGTTGGAATCTGCCCTGTGATATATGTGTATTTCCTCCATATGGCTGGCTGCTAGGCATGTGGATGCATGTGCTGGATGAATGGAGATGGAGAGGTGACCACTCGGGCATGTTTTCTCCAGCCACTTCTGCAGGAGTTATGGAAACAGTAGCGCATGCTCATATAAGACCAGATTTATTTTATGTGCCCCATACAATGTATGTGAAGAAGAGGGGGCGGGAATGTACAGTATGGGCTAAGTCAGTGGCGGCGAACCCAAGGCACATGTGCCAGAGGGGGGCACGCAGAGCCCTCCCGGTGAGCACACGTGCTATCTCCTCAGGACTAGTGCTGCCACCACTCTTCTCATCCCCCTCTCCATCTCCCTCATCACTAGCACTGTGGCCACTCTCCTCTCTGCAAGTGTGTCGTTCCATCAGGTCAAGCATCCCATCATCAATCTGCGCACGGTCTGAAGGGAGTGGAGGCGCTAGTACCCACAGGTAGGATTATGAAGAGACCAGATCAGCGTTGGTACGGGCAGAATTGAGTATTTACCGTATATACTCGTGTATAAGCTGAGTTTTTCAGCACATTTTTTGTGCTGAAAACGCACCCCTGGGTCTTTGTCCCAGAAGATGGCGGAGGAGGGGGGAGTGGTGGAGCAGCGGGTCACTGGATGCAGGAGCCAGGGGCTGCATCTAAAGCCTGTGCCCACTGCTAAAGAGAAATTAATTTTCACTGCACTAGCAGTGAATATTCATTTATCTTATATCGCGCACAGTGTCCGCAGCAGTCGATGGCTTCCAGCAGTTGCCGGGCTATCACAGGTAATGACTATTCACCTCTGTCCACTCCCATAGGCATGGAGAGAGGTGAATATTCATTACCTTAATGAGCAGGAACACATGATTGTTCGGTCGCTGATGCTGCTGGCACAGGAACAAGATGCTGCGAGGGCATGCAGGGAAGGTAAGTAGGATGTTTTATTTAATGCTTTTCTCATAGGGGGCCATACATACAAGGATGGGGATGAGGAGCCATGCATACAAGGATGGGGATAAGGAGCCATGCATGCAAGGATGGGGATAAGGAGCCATACATACAAGGATGGTGATAAGGAGCCATGCATACAATGATAGGGATGAGGAACCATGCATACCAGTATAGGGATGAGGAGCCATGCAGACAAGGATGAGGAGCCATGCAGACAAGGATGAGGAGCCATGCAGACAAGGATGGGGATGAGGAGCCATGCAGACAAGGATGGGGATGAGGAGCCATGCATACAAGAATGGGGATAAGGAGCCATGCATACAAGGATAGGGATAATGAGCCATGCATGCAAGGATGGGGATGAGGAGCCATGCATACCAGGATAGGGATGAGGAAACATACATACAAGAATAGGGATGAGGAGCCGCCATGCATACAAGGATGGGAAAATGGAGCCATGCATACAAAAATGGGGATAAGGAGCCATGCAGACAAGGATGGGGATGAGGAACCGTGCATACAAGGATAGGGATGAGGAACCATGCAGACAAGGTTGGTGATAAGGAGCCATGCATACAAGAATGGGGATAAGGAGCCATGCATGCAAGGATGTGGATGAGGAGCAATGCATACCAGGATAGGGATGAGGAACCATGCATTCAAGAATAGGGATGAGGAGCCATGCATACAAGGATGGGAATATGGAGCCATGCATACAAGGATAGGGATGAGGAGCCATGCATACAAAAATGGGGATAAGAAGCCAAGCAGACAAGGATGGGGATGAGGAACCATGCATACAAGGATAGGTTATGAGGAACCATGCAGACAAGGATGGCGATAAGGAGCCATGAAGACAAGGATTGGGATAAGGAACCATGCAGAAAAGGATGGGGATAAGGAGCCATGCATACAAAGATGGGTATAAGGAGCCATGCATACCAGAATAGGAATTAGAGGACAATGCATACCTGGCTTATACGCGAGTCAATAAGTTTTCCCAGTTTTTTTCGTGGCAAAATTAGGTGCCTCGGCTTATACTCAGGTTGGCTTATGCACGAGTATATACAGAATTTATTTTTAATGTGAGGCCATTGTACTGGATGGAGCATCATGTGGGTCCATTATACAGTATGGAGAATTGTATTGGGCCATTGTACAGTATGGAGCATTGTGTGGGGGTATTATACAGTATGGAGCATCGTGTGGTGCCATTATACAGTATGAAGCATCATGTGGGGCCATTATACTGCATGGAGCACTATGTGGGGCCTATTACACTTTATGCAGGACTATGTGGGGACCATTACACTGTATGGAGGACTATGTGGAGCCATTATTCTTTATGGAGATATATGTGGAGCCATTGTACTGTATGGAGGACTTTATGTGCCTGTTATACTGTATGGAGGGCCATGTGAAGATTACAATTGGTGAATCATAATGTGATGGTGTCACCATTCTTTGTTGAGGGAACTGAGGGAGGGGGGTACAGTAGGGTCATCATACTGTGCGTGTGGAGGAGTTCACTGCACTGTGGGGGTTTCATACCGTGTTTGGGAGCACTTTTGTTTGCATCATACTTTATTATCTGTTTAATTCAAGGTTTTTTTTATCCTTTGTTATTACATTTTTAAATTAGGCCATTGGGCCATATGCTTTTTACTGCTGTTACATAACATATTATATTATCTATTCCATTATTTCTAAACACTGTTTTTCGGTAATTCCTTTGTATCCCCATTCATACTGCACCCACACACACACAAATGATATACCATTTGATAGGTAAACTTGCCCCCTTCAGCAAGCCAAATAGCCAAACAAAGCACGCATCCACGATTTGATCACAAAATACAGTTTAAGCATTAATTTTCATAAACCTGCAGTAAGGAAAAATGACCTGCAGGTGGCACCACAGTACCCCCAAAGCACACTACCAACACATTTGTATTTTTCGGGGATTACTTCGACCGACACACACACATGATACTCCATTTGAAAGGTAAACTTGCTCCTTTCAGCAAGAAAACAGCCAAACAAACCACACATTCATTTTTATCACTAAATGCAGTTTAAACATTCATTTTCATAAACCTGCAGAAAGACAAAATGACCTACAGGTGGCACCTCAACCGGAAAACATTTTTTGGCCAAAACAATTTATTGTATTACCAATCTACATATTTAAATACCTGTCTGTGTTCATCAGCTCATGAAATACATTTACATTTGACCATCTTGCTTTTTCTGAAATTGCCTGCGCCCCCGACGACCAATATGCGAAAATTTTGCATGGGACAAGCTAGTTCCACTATAATTGCAAAAGTTAATGGTTTTATTTGATAAAGAAAAACTTCCTCAATTGTTGACTTTTTTTTAACAAATATCAAGGTTGGCCTGCAACTTTCAACTTTGGCCTTCTGTGTATTGGAGTTTGCTATCCCTGCTTTAACCCCTTCCTGACATCAGACGTACTATCCCGTCCATGGGACCCGGGCCCCTATGCCCATGGACGGGATAGTACGTCTAGCGTGATTAGCGGCGCCCACGTGGTGAGCGCCGCTGATCGCGGCCGGGTGTCAGCTGATTATCACAGCTGACACCCGGCACTATGTGTCAGGGGCGGTCACGGACCGCCCCCGACACGTTAACCCCTTGCACACCGCGATCAAACATGATCGCGGTGTACCGGGAGTTAAAGTGAAGCATCGGCAGGGAGGGGGCTCCCTCCGTGCTTCCCTGAGCCCCCCACGGCAGCGCAATGTGCAGCGCTGCTGCGGGGGACTCCTTTTCTCCAAGATGGCGACGGGGGCCTTCGGGGGCCTGGAGGAAGCTGGCTTCCTCAGTGCCTGCAAAGAGCAGGCATGAGGAAGCCTTGTGCACTGCCTGTGACAGATTGCTGATCTGTCACAGTGATCTGTGATGTGACAGATCAGCGAGCTGTCACAGGACAGTGATGTCCCACCTGGGACTATGTAATAAAGTAAAAAAAAAATTAAAAAAAAGTCTAAAAATAATTTTAAAAAAATCGCCAAATAAATTAGTAAAAAAAAAAAAAATATTCCCCAATAAATTCATTTTTTGAAAATAAAAAAAAACAAAACAATAAAAGTACACATATTAGGTATCGCCGCGTCCGCAACGACCCGCCCTATAAAACTGTCCCATTAGTTAACCCCTTTAGCGAACCCCTTAAAAAATAAAAATAAAAAACGAAGCAAAAAATAATGATTTATTATCATACCGCCAAACAAAAAGTGTAATAACGCGCGATCAAAAAGACGCATATAAATATCCATGGTACCGCTGAAAACGTAATCTTGTCCCGCAAAAAACGAGCCGCCACACAGCATCATCAGCAAAAAAATAAAAAAGTTATAGCTCGCAGAATAAAGCGATGCAAAAATAATTATTTTTTATATAAAATAGTTTTCATTGCATAAAACCGACAAAACATAAAAAAACGACCTAAATGAGGTATCGCTGTAACCGTACTGACCCGAAGAATAAAACCGCTTTATCAATTTTACCGCACGCGGAACGGTGTAAACGCACTCCCCCAAAAGAAATTCATGAAACGCTGGTTTTTGTTCATTCTGCGTCCCAAAAATCGGAATAAAAAGCGATCAAAAAATGTCACGTGCCCGAAAATGGTACCAATAAAAACGTCAACTCATCCCACAAAAAATAAGACCTCACATGACTCGGTGGGTCAAAATACGGAAAAATTATAGCTCTCAATATGTGGTGATGCAAAAACTATTTTTACAATAAAAAGCGTCTTTTAGCGTGCGACAGCTGCCAAAAATAAAAACCGCCATAAATAGTAAATCAAACCCCCCGTTGTCACCCCCTTAGTTAGGGAAAAATAATAAAATTAAAAAAATGTATTTATTTCCATTTTCCCATTAGGGCTAGGGTTAGGGCTAGGGTTAGGGCTAGGGTTAGGGTTAGGGCTAGGGTTAGGGCTAGGGTTAGGGCTAGGGTTAGGGCTGAGATTAGGGTTAGGGGTGTGTTGGGGTTCGGGTTAGAGTTAGAATTGGGGGTTTCCACTGTTTGGGCACATCAGGGGCTCTCCAAATGCAACATTGCGTCTGATCTCAATTCCAGCCAATTCTGAGTTGAAAAAGTCATATGGTGCTCCTTCCCTTCCAAGCTCTGCCATGCGCCCAAACAGTGTTTTACCCCCACATGTAGGGTATCAGCCTACTCAGGACAAATTGCAAAACAATTTTTGGGGTCCAATTTCTCCTGTTACCCTTAGGAAAATAAAATATTGGGGGCAAAAATATCATTTTTGTGGAAAAAAATGATTTTTTTTTTTTCTCGTCCAAGCGTTATAAACTTCTGTGAAGCACTTGGGGGTTCAAAGTGCTCACCACACATCTAGATAAGTTCCGTGGGGGGGGTCTAGTGTCCAAAATGGTGTCACTTGTTAGGAGTTTCAATAGTTTAGGTACATCAGGGGCTCTCCAAACGCACATGACACCCGCAGACCATTCCATCAAAGTCTGCATTCCAAAATGGCACTGCTTCCCTTCCGAGCCCCGACGTGTGTCCATACAGTAGTTTTCTCCCACATATGGGGTGTCAGCGTACTCAGGACAAATTGGACAACAACTTTTGCGGTCCAATTTCTCCTGTTACCCTTGGGAAAATGAAAAAATTGGGGACTAATTGATCATGTTTGTGGAAAAAATACGATTTTTGTATTTTCATGCCCGGGCATTATAAACTTCTGTGAAGCCCTTGGGGGTTCAAAGTGCCCACCACACATCTAGATAAGTTCCTTAGGGGTTCTCGTTTCCAAAATGGGGTCATTTGTGGGTGTTTCCACTGTTTAGGTACATTAGGGGCTCTCCAAAGGCAACATGACACCCGCAGACCATTCCATCAAAGTCTGCATTCCAAAACGTCACTACTTCCCTTCCGAGCCCTAACGTGTGTCCATACAGTAGTTTTCTCCCACATATGGGGTGTCAGCGTACTCAGGACAAATTGGACAACAACTTTTGGGGTTCAATTTCTCCTGTTACCCTTGGGAAAATAAAAAATTGGGGACTAATTGATCATGTTTGTGGAAAAAATACGATTTTTTTATTTTCATGCCCTGGCATTATAAACTTCTGTGAAGCCTTTGGGGGTTCAAAGTGCTCACCTCACATCTAGATAAGTTCCTTAGGGGGTCTAGTTTTCAAAATGGGGTCATTTGTGGGGGGTTTCCACTGTTTAGGTACATTAGGGGCTCTCCAAAGGCAACATGACACCCGCAGACCATTCCATCAATGTCTGCATTCCAAAACGTCACTACTTCCCTTCCGAGCCCTGACGTGTGTCCATACAGTAGTTTTCTCCCACATATGGGGTGTCAGCTTACTCAGGACAAATTGTACAACAACTTTTGGGGTTCAATTCCTCCTGTTACCCTTGGGAAAATAAAAAAATTGGGGAATAATTGATCATGTTTGTGGAAAAAATACGATTTTTTTATTTTCATGCCCTGGCATTATAAACTTCTGTGAAGCCCTTGGGGGTTCAAAGTGCTCATCTCACATCTAGATAAGTTCCTTAGGGGGTCTAGTTTTCAAAATGGGGTCATTTGTGGGGAGTTTCCACTGTTTAGGTACATTAGGGGCTCTCCAAACGCAGCATGACACCCGCAGACCATTCCATCAATGTCTGCATTCCAAAACGTCACTACTTCCCTTCCGATCCCCGACGTGTTCCCATATAGTAGTTTTCTCCCACATATGGGGTATCAGCATACTCAGGACAAATTGGACAAAAACTTTTGGGGTCCAATTTGTCCTGTTACCCTTGGGAAAATAAAAAAAAATGGTGACTAAAAGATCATGTTTGTGGAAAAAATACGAATTTTTTATTTTCACGCCTGGGCGTTATAAACTTCTGTGAAGCACTGGGGGGTTCAAAGTGCTCACCACACATCTAGATAAGTTCCTTGGGGGGTCCAGTTTCCAAAATGGTGTCATTTGTGGGGGGTTTCCACTGTTTAGGTACATCAGGGGTTTTCCAATTGCGACATGGTATCCGATCTCAATTCCAGCCAAAAACGTCAAATGGCGCTGCTTCCCTTCCGAGCTCTGCCATGCGCCCAAATAGTGGTTTACCCCCACATGTGGGGTATCAGCGTACTCAGGACAAATTGCACAATAACTTTTAGGGTGCTGTTACCCTTGGAAAAATAAGAATTGAGGGTGAAAAGATCATTTTTGGGGAAAAAATATGATTTTTTAATTGTACGGCTTTATGTTATAAACTTCTGTGAAGCCCTTGGGGGTTCAAAGTTCTCACCACACATCTAGATAAGTTCTTTAGGGGGTCTAGTTTCCAAAATGGTGTCATTTGTGGGGGGTTTCCACTGTTTAGGTACATCAGGGGTTTTCCAATCGCGACATGGTGTCCGATCTCAATTCCAGCCAAAAACGTCAAATGACGCTGCTTTCCTTCCGAGCTCTGCCATGCGCCCAAATAGTGGTTTACCCCCACATGTGGGGTATCAGCATACTCAGGACAAATTGCACAATAACTTTTAGGGTCCTGTTACCCTTGGAAAAATAAAAATTGGGGTGAAAAGATCATTTTTGTGGAAAAAATATGATTTTTTAATTGTACCGCTGTATGTTATAAACTTCTGTAAAGCCCTTGTGGGTTCAAAGTTCTCACCACATATCTAGATAAGTTCCTTGGGGGGTCTAGTTTCCAAAATGGGGTCACTTGTAGGGGGTTTCCACTGTTTAGGTACATCAGGGACTCTCCAAACGTGACATGGCGTCCGATCTGAATTCCAGCCAATTTTGCATTGAAAAAGTCAAACGGCGCTCCTTCCATTCTGAGCTCTGCCATGCGCCGAAACAGTCGTTCCCCCCACAAATCAGGTATCAGCGTACTCAGGACAAATTGCACAATAACTTTTGCAGTCCAATTTCTCCTGTTACCCTTGGTAAAATAAAAAAAATTGAACCTGAAGTATTTTTTTGGTGAAAAAAATTTAAATGTTCATTTTTTTTAAATATTCAAAAAAATTCCTGTGACGCACCTAAAGGGTTAATAAACTTCTTGAATGTGGTTTTGAGCACCTTAAGGGGTGCAGTTTTTAGAATGGTGTCACTTTTGGGTATTTTCTATCATATAGACCCCTCAAAGTGGCTTCAAATGTGATGTGGTCCTAAAAATAAAATGGTGTTGTAAAAATGAGAAATCGCTGGTCAACTTTTAACCCTTATAACTTCCTAACAAAAAAAAATTTTGGTTCCAAAATTATGCTGATGTAAAGTAAACATGTGGGAAATGTTAGTTATCAAGTTTTTTGTGTGCCGTATCTCTGTGATTTAAGGGCATAAAAATTCAAAGTTGGAAAATTGCGAAATTTTCAAAATTTTTGCCAAATTTCCGTTTTTTTCACAAATAAACGCAAGTTATTTGAATGAAATTTTACCACTAACATGAAGTACAATATGTCACGAGAAAACAATGTCAGAATCACCGGGATCCATAGAAGCGTTCCAGAGTTATGACCTCATAAAGGTACAGTGGTCAGAATTGTAAAAATTGGCCCGGTCATGAACGTGCAAACCACCCTTGGGGGTGAAGGGGTTAAAGGGTTTGTTCTCATCATGATAAAGGGTTACAATTGCAGAGAGGATGTAAAAACAAACAACTTTGCAATTTTACCTTTGATTAAAAATCATCTCCATTCTCAAGAACAGACCTTCAATACAATTGATGGCTAGTATCTTAGGCTTGGAGAGCAGCGCTTACAAACTCTTTGATACTGACTCTATAGTCTACTGCAAACTTTTTGTAACAATATTGCCACTGCTAAACATACTTTAATACTGGAAAACCCCTTTTTTAAGAACCCTGTCACCACATTTTTACTACCTAATCCAAGTACTGCATGATATAGAGACAGACACCCTGAATCCAATAATGTGTCAGTTACTGGGCTGCTTGCTGTAGTTTTGATAAAAATCACTTTTTTTTTAGCAGGAGATTATGACTTGAGGTCTAGTAAACCGACTGCCATGTAGTCCTCCATATTCATTAGATCTGTATCACCCTGCCCCGACCACTGATTGGCAGCTTTCTGTACACAGAAAGCTGCCAATCAGTGGTGTAGGCGGGGTTATACAGAGCTCAGCATTCAGAGAACTGGTAGATCTGCAGCAGGTAAAACAGGGATTTTGTGAAAACTATAGCAAGCAGCCCATTAAGTGACACATCACTGAAATCATGATCATTTTCTCTACATCATGCTGCTCTCAGATTAGGTGTCAAAAACCTGGTGATAGATTCCTTTTAAAGGTAATGAATCAGATTCCCAAGGCCCCCAAGCCACTACCATTATGCGTTACAGACAATCATTATATGTATACCAAAATCACTTTTATTGAGCTGTTCTTTAGGCTATGTACACACACTGCAGATTCACCTGCAGGTTTTTATCTGCAGAACCGCAGGTAAAACCGCAGGTAAAATACCTGCGGTTTTATCTGTGGTTTGGCCTGCGGTTTTGCCCTGCAGTTTGACACCTGGACAATGGAATAGGTGGCAAACCGCAGCAGAATCCGCAGAAACAATTGACATGTCAATTGTTTCTACGGATTTAAAACCGCAGGTTTTCCGCAGTTAAAAATCTGCAGTGTGTGCACAGCAGAATGTTAATCCCATAGGATAACATGCTACTGTACACTGTCTGCAGAACTGCTGCGGCCAAAACCGCAGCAGAACCGCAGCAAAAACCGCAGCGTGTGCACATAGCCTTATATGTAAATTAGCCAGGACTAGTCTGGCGAGGCCGTCTATTCCTGTAATCACAACCCCATGTACGACACTGACGTCTTCTCCTCTGTCCCTCTAATGTCTTCAGTGCAGGACATCACAGCCCGTGGGCGAGCTGACAGATTCCCTTTAATAGTTATTGAGACAGTAAGGTCGCTTCTAAGGGTGTGAATTGATATTTCACCTTATGACGATGTCTAGTTCGATTTGTTTCCTTGCTGTTCTGACATTTGTGCTTTCATAAGTGTTTTATGAGATAATGATATTGGATCATCTTTCTAAAAACTCCACATTGTGTCTCTCTGTAATTCCTGTTGGAAATGTATGAATAAATTGATAATTTAGGGTAAGGACCTCTAAATGTTCCTTTTCATTGGTAAGTATTAAACATAACAATGTGCACGTTCCCTGCAATACTTTCTATAAATTTCTTATTAGGATTTTTAGATTGCATGTTACATAAATGTTTCTTTATACTCTATCGGAGGCGGACAAGTTATTTTCAGAATTTGCATTTTTCATCTGATGGCTATATGACAGATTTTTCAGACATGAAACAGTATTAGGCTATATGCCCACGTTGCGTTTTAAAACGCACACTGA
This sequence comes from Dendrobates tinctorius, assembly GCF_039654945.1. NCBI lineage: Eukaryota > Metazoa > Chordata > Amphibia > Anura > Dendrobatidae > Dendrobates > Dendrobates tinctorius. Next base: position 2,282,053 of record NW_027361700.1, on the reverse strand, counting down.
AAACCGGACTCCTTCCCAGAAATCGCGCGTTTTTTCAGTGCGATTTCACCGCGATTTTACCGCGATTCTGTTCGCGATTTTGCCGCGATTTTCTCAAGCACTTTCCAAGCGATTTGAAGCATCGCTTGGAAAGTGATTGACAGGTTGATCACACTCGTCAAACATAGTGTTTGAAAAGTGTGAGCAGCTTTTTACTATTGAGGCCGCCTATGCGGCCTCAATAGTAAAAGATAGAATGTGAAAAATGATAAAAAAAAAATAAAAAATCGGGGTATATTTACCTTCCGGCGTCCCGCGCTGCCATCCCGGGCCTCAGCGTTCCCAGTAATGCTTTGCGAGACCTGTGATGACGTAGTCTCGCGTTACTATAGCGATCTCGCGAGACCGCTAGAGTCACGCGAGACTACGTCATCACAGGACCTTGTCGCAAGGCATTACTGGGAACGCTGAGGCCGGGAATGCAGCGCGGGACGTCGGATTTTTTTTTTTTTTTTTCACAGGGGTATGGTACCCAGGGCCCGGAGGACAGTCTCCTCTTCTCCACACCGTGGGTACCAACCGCACATGAGACGCTTCACTTCCCGCATGGTGGGCATAGCCACATGTGGGAAGTAAGCTGTTCTCATGCATTCCTCTGGGTGCGGAATCGCGGCAATTCTTTGCGATTCCGCACAAAAGAATGAGCATGCTACGTTTTTTTCCGCGATTTGTTTCCGCCGCGGAAAAAAGCGCAGCATTAGCACAGCATGTGCGGAATGCCATAGGAATGCATGGGGGGCGTTCTGTACACGATTTTTAAACGTTTTCACGCCGAAAATCACGGCAAAAACGCTTAAAAATTGCTACGTGGGCACACAGCCTTACTTGGTAGATTGCAAAGGAGACAGAGGTTTTCTCTCTAGATATAGTATATCATTGGGGAGAATCTTCCTGGAAGGGCAGTGCAGAAAGCGTTATGTCAGCAAGGTCTCTGCATCTTGTCCACACTGAATAAGCAGAATCTAGACGATGCTGACTGAGCAGGAATGCTCCCTGCAAAGTAGAAACATGACTGCTGCATTATTCAGCCTTTTTCCTCTTGTTACCGTCTGCATCTTTTACGTTTTAGCTCACCATACCATTGTCATCATTTCCAAAATGTCACATATACCGTATATCTATTAGAGATTAATGAATCTCTTGAACTTCGAATTCACCAGCTAATGTTCTTTACTGCTGTGCTGTCACACACTATCTATTCAGTTTGTTCAGTATTTTATGGCTTTCTCCTTTTATCTATGGCTAAGCTGTGACGTCCTTTGACTATCCAGATTCACCATAAAATGGCTGCTGAAGTTCCTGCTTCTGCTTTTATACAGTCTATTAAAAGCCCTTCCTGGCTGCGTTATACCATGTGATAGCTGCAAGGCAGTATATGGAAGCTCGCACAAGGTCATTTGATTTTGCTTTGGCTGATACATTCTTCATCCATGTGTAAAATGGTGGCAGGCATTTAGACAATTTACACAAAGAAAATTCTAAACTGTTTTGAGTTCACTGGGTTCGGTGAATTCCTTAAAAAATTGACACATTTGAGTGAATCAATGTGCTCATCTCTAATAGCTGTGTATAATATCTAACCCTGAATATGCCCTCATATTCTATTTTATGACGATGATGATGATGATGATGATGATGATGAAGCTAGAACCTAGATTGTTAATCGACTGTGAATTATTCTTTTGTATGTTGAGTGTAGGTTGTCTAAATCATATTATGGCCAGCTTAAAAAGATGGAAACTGCCATCTTGGTGGTCAAACTGACTGTTTCATACTTTGGACTCATTGAAGTCAATGACTCCACCAGGGTAAAACTGAGTCCTGTTTTTCAGGTTTTCACACAGTAGTCCCCGACGTTCCCCGAAACCTCAGTATTGATGCTGCCTCTGGTAAATGAACTTGAGAAGTTGTAATTTTTCAGTGTTTTATATCCTTTATCATGTCTGTTTTTTGTGCCATGATGACAGGTGCAGATTCACAGAATTGAGCTGTCAAAACTGTTTTATGTTCCTTTGTCAGAGAGGAAACTGTAAATCGAATACTCAGCCAAAACCATTTCTAAAATCCAAACTTCACAGGAAGATAAAACTTTCATATATAGTGTCATTTTGTTTTAGAGAAACAATACTAGGGTTTATGCAGTCAGATCTTCAGTTCTGCTTAGTCAGAGCATACACCACATGCAGATATTACTAAGCTGCTCACACAATCAAGTCTGCATTCATTTTCCTTATTACCAAAGCCAAACAACAAAAGTGAATGTATAAGGCTTATGGCACACACCATATGGCACCATATTGTTATTAATCCATTAGAGGTATAATCTAGGAGGGAATAGTTCATTAATAAAGATTCCAACAAAATATTTCATAAAATTATAGGCCAAGAGTGGTACAGTAAGGGCATGTTCACACAATCAGGATTAGCTGTGGATTCTACACTGTAAATTCACGGCAATTTATAGTACAATACTAAGGCCCTGGGGGTGTGGCCTGAGGCGGCGATGGAGTAAGTCGCTCGTTTCTGGTGCTCTGAGGTAATCGCCTCAAAATCAACCCAAACCGTTGCCTATAACCATTATTTCTCCACATAAATAATAAAAAACATCAATTGTTTTATTCTCATATATTGAAGACATTTATTGAGAGGTATCATTATCAGCTGTTACCTGAATCCTGTGACAGGAAAATAAGGCCCCGTTTTACCTCACAGCTGACTGTCCTCTCTGGATTATATTTTATAATCTCACAATGCAAATATCCATTATATCTTGACTTTATTTATCCACAATAATAAGGATTTCTTCTTTGTAGAGAATTTATCTATAAGAATCATTAAGACACCTGAATTGAGGTTACCTGGAACATTCCGGTAACTCTGCTTTACCTCAGCGGTGACATCACTTAACATCAGCACCTGAGGAGTTAATACTCGGTGCTTTATTGTATTAGCCTCCCTCAGATAAAGAAAGAGGCTTTATAGAATATTAGCAGAATATATATCCCTGAAAGACTTGCCGGTTCTGTGCTGCCCGGTTCCCGGTGGTGACTGACAACATCAAGCTGCCGCGGGCAATAGCTGCAACCCGGACATCCGTTGTGAACACAATATATCATTTATAGGAGAAATGAGCCTTCACTCATCTTTTTAATAGTTGCCTTCAGAAAATGAGAAAAGTTTTTCCTCATATAAGAAAAGGAATACCACACATCCATCTCTATTTATCTGCGCAGGCGCAATACAGTGGCTGATAACTCCGAGCCACTGGCTACAATAGCACAGCAACGATTTTGATTACAAGGGCCTGCAGAGGAATTAGGACATCGGTGGCATCCTTCTCCTTGTCGGCGGGTCCCACTCTGTGACTGGGAAAAGCAAAGACGGCAGACCAGAGAACTGCAATACAGCAGCCATTATCATCCTACTACGCAAGTGCAGAATTACTGTACATAATCTTCCTACACTGAATATATTATACCCGCATTAACTGCGGACGGTCTTTTAAAGCAGAGATCTCGTTCTTCTCAAGTAACTATTAAAAGTTTCATTCTAGCTCCATATGAGCCTATTAGGCTCCAATTAAAGGCATAGTCCGCTACTATAAACTTTGAGATCATCCCTTAGTACCGGAGACAGAAATAATTTTTACATTTAGCTGGAGAATTCCTTCTGATTGTCAGTCTGGAGTACGTCATCCGATAATTCTTCTGACAATTTATTTCTTCACACCTCAGAATTTGTTTTCTTTTGCAAGCCTTTATATTTGATCATACCATATTATATTGTACTAATTGAGGTCACTATATCTCTTTAATTAGAGCTAACTTATAATTTAATATTATATAGCTTCGCTTCTCATACATTTCTACCTGGGTATTATATTTGATATCATACTAGTGGATTTTGCTGTTTGTCTTTTGTCTATTTTATCTGATATATCATGCTAATTGGTGTGGTATCCTCTGCTGATATGAATTTTTGGTTCAGCGCACATCAACCTCCTATACTACATTATAATAATATTCTCTAACAGCGCTTTCTATAACAGCTGGTTTATAAATCGTTATATAAAATTGCTAAGTTTAATCTTCACACTACATCAGCTGGATATATACTGTATCTGATACCATTCTAGTTGGTGTATTGCTAATCAATATATACCACTTTATTTTATATAAAGTGAGATCTCATCTGGTTATATAGTACTATACTGGTCAAAATTGTCCCTAGTTACCATATATACTCGTGTATAAGCTGACCCCCCCTAATTTTGCCTAAAAAACTGGGAAAACTTATTGACTCGCCTATAAGCCGAGGGTGGAAAATGCAGCAGCTAATGGTAAATTTCAAAAATAAAAATTGATACAAATAAAAGTAAAATTAATTGAGACATCAGATAAAGAAAAGTAAACACACCGGCGCTTCACACAGCTAAGTTTAAAGCAGCTGGCAAACAGGCAGATAAAGTGTGCCTTTCTGCCGCAAAAAATGTGTCAATGAGAAATGTGAAGTTGCCGCGCTAAAAAAACAGTACAGCATAAACTGCTGTCATGAGACACACTGTCTCCCAGAGGCGCACAAACCAGAGTACTCACTGTAGTGTATGGTGTGTACTGACTGTAGTCCGTCCCTCGATGGAGGCCAGTGGATAGAGGAGAAAAGCTGGCTTCACTGCAGGGAGCGTCCTCCCGTTTGCATGTGGAATTCCCCTAAGCGATAAGCCACAGAATGCGGCGGGCAGCCTCGGCTGATGGTGCCGCCGTGCAGTAGCGTGGCGAGCGGGGGCGTGGTGACCCCCATGGAATGACAAGTAATCTTATCGTTGATATAAAACATCTCAGTCCTATCAGCATTCCAAAATGTCGTCTAAATCGTTCTTTTGCATTTTGTAAATTTTATCTTTCTTTAAAATGGGCCAGTACTTTCGTATAATATAATATAACAGTCAGTACACACTAGTACTCTGGTTTGTGCGCCTCTGTGAGACAGTGTGTCTCATGACAGCAGTTTGTGCTTAATTGAGACATCAGTAGGTTAAATGTTTTTGAATATCCATATTGAATCAGGAGCCCCATATAATGCTCCATACAGTCCAAGATGGCCCCATAAGATGCTCCATACAAAATACACCCATATAATGCTGCATAAAGGTTAATAATGGCTCCATAAGATGTTCCATAGAATATGCCCCTTATGCTTCCCCATAAGATACTCCACAGATTATACCCCATATGTTGCCCCATAAGATGTTCCATAGATTATGCCCCATAAAATGCTCCATAGATTATGTCCCATAAGATGCTCCATAGATTATACCCCCATAAGATGCTCCATAAGATGCTCCATAGTTTATGCCCCATATGCTGCCCCATAAGTTGCTCCATAGATTATGCATCCATAAGATGCTCCATAGATTATGCCCCCATAAGATGCTCCATAGATTATGCCCCCATATGCTGCCCCATAAGATGCTCCATAGAATAGGCCCCCATATGCTGCTCCATAGATTATGCCCCCATATGCAGCTGCTGCAAAAAAATGACATACTCACCTCTCGTCGCTGGGGGCCAGGTGCCGGTGTCGCCGCTGGCTCAGGACCCCGACACTGGCGATATTCACCTGTCCTCGGTCCATCGTTGCGCGCCGCTGTCGTCCGGGTCCCTCTGTCAGTGACTGTTCAGTGACTACGTTACCGCGCCCTCTGACCTGAATGTCACAGACAGAGGATACGGAGGACAGAGCAGCGCGCAGCGATGGAGCGGGGACAGGTGACTATAGCATATACTTACCCCCTCCTGGCACGGTCTCTGCAGCCCCGCTTCTCCCGGTCTCAGGCTCCTTCCTTCAGTGGTCACTTGGTACTGCTCATTAAAGTCATGAATATGCGCATATTCATGACTTTAATGAGCGGTACCACGTGACTACTGAAGGAAGTAGCCTAAGACCCTGGGAGAAGCGGGGGGCTGCAGAGACCGCGCCGGGGGGGTCAGTATGATCTGACACCCCCGCTCACCCTCCGACCCCTTGTATATGACTCACGTATAAGCCAAGAGGGGGACTTTCAGCCCCAAAAAATGGGCTGAAAATCTCGGCTTATACACGAGTATATACGGTACTTATAAATAAGCTCATAGCTTATACAAAAGTAGTTGGACCTAAACACTTGTACTTTAGAGACACCCTCTTAATTTGTACCTCAAGAGCTAGTCCTTACGACTTTATTCAGCATTTGGTCTTTATATCCTATCTTGGGCTCTGTAATTACCTCAAGTCAATATGAACCACTCCAACTCAAGAATTCCTAATTCCAAAACCTACAGTTCATCTAGGTCTCAAAGGCAGAACAAAGAATCTAGATCAACTCGTAGCCCTTCAAAAGACCCTATAAATCTTCTAAGGCCTGTTAAGTCTCGGTCTCCAGTAGACAGAGATCAAATAAAATCCTTTGTAAAGACCTCAACTCCTTCCTCACCAACAAAGTCCACCTGAAAGGGCAGAACATGGAAAACCCTGCCTCACTTGCTCTCATAGCAAACATGGACCTTACTTCCTCTGGGAAGGTTTGGAATCATTTTTTTAAAAAAAACCCTTTAATGCAGTCTGGAAGTCTAAGAGGAAATATCTTCAGGTATGCCACTAAGCTTGGTATTATTTCTTCTAGACCTATCCTCTATGTCAGCCAATTTGATTTTTAATTTTGGGAGTTGCATTTTGGTGTCACTTTTTTCTTTCAGAATCATGGCATTTTTCTTTTCTATTTCTACCAATATGCCCTCATGTTTCCCCCCACTCAGCCCTTCTTTCTCTAAATACAGAACAGCTAGAGTTGTCTTTGAGAAATCTTACTCTACACATTCTATTAGTTTCTAAAATTAACATTGCTTTTTTCTGGAAGTCTTCAAATATCTCCTCTTTATAAGATATTATAGATAAAATATCATTACATAAATCTTACAAAAAATAAGTTGGCACTAATGAATAACTGTTTCCATAAATTTGATAGAAAATGGCACCGTTGGCTGGAATTATTTCTATAAGGGCAGATTTTATGTTAGGTTAGTATTTGTCTATTGTCCTTTATTATTATTATTATTATTATTATTATTATTATTATTATTATCATTGTAATGATTTATGCAAATTCTTCAATTATGTATCTGGATTACATATGCAATGTAAACTTCATTTGTCCCTCCTTATTTCTCTCCTTCCCCTTTCCTTTCTCCTTCTGGTTATTTTAAAATGTTAACAAAATATTTGGTAAACAATACTATGGCCCTGATTTATCAAGGAGTTTTTGGCAGAATTTTGGTATTAAACTTCTTAAAATGTTGCAAAAATATACACGTTGCACAAAAATCTTGTAACTTTTGACATTTTTATGCCAGACCCAGCCTGCAATGCCAGTTTTTAGAAAAAGAGCTGGGATGGCGAAGTTCATTACAATGTGCCTCTTAAAGGGAAGATGCGTTTCTTAAATGGAACCTGTCACCAGGTTTTTGGTTTTTGCTACCTAATCTGAGAGTAGAATGATATAGAGACATAGATCCTGATTCCAGTGATGTATCAATAACTTGGCTACTTGCTGCACAGTTTTGAGAAAACCACTGTTTTTATCAGCATGAAATTATCATTAGTGGACTATTAAACTGGATGTCATGTAATTCTCCATATTCTTCACCAATGACTGGAAGCTTTCTACCTATGCACAGTGTTCCCAGGACGCTGGAAATGAGGGTTGAGCGCTATACAGAGCTCAGCATTCAGAGCACTTGTAGATCTGCAGCAGATGAAACAGTGATTTTATCCAAACTGCAGCAAGCAGCCCAGTAAGTAATACACCACTGGATCCCTACATCATGCTGCATTCAGATGGGATATCCAATATCTGATGACAGATTCCCTTTAATGAATATGAGACGTCTTACTTCTCAGTTCCCTTCATTAAGACTGGCATACAATTCTTCAGTCTTAATAAATAGAGGTCTTACGGTTTATGCCTTGTCTATTCTATAGGATTAACACGGTAACAGGGCAAATCTGTCTCCTGACCCCTTGATGCCAGGATAATATCTATTAGGCAAGAAATATATTTTTCTTGTGCTCTACGTTGGGCATTGCTTTGGGATTATCATCTATGTCTGAAAAAAATTGGATTCAGATTGGCTTCATAATGGAATCTTGATAACCAGGAAGACAGACTCAATTAGTACCCTAATCTCGCCTCTGTTCCGGCATTGTCCATCTTTTAGGTAGACACAAAACTGCAGTCTTCCTTGATGGTGTTCTCAGTGTAGCGCACAGGAAGAGTGTGCATTCAGGTCAGGAGGGCCATGTAATTAATGAATGTGTCCAATTACTGACAGCAAGAAAAGAAGTTCAAATGACAAATTGAACAAAATATATCCTCCTCAACACTGAAATTCCAACACCAAGAACAAGCCATAAGATAATGCGAATTGGGGAAGTAGTAGTTGTTGCTCAGACCTGCAGATGATCACATTTATTTTAAGCACTGGCATAAAAACCAAAATGAGAGCAATTTTTTTTAGCCACATGAAAACTTAAAAACTGGATAAAGTCTTGTTGGATGATTGTGTATGATGCCCCCTGTTTATCGATGTGCCAGTTATCGCCACTAGTCTCAAACTGAGAGGGATAGAATTCTTGAACTAAGAGACCTTGGTTCATCACTCCAGAAGATGACAGCATGGGTAGGCAAAGATGTCAGCATTGTTCAACATGGAGTGTTCCAGTTTTTGGGAGAATGACAAACTGGAATGGCAGCAAGAGAAGCACAGAGGAGAATCTCTTCAGCGGCAGATAAGAGAGTGTCAAACAGTGTCTATACAAACCATCAGAAGATTTTTGTTTGCATGACATTGGCCTACAAGCCAGTGGTCCAGCTAGAGATGTTTTATGTAAATAATGCACATGACCAGGTAAGAAAATGATTAACTGGTGGTCAGTGGGTAGTTGTGGAAATATTGGATCCAGTAACTACATGCTAAATGGGATATTTTTTAAAGTGGTACTGAAATGCTGGTCTCTACTTTCTGGTTGAAAATGGTTGAATATAATCCAATCCAATCCAATCAATCATTGGCCACAGCTTTGGCAATTTTCAAGCTGCTGCAACGTTGCAACAGAACTAAGTAGAGACCAAAGGGGATCACGGAAACATTGAAATGGGAGCTGCAGGGAATCAATGAGAGTTAATATTACTTATGTAACTTTTCTGAGCCATCTAATATATACTTACCTTGTAACGTCTTCACATCCTGTTCTGTCCAGATGTGTCCGGATCCCAGAATTCCAAGCGGCGGAAGTTCACCGACCGGCATATTGGGACACCCAAGTGATGAGTGTCTCAATATGGAAACTGCTGGTGATATCAGCCTCTTGCGCGGTACCACCAGCGGAACACCATCGCACCACACACACACACACACCCTGTTTATGTCGTATGCACCACACACACACTGCATACGCCGTATGCACCACACACACACTGTATACACCGTACGCACCACACACACACACTGTATATGCCGTACGCACCACACACAATGTATACGCTGTACGCACCACACACACACACACACACACTGTATACGCTGTATGCACCACACACACACACATTGTATATGCCGTACGCACCACACACACACTGTATATGCCGTACACACACACACACACGCTGTATACGCCATGCGCACCACGCGCACACACACTGTGTATGCCATACGCACCACGCGCACACACACTGTGTACGCCGTACGCACCACACACACACACTGTGTATGCCGTACACAAACACTGTATACGCCGTACGCACCACACACACACAAAGTGTATATGCCGTATGCACCACACGCACACACTGTATATGCAGTACGCACCACACACACACACTGTATACGCCGTACGCACCACACACATACACACACACTGTATACACCGTACGCACCACACACACTGTATATGCCGTACACACACACACACTGAATACGCCATACGCACTGCACACACACACATTGTATATGCCATACGCACCACACACACACTGTATATGCCATACACACACACACACACACACTGTATATGCACTGCGCAGCACACACACACACAGTATATGCCGTACATACCACACACACACACTGTATACGCCGTACGCACCACATACATACACACACTGTATATGCCGTACGCACCACACAGTGTATATGCCATACACACACACTTGTATACACCGTACGCACCACACAAACACAAAGTGTATATGCCATATGCACCACACACACACACACACTGTATATGCAGTACGCACCACACACACACACACACACACAGTATATGCCGTACATACCACACACACACACTGTATATGCCGTACGCACCACATACATACACACACTGTATATGCCGTACGAACCACACAAACACACATGGTATACGCCGTACGCACCACACACACACTGTATATGCGGTACGCACCACACAGACACACACACTCTATGCGCCGTACGCAGCCTCTTGCGCGGTACCACAAGAGAGTGGATAGGTGGGTGAGCACATGGGGGGGAGAGATTCTCAACGCTGCAAAGCCTGCCCCCATTGTGATATTACCGCCCTCCCGATGTGATAGCATCGGGCCTCCATGTAGTTTTAAAAATAATTTTCATCCAGTGGACAACCCCTAACTGAATCATATGCAGAATGGTCTTTATATCAAAATGTGAGGAGTGGGATCCCATTTCTCAGCCTCCCAGATCTAACATAAGGCGCTTTTTATCCACAAAAATACCTTGAAAAGCTCATGTGTAAACTTAGCTTTTTGATGGAACATTTTTCTTGCTTAGCAGTCAGTTATCTGATTGTTAGAGCTACAGTACATTAGTTAGACATCTTAGGGTCCCGTCACACACAGCGATCTCGCTAGCAAGATCGCTGATTTTGTGACGCCACAGCGATCTTGCCAGCGAGATCGCTGTGTGTGACGGGGATCAGTGACCAGCCCCCCTGCCGGTTATCGCTGATCGTGCAGCATCGGCCTGGGCCGCTTTTCGATTGCTGGTCTCCTGCTGGCCAGCGTGCATCGCTGCGTGTGGCAGCGAGAGACCAGCGATCACCGACGCTGGACGCTGGTTTCTAATGTAAACATCGGGTATCCAGGAGCCGGGGCTCTTAGATACCCGATGTTTACATTAGAAACCAGCGTCCAGCGTCGGTGATCCTGATCGCTGGGGCTGTCTAACGATGTCCCAGCGATCCCATCATGTCGGATCGTTGATGGGATCGCTGGGACATCGTTATGTGTAACGAGGGCTTTAGAACTAATATGGACAAAACAACTCATTGCTGTATCTTATCTGCGTGTGATATATGTAGAATGAAGACTGCAGAGCTACACAGCTCAGGTGTGATTGTGGACTAGTAGTCCAATACTGGGTGGCTGCTGTGAAATATGCGGATGTGGTATTTAAACCTGGAAAGCAAGCATTTGTCAGTGGAATAATTCATATCCATCTGCTGCTTAGAAAGGACTGGAGACAGAAAGTGAGGAGGCAGCAGGACAGATGTCAGTGGGGGATGTCTTGGATGAGGATTAACTCAGATAATGTATAACTGCAATTATTAGAGTGATTTCACCAGCTTCAAAACATCTGTTATTGCTGGCCGCATCATCTGAATGGGTTTCTCTATTGATACATTTTGCACACAATGAATGTGTACACTCTCCCACATGTTGGTGTCTTTTTGTGGTCCAGACAGAGGTGATGATATTGCCTGGTTAGTCCAGGCTTCCTTACAAAAAGGACAAGCTAAGGTAATATAACACACAGCTGTATGAGTCAATGGAATGGTAGTATTGTATTTAGAGATGGAGTCTTATGTTTTAGGATGTCTTCTATGTGAAACTGCACTGAAAATGCCAGACTTACATTATCAGTGCAGCTTTTGAGGTCAGAAATGTAGAAGGACCTTTGGTGAATTTATGGTCATGTGACCAAAGGGCCTTGACCCTGTAGGAGAGTAGAGGAACTTAAAGGGGTTCTCCAAGAAATGTAATAAAATAAATAATGCACATCGAAATATTAAACATTTTTCTAAATACCTTAATTTAGCAAAAAGGTATTTTTTATCTGCTGCACTTTTTCAGGATTTTAAACATGGCGACTGCCAGGACATGCAGTAGGAAGGACTGCATGAAGCATGATCAGACACACTAAAACTTTCAGGCTGACTGAAATGGATGTTCAATCCCAGTCAGTTAAAGAAATGTGTTTATCTTCTCCATTGGCGTCCTGTCAGGGTGACTGAACAGAGGAATGTTGTGAGTTCATTCTCTGGTTCACCAGTTGTGAGTTCTCCTTCCAGACTCCCTCTGGAGGTAACAGGAGGTAGTGAGGCTGATTTGATCGGGGGAGATCTGCCACCTGAAAATGAGGATGACGATTGGAGCTCAGGAGTCTCAGATTGGATTTAAGACAGCCGACGCCCTATTCAGTTGCTGGTGATTCCTTCTGGCTTGTCAGCTCTTGGTTTTCAGCTTTGTTCCAGTCATCTAAAGCTAAGTTTTTCTGCTAATGTTCACACTTGATTTTGCTGGTCTATTCAGTTTTTTTTGTGGTCAGCCAGCCCCGGCTGGGGGCTGTGCTGAATTTCCACTCTTATTTATCAGTATTTTGCCAATTTGCTTTTTGTCCCTTACTAGTTTGGTCTCTTTTTGCTCTGTCTCAGAATATTTCAGTGTGCTGATATAGTGGGAGAAGTCTAGTGACTTCAGGGTTAATTTTGCTTTCAGAAGTGTTGGACATTATTTTTGTAGGGTTTTTTTTGCAGGTTGCAGACAGTGTCTTTCCTTTCCTTTCCTCTCTAGTTAGTTTGGGCCCCATCGTTTGCTCAGCCTATTTTCCTGCCTATGTTTGTGCCTTCATCTTGTTTAACCGTCAATACATGTGTGAGGGCTATCTATTCCTTTGGGGTCTGCTCTGGGGCAGTTAGTTTTCCCCTTTTCATGCTTCAGGCTTGTTTAGTCCTCCGGCTGTGATGAAGCGTCTAGGAACATCGTAGGTATGCTCCACGGCTGCTGCTAGTTGTGTGGTAGGATCAGGGATCTGCAATCTGCATAGTTACCAACCTCTCTGGTTTTCTGTGACTTAGCTTGTTTTGCTTTTTTCTCCTCGGTGACCCATTCATAACAGAATCACCAGCCGTACCGCAGATTCTAGGGTACTCAAAAGCAGGAAAAAGTTGGAGAAAAAAAAAAGTCAGAATTTTTTTTTAATATTTTTTCCTCTTTTTCTCTGGGGCCGTAGGAGGATTTTTTTTTCTTTTTCCTAATGGAGATTAAGCAATTGTCTGATCGTGTGGAGCAGCTGGCTGCTGAAGTGCAGGGAATTTCCACCTACCTCATTCAGTCACATGCTGCTGAACCTAAGATCCCTACTCCTGATGTGTTTTCTGGGGATCGGTCTAAATTTCTGAATTTTTAGAATAATTGTAAATTATTTCTGGCCTTGAAGCCTAACTCATCGGGGAGCTCTGTGCAGCAGGTTAAGGCTACTTTCACACTAGCGTCATGTGATGTACGTTGCAATGCGCCGTTTTGGAGAAAACCGCATCCTGCAAAGTTGCCTGCAGGGTGCGTTTTTTCTCCATAGACTTGCATTAGCGACGCATTGCGACGTATGGCCACACGTCGCATCCGTCGTGCGACGGATGCATCGCGTTTTGGCGGCCGCGACGCACAAAAAAAGTTACATGTAACGTTTTTTGGTGCGTCTTGTCCGCCATTTTCGACTGCGCATGCGCAGCTGAAACTCCGCCCCCTCCTCCCCGGACATTACAATGGGGAAGCGGATGCATTGAAAAACTGCATGCGCCGCCCCTCGTTGTGCAAAGCTTTCACAACGTGCGTCGGTACGTCGGCCTGACGCATAGCGACGGGCCCGTACCGACGCTAGTGTGAAAGTAGCCTTAAATTGTCATCGCCTTGCTGCGTGGCGATCCCCAGGATTGGGCTTTTTCTCTGACACCTGAAAATCCTATTCTGACTAATGTGGATGCATTTTTTCAAGCCTTGGGGTTGTTGTATGATGAACCTAATGCTGTTGATCAAGCTGAGAGAACCCTGTTGGCATTAAACCAGGGTCAGGATTCTGCAGAGTTATACTGTCAAAAATTCTGAAAGTGGGCGATCCTTACTACATGGAATGATAGTGCATTGGCAGCTCTCTTTCGGAAGGGTTTATCAGAGACCGTAAAAGATGTTATGGTGGGATTTCCTGTTCCCTCTGGTCTGGATGATTCTATGTCATTAGCCATTCAAGTTGATCGGCGTTTACATAAACGTAAAACTACACAAGAGGCGCTGCCACCTTTTGAACAAACGTCTGAACCTATGCAATGTGATGGGGTATTGTCTAGGGCGCAACGTCATGAGTTTAGAAGGCGTAATAAGCTGTGTTTTTTCTGTGGAGACGTCTCTCATACTATGTCTGTCTGCCCAAAACGAGAGAAACGTTTTGCACACACATTTGCTGTGGGCAGTATACAACCTAAGTTTCTTTTGGCAATTACTCTGATCTGCTCCTTATCCACGTTTTCCATGAAGGCTTTTGTGGATTCAGGAGCAGCGTTGAATGTGATGGATTTGGACTTTGCTAAACGTTGTGGTTTTCCATGACGCCTCTGCGGATGCCTATTCCTTTGAGGGGTATTGATGCTACTCCTTTGGCGGAGAATAAACCTCAGTTTTGGACCCAGGTGACAATGCGAGTTGCCCCAGACAACCAAGAAAATTGTAAATTTTTGGTGCTGCATAATTTGCATGATACTATTGTTCTGGGTTTTCCTTGGTTGCAAACTCATAATCCAGTTCTGGATTGGAAATCTGGGTCTGTGGTGAGTTGGGGTTGTCAGTGTGTTCTTAGGGACGCTCCTGTTTTCTCCACCTCTCCTCAGTCTCATGATATTCCTGATTATCTAGCCGATTTTTCTGATGTATTTAGTGAGAGCAAGTCTGCGTCTTTCCCTCTTCATAGGAGTTATGACTGTGCAATTGAGTTGATACCTGGGTGTAAATTTCCCAAGGGTCGGCTTTTCAACTTATCAGTACCCGAACATGATGCTATGTGATCCTACGGTATATTAAGGAGTCATTGGAGAAGGGTCATATTAGACCATCCTCATCACCTTTAGGTGCTGGGTTTTTTTTTGTGGCCAAGAAAGATGGTTCATTAAGACCGTGTATTGATTATCGTTCCTTTACAAGATGACGGTTAAATATCAGTACCCGTTACCTCTGATGTCTGATTTATTCTCCAGAGTTAAGAGTGCCTGCTGGTTTACTAAGCTTGACCTCCGGGGGGCGTATAATCTTATTCGCATCAAGCACGGGGATGAATGGAAGACGGCGTTTAATACTCCGGAGGAACATTTTGAGTACCTGGTGATGCCTTTTGGGCTCACTAATGCCCCTTCTGTCTTGTAGTCCTTTATGAATGATATTTTCCGTGACTTTGTGGATAAGTTTTTGATCATCTATCTGGATGATATTTTGATCTTTTCTAGTGATTGGGATTCTCATGTGGAACACGTCCAGACTGTGTTCCGGATTTTGAGGGAGAATTCCCTGTTTGTTAAGGGATCGAAATGCCTCTTTGGTGTACAGAGGATTTCATTTTTGGGATTTATCTTATCTTCATCGACTAATGAAATGGACCCGGCCAAGGTACAGGCCATTTATGATTGGGTTCAGCCTACTTCTTTGAAGGCCCTCCAGAAGTTTGTGGGTTTTGCTAATTTCTATCGTAAATTTATAGGTAATTTTTCTGGTATTGTCAAACCACTGACTGATCTGACCAAGAAGGGCGCTGATGTGCTGAATTGGTCTCCTGAGGCTATCTCAGCATTTCAGGAGCTTAAGCAGAGATTTACTTCAGCTCCAGTTTTACGGCAACCTGATGTCTCACTTCCATTTCAGGTGGCGGAAGATGCTTCTGAGATTGGTTCAGGAGCTGTTTTGTCCCAAAAAGACCCTGTGACTTCTAAGATGAATCCCTGTGCCTTCTTTTCTCGAAAGTTCTCCCCATCTGAACGCAACTATGACGTGGGGAATCGGGAATTGTTGGCCATGATGTGGGCATTTGAGGAGTGGAGACATTGGTTGGAGGGAGCTAGACATCAAGTTGTGGTCCTCACCGATAACAAGAATTTGATTTATCTCGAGTCGGCCAAACGCTTAAATCCTAGACAGGCTAGATGGGCCTTGTTTTTCACTCGTTTTAATTTTGTGGTCTCTTTTCTTCCGGGCACTAAGAATGTTAAGGCAGACACCCTTTCTAGGAGTTTCTTCGCCGATTCTCTTAGTGTGACCGAGCCTACTACCATCCTAGGTTAGGGGGTAGTTCTTTCTGCCATTTCGCCCGATTTGAGACGCGCCCTGGAGGAATTTCAGGAGGATAAACCTGAGCGTTGCCCTATGGGAAAATTGTATGTTCCTGACCAGTGGAGAAAGAGAGTGATGTCTGAAATTCATTGCTCCGCATTGGCTGGTCATCCAGGTATTTTTGGTACCAGAGATTTGGTGAGTCGGTCATTTTGGTGGCCTGCCTTATCTTGTGACGTGAGGAATTTTGTACAGTCCTGTGGGACTTGTTCTCGGTCTAAACCCTGTTCTCGTTCTAGTGGGTTACTGATGCCCTTGCCTGTGCCCAAGAGGCCATGGACCCATATATCAATGGATTTTATTTCTAATCTTCCTGTCTCTCAGAGAATGACTGTTATCTGGGTGATTTGTGATAGATTTTCGAAGATCTATCCATCTTATACCACTCCCAAAATTGCCATCTTCCGCTGAGTTGGTGCCCTTGTTTTTACAACAGGTGGTTCGGTTACATGGGATTCCTGAGAACATTGTGTCCGACAGAGGAGTCCAGTTTGTTTCCAGATTCTGGAAAGCCTTTTGTTCCAATCTGGGAATTCAGTTATCCTTCTCCTCTGCGTTTCACCCTCAGACCAATGGGCAGACGGAGAGAACAAACCAGACCTTGGAGTCTTATTTGAGATGTTTTATATCTGCTGATCTGGATGATTGGGTCTCATTTTTACACTTGGCCGAATTCGCACTGAACAGTAGAGCTAGTTCTGCCACTTTGATGTCACCCTTTTTCTATAATTTTGGGTTTCATCCTCGATTCTCTTCAGGGCAAGTGGAATCTTTGTCCTGCCCAGGTGTGGACACTGTGGTTAAGAGAATGCAGCAGATATTGGACCAAGTGGTGGATAAGATGTCACTCTCTCAGGAAAAGGCCCAGCGATTTTCCAACCGGCATAGGACCATTGGTCCCCAGTTTAAAGTGGGTGATATGGTTTGGTTGTCGTCAAAAAATATCTCTATGAAGGTTGCATCTCCTAAATTTAAGCCAAGATTTATTGGTCCTTATAAGATTTTGGAAATTCTTAATCCTGTTTCATTTCGATTGGCTCTTCCAGTTACGTTCAAGATCCATAACGTATTTCACAAATCTCTGTTGAAGAGGTTTGTTGAGCCAGTGGTTCATATGGCAGCACCTCCTGACCCTGTGTTCGTTGAAGGCAATGTGGAATATGAGGTAGAGAAAATATTGGATTCTCGTTTGGTTAGACGGAGACTCCAGTATTTGGTCAAATGGAAGGGTTATGGTCAGGAGGATAATTCTTGGGTCTCTGCCTCCGATATTCATGCCAATAGATTGGTTCATGCTTTTCACCGGGCCCATTCTGATCGGCCTGGTGGCGTGGATGAGGGTTCGGTGACCCCTCCTCAAGGGGGGGTACTGTTGTGAGTTCATTCTCTGGTTCACCAGTTGTGAGTTCTCCTTCCAGACTCCCTCTGGTAGTAACAGGAGGTAGTGAGGCTGATTTAAGCGGTGGAGATCTGCCACCTGAGAATGAGGATGACAATTGGACCTCAGGAGTCTCAGATTGGATTTAAGACAGCCGACGCCCTATTCAGTTGCAGGTGATTCCTTCTGGCTTGTCAGCTCTTGGTTTTCAGCTCTGTTCCAGTCATCTAAAGCTAAGTTTTTCTGCTAATGTTCACACTTGATTTTGTTGGTCTATTCAGTTTTTTGTGTGGTCAGCCAGCCACGGCTGGGGGCTGTGCTGAATTTCCACTCTTATTTATCAGTATTTTGCCAATTTGCTTTTTGTCCCTTACTAGTTTGGTCTCTTTTTGCTCTGTCTCAGAATATTTCAGAGTGCTGATATAGTGGGAGAAGTCTAGTGACTTCAGGGTTAATTTTGCTATCAGAAGTGTTGGACATTATTTTTGTAGGGTTTTTTGCAGGTTGCAGACAGTGTCTTTCCTTTCCTTTCCTCTCTAGTTAGTTTGGGCCCCATCGTTTGCTCAGCCTATTTTCCTGCCTATGGTTGTGCCTTCATCTTGTTTCACCGTCAATACATGTGTGAGGGCTATCTATTCCTTTGGGGTCTGCTCTGGGGCAGTTAGTTTTCCCCTTTTCATGCTTCAGGCTTATTTAGTCTTCTGGCTGTGGCGAAGCATGTAGGAACATCGTAGGTACGCTCCACGGCTGCTGCTAGTTGTGTGGTAGGATCAAGGATCTGCAATGTGCATAGTTACCAACCTCTCTTGTTTTCTGTGACTTAGCTTGTTTTGCTTTTTTCTTCTCGGTAACCCATTCATAACAGAGGAATGTGCGTTCATGATACCTGACAGGACGCTGCTCTGATGTGATGTCTGTTTCGTGCTTCAGTCAGCACATCCTACTTCTACTGTATATCCTCTGAATTCTAGGACAGGGTGTGATGGATGGTAGCTGCCATCTTGGAATCCTGACAGAGTGCAGTAGATATAGCATAGCTTTTTGTCATGTAGAGGTATTAGAAGATGTTTAATATTTAAATGTGTATTATTTATTATATTTATTTATATTAGTAGATTTCTTGGAGACTCCTTTAATAGCAGGAAAGAGACTGCATGTCCTCTACACTGTGTAAGAGTTTGAAGTGTGTAACATGCAGTGTGAACGTTTAACATTGTTCTATGTCTAAGGGCAGGGACAAACTGCCGTATAACTCGTGCGAGGATCGCATCGTATACCTTGTACTGGCCGTCTGCTCTCCTGACCTGAGCTTGTCAGCTGCATAGAAATACATCACACTGTCATGCTTGGTCAGGAGAGGTGCCAGACAGTCTGTGCACTGCAATGTGATCATCGTGCGAGTTATACGGCAGTCTGTCTCTGCCCTAAAACCAACACTGATCATGACACTGGTACATCTTGACGAGTGATCGCAAGGGTGGTCATAGTAAATAGTTGCACATATTGAAGCAGTTGTGTTACAATTTCTAAATAATAAGGCTGTTCTTATGAGGACTGGATTTCCCTTTGTTTTGTGTATGTAGATGCCCTTACTTTCTGCCTGTCCTTTATACACAGCATTTATTTCTTTTTCTTTTCAGAATGGTGCTACAATGACCTGGTTTCCCCCTTGTACTTTACGTCATTTGATGCTTCTTCAAGATACACTATTTTTTATGCAGCTAACTTTGCACGACTTTATGGTAAGTTGCTAAATTTGCTTAGGTCATATACTGGGCGTCCTGTCGAGGTAAATTGTTTGTAATACCTGGAAAATTGTATCTGAAATTCTTATTGAGGATTATGGTTCCTTAAAGGGGTTGTCACAAGATATTGATGACACCCAAACAATCAGCTGTTATTAGCTCTGGTAGTGTCTGGATGGAAACATTTAACAGAGCTACACTCCACAGCTTCATTCATTCTGTAGCGTCTGCTGCCAGGTGCTGCAGAACAGCTCCTTTTTAAGAACAGACACTACAGGGCAGTGCAGCTTCGTTCAATGTTTACATCCAGCCAAAGCCAAACTTGCAATCTGCTCATGGGTGTGTTAACCCTTCACTGATCTGATATTAACAATCTGTGCTGAAGATCATAGAATCGTACAGTTAGAAGGGACCTCCTGGGCCATCTGGTCCAACCCCCTGCTCAAAGCAGGATTCGCTAAATCATCCCAGATAGATGTCTGTCCAGCCTCTGTTTAAAGACTTCTATTGAAGGAGAACTCACCACCTCTCGTGGCAGCCTGTTCCACTCCTTGATCACCCTAACTGTCAAAAAGTTTTTTCTAATATCTAATCTGTCTCCTCCCATTCAGTTTCATCCCATTGCTTCTAGTCTTTCCTTGTGAAAATGAGAATAAAGATGATCCTTCTACAATGTGACAGCCCTTTAGATATTTGAAGACAGCTATTAAGTCTCTTCTCAGTCTTCTCTTCTGCAAGCTAAACATTCCCAAATCCTGCAACCTTTCCTCATAAGACAGGGTTTGCAGACTGGTCACCATTCTGGTCGCTCTTTTCTGAACTTGCTCCAGTTTGTTGATGTCTTTTTTAAAATGTGGTGCCCAAAACTGGACACAGTATTCCAGAAGAGGTCTGACCAAAGAGGAGTAGAGGGCAATAATGACTTCACATGATCTAGACTGTATGTTTCTGTTAATACATCCTAGAATTGCATTTGCCTTTTTTGCTGCTGCATCACACTGCTGACTCATTCAGTCTGTGATCTATTAGTATACCCAAGTCTTTTTCACATGTACTGTTGCTTAGCCCTATTCCTCCCATTCCGTATATGCTTTTTTCATTTTTATTGCCCAGATGTAGTACTTTGCATTTTTCCCTGTTAAAAACCATTCTGTTAGTTGATGCCCACTGCTCCAGTTTATTTACATGTTTTTGAATCCTCTCTCTCTCTGCTCTAGTATTAGATATTCCTCCTAGCTTTGTGTCATCAGCAAATTTAATCAGTGTACCCTCAATTCCTTCATCTAAATCGTTGATAAAGATATTGAACAATACAGGGCCCAGGACAGAGCCCTGTGGTACCCCACTTGAGACATTCTTCCAACTGGATGTGCAGCCATTTACGACCACTCTTTGGGTCCGATCACTAAGCCAGTTATGAATCCACCTAACAGTTGCCTTGTCCATTCCATACTTAGCCATTTTTTCAATTAAGATTGTGTGAGATACTTTGTCAAATGCTTTGCTGAAGTCAAGGTATACTATATCTAGAGCATTTCCCTGATCCACCCAATCAGTGATTCTGTCATAGAAGGAAATTAAGTTAGTCTGACATGACTTATTAGTTACAAACCCATGCTGACTCTGTTTAATCACTTCATTCTTATCCAGGTACTTACATACATGTTGTTTAATAATTTGCTCAAAGATCTTTCCTGGTATAGAAGTCAGACTCACCGGCCTATAGTTGCCTGGGTCCACCTTCTGCCCCTTTTTGAAGATAGGAACAACATTTGGTCTTCTCCAGTCTTCTGGGACTTCTCCTGTTCTCCAAGAATTTTCAAAGATTATGGAGAGGGGTTCAAAAATTTCTTCTGCTATCTCCTTCAGTACTCTGGGGTGTAATTCATCTGGACATGGAGATTTGAATTCATTTATGCTAGCTAAGTGTTTCTTCACTATCTTTCTGTTTATAGATATCCTGGATTCTTCTATTCCCTCAGTAGGACAGTGAAGAACAGTTGATGTTACATTTCCTTTCTGAGAGAAAACAGATGCAAAATAGGAATTTAAAAGTTCGGCCTTCTCAACATCCTGTCTTACCATTTCATCATTTTCATCCTGTAAAAATCCTATAGCATCTTTGACTTTTGACATATCCCCAAAATCCTTTATTATTGCTTTTGACATCTCTTGCAAGCCTCAATATCTTGTGATTGGATAATCTCTTTCGATTTTTATTATTACTGATTCTCAAGTTGCTTTGTTTCCCTGTGCTCTCCATTTGTAGGCAGCAGTGGATGGTCTCCTGCCCCTGGGGATAAAAATCCATGGCTTCAAATAGACCTAAAGAGGAAATATAAAATAAAGGGAATTGCCACTCAGGGAACACATAACACTTATTATGACTGGGTTACCAAGTACATCCTGCTTTTTGGTGACCGTCCTGATAGTTGGAAGCCATTCTTCCAGCAAGGCACTAACTGGGTAAGTGTCACACACTTGATCTTAACAGATATCAATAGCACAGTATATGTATATACTGTGAACATAATCTATGTATATTATATGTACCGGTACATACTATTTCATTGGGACTATTAGACCATCTAGACTGTTTACCAGTAATGCATTTTCAACCCGAGAGAATGAATGGATGATTTTTGTCAGATTTTTATTTTGCTGATGATTACAGATGGAAAATCAGTATTCCTATGAAGAACAATATATAGAAGGGCTTCTGAAATCCCATCTGAAAGTATAAAAAAAAATCAATCTGTAATTTTCAGATATGCATCATATCAATTCTTTTGTTTCCTATGGATTTTTACTGCTGACTTCAGTCTTTGCAGTGCATCAAGGATTTACATGTCCTGCCTGACCAAGATTATAAAAAACTTTCTTCTCGTCTTGTCAAATGGTACAGGGCAGCTTGTTCCACAGACTAAGTGCAGCACTAGAGAAGTCCAGCAGACGGGAGTGAGTAATACATGTGCTTCTCACTAAATTAGAATATCATCAAAAAATTATTTCAGTTCTTCAATACAAAAAGTGAAACTCATATATTATATAGAGTCATTACAAACAGAGTGATCTATTTCAAGTGTTTATTTCTGTTAATGTTGATGATTATGGCTTACAGCCAATGAAAACCCAAAAGTCATTATCTCGGTAAATTAGAATACTTAATAGCACCAGCTTGAAAAATGATTTTAAAATCCGAAATGTTGGCATACTGAAATGTATGTTAAATAAATGCACTCAATACTTAGTCGGGGCTCCTTTTGCATCAATTACTGCATCAATGTTGCATGGCATGGAGGCGATCAGCCTGTGGCACTGCTGAGGTGTTATGGAAGCTCAGGTTGCTTTGCTAGCAGCCTTAGGCTGAGTTCACACATGGCGTTTTTTCGCGATTCCACGGCGGTTTTAACCGCGCGATTTTGCCACGAAAATGCGAAAAATTCCTATTGGCATTCCTATGGGATTCCGCAATGCTGTGCTAATGCTGCGGTTTTTACCGCGGCGGAATCGCTTCGCGGTAAAAAACGCAGCATGCTCATTAATTTTGCGGAATCGCGTCGATCCCGCACCCATAGGAATGCATTGTTCCGCTTACTTCCCGCATGTGGCTGTGCACACCATGCGAAAAGTAAGCAGAACAATTGCGGATGGTACCCACGGTCCGGAGGAGAGGAGACTGTCCTCCGGGCTTTGGGTACCATATCCCTGTAAAAAATAGAATTTAAAATAAAAAATGGTGTTAGTCTCACCTTCCGACGTCCCGCGCAGCCTTCCCGCCTCTCTCCATGCTCTCGTTCCCAGTAATCCTTTGCGAAAATGCCCACGATGACGTCCGTTCTCGTGGGATCGCAAAGTCTCGCAGTCATTCGCGCGACGTCATCGCGAATTACCGCAAAACGTCGTGATCCCGCGAGAACGGACGTCATCGCGGGCATTTTCGCAAAGGATTACTGGGAACGAGAGCATGGAGAGAGGCGGGAAGGCTGCGCGGGACGCCGGAAGGTAAGAATAACACAATTTTTTTATTTTTTTTAATTACTTTTTACATTTTATCTGTTACTACTGAAGCTGCATAGGCAGCCTCAGTAGTAAAAAGTTGGTCACACTTGTCAAACACTATGTTTGACGAGTGTGACCAACCTGTCAATCAGTTCTCCAAGCAATGCTACAGATTGCTTGGAAAACGCTAGCATTTTGCAAGCTAATTACGCTTGCAAAATGCTGGTTTTTCCGCGGGAAAATCGCAGGAATTTAAAATGCGATTTTCCCGCGGAATGGAACTCCGGAACTCTCGCAGTAATTTCCGCAAGAGTTCCGCTATGTGTGAACTTAGCCTAAAGCTCTTCTGAATTGTTGGGTCTGGTGTCTCTCATCTTCCTCTTGACAAGGTCAGGTGAGTTTTCTGGCCAATCAAGCACAGTGATACTGTTGTTTTTAATGGGAACCTGGCAGCTCTTTTCCCGCAATAAGCTGCGGTCACTGCCTTTCGGGGCTTATCTACAGCATTCTGTAATGCTGTAGATAAGCCCCGGATCTAACCTGAAAGAGAAAAAAAAAAGTTTTATTATACTCACCCGGGGGCGGTCCGGTAGATAAGCCCCGAAAGGCAGTGACCGCAGCTTATTGCAGAAAAATGAGCTGACAGGTTCCCTTTAAACTAGATATTGGTACCTTTGGCAGTGTGGACAGGTGCCAAGTCCTGCTGGAGAAAGAAATTTCCATCTCCAAAAAGCTTGTCGGCAGAGGGAAGCATGAAATTCTCTAAAATTTCCTGGTAGACGGCTGCGCTGACTTTGGTCTTGATAAAACACAGTGGACCTACACCATCAGATGATATGGTTCCCCAAACCATTACTGATTGTGGAAACTTCACAATAAACCTCAAGTAGCTTGGATTGTGTGCCTCTCCACTCTTCCTCCAGACTCTGGGACCTTGATTTCCAAATGAAATGCAAAATTTACTTTCATCTGAAAACACCACCTTGGAAGACAGAGCAACAGTCCAGTTTTTTCTCCTTGGCCCAGGTAAGACACTGCTGGCGTTGTCTACTGGTCATGAGTGGCTTTTACACAAGGAATGCGACAATTGTAGCCCATGTCCTCGATATGTCTGTGTGTGGTGGTTCTTGAAGCAATGACTCCAGCAGCAGTCCACACCTTGTGAATCTCCACCAAATTTTTGAATGGCCTTTTCTTAACAATCTTTTCAAGGCTGCGGTTATCCCGGCTGCTTGTGCACCTTTTTCTATCACACTTTTTCCTTCCACTCAACTTTTTATTAATATGCTTGGATACAGCACTCTGTAAAGAGCCAGCTTCTTTAGCAATTACCTTTTGTGGCTTACCCTCCTCATGGAGTGTGTCAATGACTGCCTTCTGGACATCTGTCAAGTCAGCAGTCTTCCCCATGATTGTGGAGCCTACTGAAACAGACTAAGGGACGATTTTAAACACTTAGAAAGCTTTTGCAGATGTTTTTTGTTAATTATTCTAATTTACTGCGATAATAACTTTTGGGTTTTCATTGGCTGTAAGCCATAATACCGACTTACTGAAAAAAACCCTATTAAAATTGTAAAAACTTTTATTACGTATATTCTAAAAATATGATACAGATATCCCCTATATAGTAAGCCTAACCAAATTGGGCTTCTGAAATTGCTGGAAAAATATGATACATTAAATATTACCAGCCAATTTTAATCTGCCAGTACAGTTTATCTGGCCAAAAACTCTGCAAAATCAAAGTTAATAAATACTGCAGAAAGCAGACCAAAAAAACCTCACTAAAAAGGAAAAAAGGAAACAAGAAAGTTCTATAAACATGATAATTGGTACTATACACTAGTATCAGTTTTACTCAGCCGGTGTGTGGAAAACAGTGAACTGACCCTATATGTATTTCTGTCTGGACACCTACCTAAGTGCGGAGGTTGGCACCTTAAGAAAAACGAAAATGGCGCCCCCGCTCGTGCGATGGCTGTCCCTATTCTCCTATACCACCCTATAAGACGTAAGGCCAGAAACAGAAAGCCAGATGGCCTGTAACCATTTGTTAATTAGATTCTTGAGTCTTGATGAATGTAAAAGGATGTATTTATACAATCAAATATAAATGTAAGAAAAAGTAGAGAATCCAGACACCCTAAATTACTTCACACCACTCTCATACAAAGTAAATATGAAACAAGGGTGCTTAATTATCAGTGTGGCACCATATCCACATTAATCTTAATGTCCCTATACAAAGATTTCCACTGAAAATATGAATAATAAATTATTCTGCCAATGTACCATATGACTTGTCACAGAAGATATTAAAACTAATTCGCCATGCTACTGCATCTGATAACTATCTGCATACAGATGGTGCTATACCCATACTCCTAGAGCCCAAGTGATATACTTCCTCATATGAGAGCTCTAAAAGACCCTCATAGCATTAAAATAATATTTACTGCAAAGCACCAGATGACCCATTGCAGATGCTTTCTCATAGCATGCAAGTATGAGTCATTCATGACACTAGGTTCACAGATCAACAGATCCAATATCTAGCTGTATACAAGTGGTGTTGTGGCCACACATCCAGCATTGATATTTTGACAGGTTGCACACCATTGCCCCAGATAAACTTGTATCAGCTCTATTAATATACCATTCACAAATCCATTGATCATATTCATAGAATTTTGTACTTATCTGTGACCATATGATACTGCATAAAGATAGCTGAAAAGCCCATAATGATGTAGTTTCTCAGATGGGGTCCACACAATCTCGATGCGTTTCCCTCTACTGCGGGTTCATCAGGAGAGATTTATAACGGTATGGCAGTGGAACATTATCCAATTGATGAGGCATTAATATTTGATTGTATAAATACATCCTTTTGCATCCATGAAGACTCAAGAACCTAGTTTACAAATGGATACAGGCCATCTGGCTTTCTATTTCTGGCTTTACGTCTTATAGGGTGGTATAGGAGAATAGGGACAGCCATCGCACGAGCGGGGGCGCCATTCTCGTTTTTCTTAAGGTGCCAACCTCCGCACTTAGGTAGGTGTCCAGACAGAAATACATATAGGGTCAGTTCACTGTTCTCCACACATCGGCTGAGTGAAACTGATACTAGTGTGTAGCACCAATTATCACTTTTATAGAACTTTCTTGTTTCCTTTTTTCCTTTTTGGTGAGGTTTTTTTGGGCTGCTTTCAGCAGTATTTATTGACTTTGCTATTGCAGAGTTTTTGGTCAGATAAACTGTACTGGCAGATTAAAATTGGCTGGTAATTAGTGTTGAGCGATACCGTCCAATACTTAAAAAGTATCGTATCGGATGGTATCGGCCGATCTAAAAAAAATATCGGGTATCGCCGATTCCGATACAGGAAGTCCCATTCAAGTCTATGGGACTTCCGGTATCGGAATAAGAAAAACCCTATTTTTGCCTTGTACAGCCTCTCTGGGGTCTGTACGGGCCTTTCGGGGGGGCTGTGCCGGCCTGCCGGGGGGTCTCTGCAGGCTCCGGTGGTCTGTGCAGGCCTGCCGGTGGTCTGTGCAGGCTCCGGTGGTCTGTGCAGGCCTGCCGGGGGACTGTGCCGGCCTGCCGGTGGTCTGTGCAGGCTCAGGTGGTCTGTGCAGGCCTGCCGGGGGGCTGTGCCGGCCTGCCGGTGGTCTGTGCAGGCTCCGGGGGTCTGTGCCGGCCTGCCGGGGGGCTGTGCCGGCCTGCCGGTGGTCTGTGCAGGCTCCGGGCGTCTGTGCCGGCCTGCCGGGGAGCTGTGCCGGCCTGCCGGGGGGCTGTGCTGGCCTGCCGGTGGGCTGTGCAGGCTCCGGGGGTCTGTGCAGGCATCGTCCGATGGGACTACAAGTCCCATCGGGCGATGCCTGCTACCATGACAGTGATTGACACATTAGCCAATGATGGGACAGTAGTAGTCCCATCATCCGGCTAATGTGTTGAATGGAAAAAAAAAAAAAAAAAAATGTACATGCTACATACATACAACATGCATACTACATATATACTACATGTAACATACATACTACATATATACTACATGCAACATGCATACTACATACATGCTACATACTACATGCATGCTACATACATGCTACATACTACATACATACTACATACATAATATATATATACTACATGCATGCAACATACATACAACATATATACTACATGCATGCAACATGCATACTACATATATACTATATATACTACATGTAACATACATACTACATATATACTACATGCTACATACATGCTACATACTACATACATGCTACATACTACATACATAATACATATATACTACATGCATGCAACATACAACATATATACTACATGCATGCAACATGCATACTACATATATACTATATATACTACATGTAACATACATACTACATATATACTACATGCTACATACTACATACATGCTACATACTACATACATAATACATATATACTACATGCATGCAACATACATACAACATATATACTACATGCATGCAACATGCATACTACATATATACTACATGTAACATACTTACTACATATATACTACATGCTACATACATGCAACAAACATACTACATACATGCTACATACATAATACATATATACTACATGCATGCAACATACATACAACATATATACTACATGCATGCAACATGCATACTACATATATACTACATATACTACATGTAACATACATACTACATATATACTACATGCTACATACATGCAACATACATACTACATACATGCTACATACATAATACATATATACTACATGCATGCAACATACATACAACATATATACTACATGCATGCAACATGCATACTACATATATACTATATATACAACATGTAACATACATACTACATATATACTACATGCTACATACATGCAACATACACACTACATGCTACATACATGCAACATACATGCTACATACATACACACTACATGCTACATACATGCAACATACATACTACATACATGCTACATACTACATACATGCTACATACATACTACATATATACCACATGCATGCAACATGCATACTACATATATACTGCATATATACTACATGCATGCAACATACATATATACTACATACAATACATACATATAGACATACAGTACATATAACATAGAGTACATACTCACCGTCACTTGTCACTTTGATCCCCGAAGCCATTGTCCCCTTGAGGAATAAATATCAAAATAAAAAAACACCAATATACTTACCCCGATCCGCAGAAGTCCACGAGGGTCCCACGTCCATCTTGCGTGGAGAACAGCAGCATCAGCTGATGCTACCGTTCTCTACCAGCTCCAGGAATACAATGACGGAAGGTAGGTATCCTTCCGCACTGTATTCCTCCACCACTTTAAAAAAAAAAAAAGTCCCTAGTCTCACTTTATGCCATTGCTGCGTGGGACGGTGAGTATGTACTCTATGTTATATGTACTGTATGTCTCTATGTATGTATTGTATGTAGTATATATGTATGTTGCATGCATGTAGTATATATGCAGTATATATGTAGTATGCATGTTGCATGCATGTGGTATATATGTAGTATGTATGTAGCATGTATGTATGTAGCATGAATGTAGTATGTATGTTGCATGTATGTAGCATGTAGCGTGAATGTAGTATGTATGTTGCATGTATGTAGCATGTAGTGTGTATGTATGTAGCATGTATGTTGCATGTATGTAGCATGTAGTGTGTATGTTGCATGTATGTAGCATGTAGTATATATGTAGTATGTATGTTACATGTAGTATATATAGTATATATGTAGTATGCATGTTGCATGCAAGTAGTATATATGTTGTATGTATGTTGCATGCATGTAGTATATATGAATTATGTATGTAGCATGTATGTAGCATGTAGTATATATGTAGTATGTATGTTACATGTAGTATATATAGTATATATGTAGTATGCATGTTGCATGCATGTAGTATATATGTTGTATGTATGTTGCATGCATGTAGTATATATGTATTATGTATGTAGTATGTATGTAGCATGTATGTAGTATGTAGCATGTATGTAGCATGCATGTAGTATGTAGCATGTATGTAGTATGCATGTTGCATGTAGTATGTATGTTACATGTAGTATATATGTAGTATGCATGTTGTATGTATGTAGCATGTATGTAGCATGTAATTTTTTTTTTTTTTTACATTCAACACATTAGCCGGATGATTGGACTACTACTGTCCCATCATTGGCTAATGTGTCAATCACTGTCATGGTAGCAGGCATCGCCCGATGGGACGATGCCTGCACAGACCCCCGGAGCCTGCACAGACCACCGGCAGGCCGGCACAGCCCCCCGGAGCCTGCACAGACCACCGGCAGGCCGGCACAGCCCCCCGGCAGGCCAGCACAGACCACCGGAGCCTGCACAGACCACCGGCAGGCCGGCACAGCCCCCCCGGCAGGCCGGCACAGACCCCCGAGCCTGCACAGACCACCGGCAGGCCGGCACAGCCCCCCGGCAGGCCGGCACAGCCCCCCGAAGCCTGCACAGACCCCCCGGCAGGCCCGTACAGACCCCCGGAGCCTGCACAGACCACCGGCAGGCCGGCACAGCCCCCCCGGCAGGCCGGCACAGACCCCCGGAGTCTGACCCCCGGACAGTCGGCACAGCCCCCCTGAAGGCCCGAACTGACGGCGCATCATGATGCGCACAGACAGCGCATCATGATGACGTCATTTCGGCAGCCAATCAGAGCCACAAAAGTGGCTCATTGCATTTTGGACTTCCGATTCCGGTATCCGATACGAAAAAAGTATCGGTACTCGGTATCGGAATTCCGATACGGCAAATATCGGCCGATACCCGATACTTGCGGTATCGGAAAGCTCAACACTACTTGTAATATTTAATGTATCATGTTTTTCCAGCAATGTCAGAAGCCCAACTTGGTTAGGCTTACTATATAGGGGATATCTGTATCATATTTTTAGAATATACTTAATAAAAGTTACATTTTTAATAGGGTTTTTTTCAGTAAGTCGGTTGTATTTAACCTTTCTTTGCATTTTCAATTGTGTAAATTACTGTAAGCCATAATATCAACATTAAGAGAAATAAACACTTGAAATAGAGTCATTACAAACAGAGTGATCTATCTAATATATGAGTTTCACTTTTTGTATTGAAGAACTGAAATAAATTAACTTTTTGATGATATTCTAATTTAGTGAGAAGCACTTGTAAGTGAGAATGAATGTTGTAGGTCATTGAAAGCAGAGATGTGTGATAGTGTGGAGTTTGTAGACTAGGACAAATGTTTTTAATTTACAGTAATTCTGCAAGGAAACCAGTAGGAAAAAAGATCTTCCTCACTGGAGCCTTCATGGATTGGCGTGGTAACAGTCTGTAAAGTAGAGTGCCAGATTGTAGTGATTTATAGTAGTCTAGGCGTGAAATGATGAGAGCCATTATTAGTGTTGTAAATTACTGACAGGCTATAATGCTTTGGTACGCTGAGAATATGTTCAAATGATTACATTTTGAAGTTATGTAGTTTGATTTAATAGGTAATAAAGATTTTTTTTTTATTTAAAGCATGTTTTTATTTTGCCAAGTTGTAAAAAAAATAGTTACACATTTACATAGGCTGAATAAAGATATAGGTTTAACAAGATCAACTTTTCTGGACCAGTTATGAATTCTCTATTGATAGATTTTTTTATAACCCAAAATGTTATTATTGGTTAATAGAAAACCACCCAGCCCTTTTTAAAATGTTGATATGGTGTCTGCCATTACTTCATCTTGCAGTAGGGTCACCCAAATTATTACCACTGCTGGAACTGTAAAGAACCCTTTCCTATTTAAATGCCAGAATCACTTTTCCTCTATAAGTAATGAGTACCCCCTAGTCCTCAGTATGGTCTTTGCAAGGAATAAGTCATGCGCCAGTCGTTTGTATTGACCACACATAAATTTATACATATAAATGAGAGCTCCTCTGATATGTCTTATTACTAAGCAAAGCTAAAAAAGCACAATATTTCCAACCTCTGATCAAAGGAGAGACCTTCCATCACATGTTCCCATGTGATAATCTGGTTTTCCAGGCTTTCAACTGATTCTAACTTCCAAATATCAGTTTTAATATGTGGAGCCCAAAACTGCAAAATGTCGCCTTATAAGGGGTAATGATACATTTGGATCACAAAAATTTTTCTCTCTTTTTATACAACCTAAAATCTTGTTTGCTTTTGCAGCTGCTGCTTGACATTGAGTACTGCTTAACAGCTTTCTTGTAACCAGAATACCCAAGTCCTTCTCCTATACTGTAATCCTCAGTATATATTTTTTGTAATGTATATCCAGAAATAAGATTACTCTAGCCCCGGTACATTACTCTACATATATTAACATTAAACTTCATCTGCCTTATGTTGGCACATGCAGACATTTTATCTAGATCATTCTGCAGTATTAAACAGTCTAGCTTAGTTTTACTATCCTACAAAGTTTTGAGTCATCAGCAAGGACTGACATGTTAGTTTCAATCCTACTCACATGGTCATTAATATAGAAAAGAATTGGGCCCAACACTGATCCTTGTGGTGCCTTATAGCTGAGAATACACATATATGGTATTGTTGCATGTGTAGCTATCTATAAATGTAAGCTAAAACAATAACTTTACCCCTTTACCAATAATACAAGTTACTTGATAATGTATATGTAATAAAAAATGAATCTATTTTAAAAATGTCCATATAGGCTTAAAGAGGTTGTCCACTACTTTAGCATTGATTACCTATAATTAGGATAGGTCATCAATGTCTGATCGGTTGTGGGCTGACACCAGAGAATATGGGAAGCAAGGTGTGCCACAGTCCGCGCTGCTGAGTCCACAAAATCACCTGGGATGCAAGATGTTGTAACAAAGTACTTCTTTATTCCTTCCTACGCGTTTCGGCGCCCTTCCTGGCACCTTCCTCAGGGATATTACACCAGCCATAGGAGCAGGGAATCCTTTTTGTATTGATACAGTGGGCTGACACCAGGCACCCCCACAATCAGCTGTTATTGGTTGCAGTGGCGCCAGACGGAAGTACGCACTTGCATCAATGCTAAAGTAGTGGACAACCTAAAATAAAAATACAGAAAATACAACATACAGAGAAAACTGGTGGCAGAGTCTGATAGTGTGCGCTTCAAAGGATGAGAGAATGAGAGAGGAGATTGGATTTATAAGGGCTTTTTGGGAAAGGTATGTACCTGTGCCATAACTCTGCTTATTTCCTGCCTACTAATGTGCTGAAATACATAACCTCATAGCAGCAAAGG
The DNA here is from genome assembly GCF_039654945.1 of Dendrobates tinctorius. NCBI lineage: Eukaryota > Metazoa > Chordata > Amphibia > Anura > Dendrobatidae > Dendrobates > Dendrobates tinctorius. Next base: position 2,249,072 of record NW_027361700.1, on the reverse strand, counting down.
GAGGCAATGTCAAAATCTAAATTTCAATGATTTTTAGTAGACTGAGTAGAAGAGTAGAAAGTGTTAGATATAACTTAGGTTTTTAAAATCAGAGAAATTCATAATTTGCACCTATTTGGTGACAACTTAGTGATCATTGTAGGTCTGACCTCCTGGACCCCCAGCAAACCTGAGATCAGGAGTCTGCAGCTCTGTCCTAATTACAACGACGTGTGTATGCTCGATTTCCGCTCCATTCATAGTCTATGGGATTGTTGAGCACATTGTTCAACCATTGCTGGCACTTACAATGTTAGGTTAAACAAACGCTCCTCCACACTATTCAGGACGGGTCTGTAGAAGTCAGACCTATCCACGATCAGCAAGTTATTCCTTATCTCTAGTGTCATGTCGGACGCTGTTCACACCACAGCGTCCGGCAGGCAGCGGTAGTTCCATCTCCGTCCACTATAGCCTCAGTGGCGCCGGCTTGATTTTACTCAGGTTATCTGGGGTTAATCTAGCTGGAAATCAGGTGGGATGTTTGGTCACGCCCACGGTCTTTAAATAGTCGTGCTGGCCTGTGGGCGTCGCCGATTATAGCTTGTGTTTTGTGCCAAGTGGTTCCGGTCTGGAGTGGAGGTGTTGGAGAGAGAAATTCATATCTGGTGTCGTATGATCCGTTGTTACCTTTTCGCCTTCCTATATTTGTGCTTTGTTTTGCCCTGTTCACATTACAGTATTGTCCGGTGTGTATGCGGCGCGGTGTGGTTTGAGTTCTCCCTGTCTGTCATTACTGTGTGGGTTTTGGTGGTTTGACAACTCACTGGGTGGAGGGTGGAGGGTTCAGCTTAGGGCTGAGCCGGAGATAAGGAGAGGCTGGAGGCTCAGGCATTTGCACCTTTAGCAAAAACCCTGGGTTGAGGGTCAGACAGGGTTTTCCCTAGTTTGAGGGACTCCGCAGGGGCCCGGGTTTGTCAGCCTCCTTTGACCTAAGCCCCGCATAACATTATAATCGGCCTAACATTTTTTCCATGAATTCCATGACTTCCATTAACCGCCAGTTGGCGGCGCTGTCCGTACAGGTCACCGAGTTGAAGGGGGCAGTTCAGCAGCAGGGCCTGGTTGTAGCTAATGTGCAAGCGGCTTCTGCAGGTGCAGGTGCAGAGCCTAAGATTCCGCTGCCTGAACGATTTTCTGGGGAACGCAGCAAATTTGTCATCTTTCGGGAGGCCTGCAAGTTATACTTTCGCATGCGCCCGGTCTCCTCAGGTAATGAGGCTCAGCGGGTGGGTCTGGTGTTATCCTTACTGAGTGGGGACCCTCAAGCATGGGCGTTTTCCTTACCAGCCGACTCTGCTACGTTTCATTCGGTTGAGAATGTTTTTTCAGCACTCGGGCTCATTTATGATGACCCCGACAGATTGGCTTTGGCGGAATCTAAAATCCGCGCCCTCCGTCAGGGGGAACGTATGGCGGAAGACTATTGTTCAGAATTTCGCCGTTGGGCAGTAGACACACAGTGGAACGAGTTAAACAGGCCCTCCTGATGTATGAGACTCCTGCATCGTTAGAATCTGCCATGAGTTTGGTTATTCGTATTGATCGCCGTTTGCGTCAAGGGGCACAGGAGACGCTGCCTCTGGGGGAAAGCAGGCGTGCCAGTGTGGTTGCTGCAGGTGAGCCCACGGAACCTATGCAAATCGCGGGGGTATCGCATGTGCAGCGTCGCGTTCCTGGGTTCAGGAAGCATGGAGCATGTTTTTACTGTGGTAAAAGAGATCATTATGTAAATGCTTGTCCTGTGCTACCAAAGAAAGTCGCACCGGCGGAAAACTGGTAAGCTCAGAGGGTATGGAGGAGGCCCAACTGAGCGTATGCATATCCTCCATGATGGTATCTCAATGTATGCTCCCTGCCAGGGTTATTATTGCGGGCAGAGAGCTACCAATATCAGTGTTTGTGGATAGCGGTTCAGCCACCAATCTCATGGATGAGGAGTTTGCACGCATGGCAGGTTTCAAGATCGAAAAACTCCCTCATCCTATTCGCGTGGTTACCATTAATGCCGCTCCCCTCCCACAGGGGGAGATTACTGAGTTTGTAGCTGAGGTTAAACTCCACATTGGGGTCCTACATTCTGAGTGGGTTACATGTAAGGTACTCAATAATCCCCCAGCACAAATAGTCCTGGGTTTCCCATGGTTGTGTAAGCACAACCCGGTGATTGACTGGAGAACCCAGGACATAGTCCAGTGGAGCAGTTTCTGCCAGGAAAATTGCTTGGCCACATGTGTGTCCACCGTGAAGTCCAGCCTTCCGGAGGCATTGCTGGATTTTGCGGACGTATTCTCTGAGAGGGGTTGCTCAGAACTACCTCCACATCGAGCCTATGACTGTCAGATTAGGTTAAAACCCGGGGCTAAATTGCCAAAGGCGAGGATGTTTAGTATTTCTGGTCCGGAGAGACAAGCTCTTAAGGATTACATTGCGGAGAGTTTAAGTAAAGGGCACATTCGGCCTTCATCCTCACCTGTAGCAGCGGGGTTTTTCTTCATTAAGAAAAAAGATGGGGGGTTACGCCCATGTCTGGATTTCCGGGAGTTAAACCAGGTTACGGTCCGTGATCCCTACCCGATGCCTCTGATCCCTGATTTGTTCAACCAGGTGGCGGGTGCGAAGTGGTTTTCCAAACTTGACCTCAGGGGGGCATATAACCTCATAAGGGTCCGCCACGGGGATGAGTGGAAGACGGCATTTAATACCCCTGAGGGTCATTTTGAAAGCCTAGTTATGCCATTTGGGTTGACAACCGCGCCAGCTGTGTTCCAACATTTCATAAATGATGTATTTGCTCATGTGCTGGGGAAATTTGTGATTGTGTACCTGGATGATATCCTCATTTATTCGAGCAACCAGGACACTCATTTAGAGCATGTCAGGCAGGTGTTACAGCTGCTCCGTGAGAATAAGCTCTATGCTAAGCTTGAAAAATGCATGTTTTTTGTTCAAGAGTTGCCTTTTTTGGGATATATTGTGTCCGCCACAGGGTTTAAAATGGATGCCACGAAGGTGCAAGCGGTGCTGCGATGGGAACGGCCTGGTAATCTAAAAGCGCTCCAGCGGTTCCTTGGGTTTGCTAACTATTATAGGAAGTTTATTAAGAATTTCTCTACTATAGCCAAACCGCTCACGGACATGACGAAAAAAGGTACCAATCTCGCTATCTGGTCTGAGGATGCGGTGCGTGCTTTTGAGCTTCTGAAGAACCGTTTTGCTTCAGCCCCCATTCTGGTGCAACCGGACGTATCCAAACCTTTTACGGTGGAGGTCGATGCGTCTGAGGTGGGAGTGGGGGCAGTACTGTCACAGGGCTCGTCCTTGAGCAATTTGCGTCCATGCGCCTACTTCTCCAAGAAGCTGTTGCCGGCCGAACGGAATTACGACATAGGCAACAGGGAGTTGTTGGCCATCAAATTGGCTTTTGAGGAATGGCGACACTTCTTGGAGGGGGCGGCCCACCAGGTCACAGTCATCACCGACCATAAAAACCTGCTCTATCTGGAGTCGGCCAAGCGTCTGTCTCCCAGGCAGGCTCGCTGGGCATTGTTTTTTACACGTTTTAACTTTCTGGTGACTTACCGTCCTGGGGCGAAAAACACCAAGGCGGATGCCTTGTCCAGGTGTTTTCCGGGGGGAGAACCTCGGGAAGATCCGGTACCCATCCTCCAGGAAGGTGTAGTGGTTTCGGCTCTCACGACTGAGGTAGAGGCGGAGATTGCCGAGGCCCAGGAGGAGGTACCACCAGGACTTCCCGCTAATAAGTCGTTCGTACCCCTTCATCTTCGTCTTAAAGTGTTGGGGGAACACCACGACTCGGTCCTGGCCGGTCATCCAGGGGTTAGGGGCACCTTGGAACTGGTATCGCGCCGCTTCTGGTGGCCAAAAATCCGGCAGGACGTGGTTTCGTACGTGACAGCTTGCATCACGTGCGCCAGGGCCAAGTCGCCCAGAACCCGTCCTGCTGGCACTCTACAGCCGCTGGGGATACCTAGTAGGCCATGGACAGAAATCTCCATGGACTTTATCACAGACTTGCCTGCCTCGGCGGGGAACACGGTCATCCTGGTGGTGGTTGATCGATTTTCGAAGATGGCGCATTTTGTGTCGTTGCCTTCCTTGCCCAACTCGAAGACGTTGGCTCAGGTCTTTGTGCAGGAGGTGGTCAGACTGCACGGAGTTCCGTCGGACATAGTGTCTGATAGGGGTACCCAGTTTGTGGCGAAGTTTTGGAAAGCTTTTTGCTCACGATTGGGGATCAAGTTGTGTCATTCGTCGGCGTTTCATCCGCAGTCAAATGGTCAAACTGAGCGCATGAACCAAAATCTGGAGCAGTATTTGCGATGTTTTGTGTCTGACAACCAAGAGGTGTGGTCGACGTTCCTTCCCTTGGCCGAGTTCGCATTAAATAATCACCGCCAAGAATCATCGGGAGAGTCTCCGTTCTTTTGTGTTTATGGGCACCATCCTCAGTTTTGTACCTTGCGTCAGGGGGGCTCTGGGGGCGTCCCAGAGGAGGACTGGTTAGGAGTTCAACTATCATCAGTCTGGAGGAGTGTGAAACAGCGATTGCTGAGCATGAGTGCAAGATACAAACGCGTGGCTGACTCTAGACGCGTGCCAGGTCCGGACCTGTGTGTGGGTGATTGGGTGTGGTTAGCTACTAAAAACATAAAACTCAAAATTCCATCATTGAAATTGGGTCCAAGATTTATTGGCCCTTTTAAGATTGCTGCCATCATTAACCCGGTCGCTTATCGGTTGGAGCTTCCTGCGGTATACAAGATACACATCGTGTTTCACAGGTCTTTATTGAAAAAGGTGGTAGGCTCTGTGGACACGACGCCGATGCCACCTCCAGTCATGGTGGATGGCGATTTAGAGTTTGAAGTCTCCAAGGTGGTGGACTCTCGAGTACTGCGCCGTACTCTTCAGTATTTGGTGCACTGGCGGGGGTATGGTCCGGAGGAGAGGTCTTGGGTACCAGCCTCGGACATACATGCGGATCGGCTCGTCAGTTCCTTTCACCGTCGCCATCCGGACAACCCGGGTCCTATGAGTCTTGAGGGCCCTGGGGTCCCTCGTAGAAGACGGGGTACTGTCATGTCGGACGCTGTTCACACCACAGCGTCCGGCAGGCAGCGGTAGTTCCATCTCCGTCCACTATAGCCTCAGTGGCGCCGGCTTGATTTTACTCAGGTTATCTGGGGTTAATCTAGCTGGAAATCAGGTGGGATGTTTGGTCACGCCCACGGTCTTTAAATAGTCGTGCTGGCCTGTGGGCGTCGCCGATTATAGCTTGTGTTTTGTGCCAAGTGGTTCCGGTCTGGAGTGGAGGTGTTGGAGAGAGAAATTCATATCTGGTGTCGTATGATCCGTTGTTACCTTTTCGCCTTCCTATATTTGTGCTTTGTTTTGCCCTGTTCACATTACAGTATTGTCCGGTGTGTATGCGGCGCGGTGTGGTTTGAGTTCTCCCTGTCTGTCATTACTGTGTGGGTTTTGGTGGTTTGACAACTCACTGGGTGGAGGGTTCAGCTTAGGGCTGAGCAGGAGATAAGGAGAGGCTGGAGGCTCAGGCATTTGCACCTTTAGCAAAAACCCTGGGTTGAGGGTCAGACAGGGTTTTCCCTAGTTTGAGGGACTCCGCAGGGGCCCGGGTTTGTCAGCCTCCTTTGACCTAAGCCCCACATAACATCTAGGCTGGGAATAACTTCTTTAGTGGAAATAACCCTTTAAAGGAGGGGAGGGGAAACGTTTTTCTATCAAGGGCCACATGGATATTTATATCATCCGCAGGCAGTACAAAATTATCAACTTGAAATTTATCCTGCTATATTTAGTCAAGCATTTAATTACTTCACCCCTAATGTGATGGTTGGAGTTGCTTCTCTTCTGTGAGGCATGTGATGTTAGGTGGTAGTGGTGACTGAGATTTATCAATACATGACAAAGGATACAGAGACTTTTGTAAATAGATGACATAGGAGACACTGGGCCTGGAGTATATACATCACATAGGTGACACTGAGATAGTTCTATACATGACATAGGATACACCAAGGCTTGTATATTTATCACATAGGAAACATTAGGGCTGATGCATATACATCACATAGGAGATACTGGGGCTGGAATAAAGACATCCCATAGGAGATGCTGAGGCTGGAGCTTATACATCACATAGAAGACGCTTGGGCTGGAGCATATACATCATATAAAAGAAACTGTAGCTAGAGCATATGCATTACATAGGAGATGCTCAACTGGAGCATCAAATAGACCTTGGGGCAGTTGTCTTTATCGACGAGACAGAAGCACAGAGTGCGCTGACTCCGCCCATAAAGTACATCCTAATGCTGACACTGTAACACTTTATTGCACGTGCTGTAATGTTCATTAGTAGTCCATGACCATGAGTACCACTATTTATAGGGACATCTCCATAAGACTAGCGCTATATATTATTATTATTATTTATTTATATAGCACCATTGATTCCATGGTGCTGTACATGAGAAGGGGTTACATACAAATTACAGATATCACTTACAGTAAACAAACTAACAATGACAGACTGATACCGGACCCTGCCCTTTCGGGCTTACATGCTACAGGATGGTGGGAAAGGAGACAGTAGGTTGGTGGGTTGCAGCAGTTCCGGTGTTGGTTGAGGTGATATCACCGGTAGTGGTGAGAGAGAAGGAGGTAGCGGGGTCATTGCAGGCTGTAGGCTTTCTTGAAGAGGTGGGTTTTCAGGTTCCGTCTGAAGGATCCAAATGAGGCTGATAGTCGGACTTGTTAGGGCAAAGAATTCCAGAGAATAGGGGCTATTCGGGAGAAGTCTTGGAGGCGGTTGGGTGAGGAGCGAATAAGTGTGGAGGAGAGAAGGAGGTCTTGGGAGGACCGGAGATTACGTGAGGGAAGGTATCGGGAGATTAGTTCAGAGACATATGGGGGTGACAGGTTATAGATGGCCTTGTAGGTCAGTATTAGTAATTTGAACTGGATACGCTGAGGGAATGAGAGCCAGTGAAGAGATTTGCAGAGGGGAGAAGCGGAGGAGTAGCGAGGAGAGAGATGAATTAGTCGGGGGGCGGCAGAGTTAAGGATGGACTGGAGAGGTCCAAGGGTGTTAGCAGGGAGACCAGAGAAAAGGATGTTGCAGTAGTCAAGGCGGGAGATGATGAGGGCATGCACAAGCATTTTAGTAGATTGAAGGTTGAGGAAAGGACGGATTCTGGAAATATTTTTGAGCTGGAAGTGACAGGAGGTAGAAAGAGCTTGGATGTGCGGTTTGAAGGACAGTGCAGAGTGAAAGGTTACTCCGAGGCAGCGGATTTCCTGTACTGGGGAAAGTGTGATGTCATTAATTGTTATAGCTAGGTCGGGTAAGGAAGATCTGTGAGATGGAGGAAAGATGATGAGTTCAGATTTGTCCACATTGAGCTTGAGGAAGCGAGAGGAGAAGGAAGATATGGCTGATAGACACTCTGGGATTCTGGACAGCAGAGAGGTGATGTCTGGGCCAGAGAGGTAGATCTGAGTGTCATCAGCATAAAAGGTGGTAGTGGAATCCGTGGGACTTTATGAGTTGCCCCAGACCAAGTGTATAGATTGAGAAGAGTATGGGTCCTAAAACAGAGTCTTGGGGGACTCCAACAGAGAGAGGGTGGGATGAGGAGGTGGTGTGGGAGTGGGAGACGCTGAATGTGCAGTTCGAATGGTATGAGGAGATCCAGGATAGGGCAAAGCCTTTGATGCCGAAGGAGGAGAGGGTCTGTAGTAGGAGGCAGTGATCAACTGTGTCGAATGCAGAGGACAGGTCTAGAAGCAGGAGTATAGAGTATTGTCCATTTGATTTGGCTGTAAGTAAGTCATTAGTAATTTTGGTCAGGGCTGTCTCAGTGAAGTGACGGGGGCGGAAACCAGATTGTAGATTGTTAAAAAGCAAGTTTGATGATAGGTGGGAGGAAAGTTCAGCGTGGACGTGCTTTTCCAGGAGTTTGGAAGCGAATGGGAGCATCAATATTGGGCGATAGCTGGACATAGCGGTTGGGTCGAGTGTTGCCTTTTTAGGGATAGGCGTGATTGTGGCATGTTTGAAAGCAGAAGGGAAGGTACCGGAAGTTAGTGATAGGTTGAAGACCTATAGCGACCTTTACTGCAACATGGGTCACAGGGCCAAAGAATGTAAATTAATATTTGCTTAGTGATGTTTTAATTACATACAATTGTGGTCAGGGGAGCACCAATAAGCATACGAAGGATATGCCTTCAAAGTTTTGTTCAGAAGATTCGGATCAAATGCCATACTTATTGATGTTATTACGCCATAAAAAAGGCCCCAATGCCTGGTTAGTAAGGCTAAAGCAAGCAAGCAAGCATTTGCTTCATGTAGAAGTCTATGGGTTTCTTAAATAAATTTTAGAAATGAGTTTATTAGCATTTTGGTTTATTGCACTATATTGGTCAACAATATTGAGTGTTGAAAAACGAGTTGGCATCTGCATTGCTTACATTTTATTTCCTTATGTTTTTGAACAGACATTTTTTGGCAATGTCAATTCAACAGGGGTGACGGAGCACCGCCTACACTATCCCATAAAGGCACGCTATGTTCGTTTTATTCCTGTAGCCTGGAATCCTCGGGGAAAGATTGGGCTTCGGGTTGCTCTCTATGGCTGTGAAAGCAGTAAGTTGACATTTTAAAGGCTACAAGGTTCTTTTCTGTGTTTTTGTTACAAAAAAAGTAAAGGTTTTCTGTGCTCCTTTTTACACCCCCTATTATTTCTTCAAAAGAATAGAATAGTTAATGTCTTGCTTTTCTTGATAAATGCAATTCAGTCAAAAGGTAAAGAGTAACTAAACTTATTCTTTACATAGCATGGAAAGTTAAAAAACTTTGCAAATCATGTTACCAGGGTATTTTACCTAATTCCTCTTGAAAAATTATATTTAAGTGACTCCCAAACCACTGCTGTTTTTAAGTCTATATGTCTGCGATTAGCTGCACTGATGTCAAAACATACCGTACGCTGTGCTCTGAAGTAGGTTAGCAAGATCGAGGGAACAGGGAGAGGAGAAAAATACGTGCCTGTATTATCAGAGGATGAATGTTATTTTTTTTAGTCTGTACTCATGGGTCTCGGGGGCATCAACCTACTGCTAATAGTTTTGCATAAGTTAAGAATTACCGCAGTTTGTACTGGGAAAAATAACTTCCTTGCACACTAACATTTGTCTTCCACCCTTTAGACCATGATGTCCTGTCTTTTGACGGTGATGACCTAATTTCCTACCAGTTTAGAAGAAAGACCAATCGGACTTTACAGGATGATATTTCTTTCAATTTTAAGACCTTAGAAAAAGATGGGGTGTTGATGCATGCGGAGGGCTCACAAGGAGACTACATTACTTTGGAGCTTCAGAAAGCGCAGTTGATTTTCCGCATCAGTCTGGGTAAGTAAATCACTGATCTCCGTTTGACTATTTCATGTTGAATCTGTTTTTATTGAAAAACAAAAAAACAAAAAACATACAAGTCATCAAACATTGTACACCATACCGTACAAGGTCGCAGTATAGTCAGCCTCGTATAAGTCCGTAGCATCTTCTGAGGCAGGGGCTCATAACGTCCCAGTGGGATGAGTATTGGTATAGGGTTCATATGCACTTCCGTGTACAAGAATCAGTCCAAGTAATTGGTGCTGTAGACTAGCACAACTCAACTATATAAACATTCGTTATACATTACTTATGTTCAAAGAAACAGGCTGGGGGGGGTTTCATTCATCCCCAATTATCATCTGGTACAGTAGTAGTATGTAATGGTCAAACGCTAGAAAACAATAGTTAGAAACAGTCATAGCAACATCTTTACAGGTATCAACAGAGGTGTACTTCAGAAGAAGAAGAAGGAAAGAGACAAGAAAGGGGAAGAAAGAGCATGAAGGAGGGTAAGGTGGGAAGAGTAGGGGTAGTAGGTTTATCACCATGTATTTGAAACCTGAGAGGGGGTAGGAACAAAGGGGGAAGCGGACGCCGGAGCTCCGCGCCGACCCCTATGAAGCCTCCTCAACCTGTTGAGATACTTCGGTAGGTTCCTTGAACATGATCCAAAGTTGCCACACACGGATTAAGCGGGTGTTGTCCCCTTCCATTTCAGCCATCAGTTCTTCCATACGGAAGATGTCTGCGAATTCCGATACCCATTCCGCCATAGTTGGCGGCGCCGCCGTGCGCCAATGGCGTGGAATTACCATGCGTGCCGCGGTGATGCAGAACTGGAGAAGGCTCCGTTTCTGAGTGGATATGGGTCCCGGAAGGATCGAAACGATGGCAATTTTCGGGGAGGGGGGAACATAATCTCCAGAAATTCTATAATAAGCCGAGAACACTTTCTTCCAGAAGGGTCGTATAGTGGGGCACTGCCACCATATATGGAATAATGTGCCTCTTTCGGTTCCACACCGCCAACAGCTGTCGTCTGACGGGAAAATGGACTTCAGTCTGACAGGGGATAGGTACCATCTGGTCAATATTTTAAAATTTTTCTTCTGTGCGCCCCCAGCCGGGGACAGTTTGTGTGTGAAGAAGTAAGCTTTATCAAGATCCTCAGCAGAGAATTTATAGCCCATCTCCTCTTCCCACGCTCGGTTGTAACTCGGGGTCACCTCTGGGTCACCAGTGTGGAATTCCTTATATAAAAGAGAGATCAGATGAGAGGGAGGTCCTGCTGCCGAAGTAAATTTTCCAACCGTGTCATGGGGGGGGCGAGAAGTGCGATCAACTATATGTCCCCGGACAAACGACATCAGTTGGTTGTATTCCAACCAGGAGAGCGCCTTAGTGGGAAACTGTTCCCGTAAGGTTTCCAAAGATGGAATGTCCCCTCCCACCACAACCTGTCCCAGGCGTAAGTCAGTACTAATATGCCAACCCAAAAATTGGTCTCTGTGACGACCAGGAGGGAAATCTGGGTTTCCAAAAATTGGTGTCAACGGGTTCAGGGCGCTTATCAATTTCTTTTTCATTTTCAAACGGTTCCAGAGCTGTAGTGTTTCTCGCGCCAAGAAACCCGTGGATCCCCTAGAGTCGTCTGCGGCAAAGTCATAATGTCGGATCCATGGAAGGTGCCGTAGAGGGATGTTAAAGGATGTCTGTTCCAGTTGAACCCATTGCTTAGAACGGTGACCAAATTGCCAGTCGAATAGACGTACAAGCATAGAGGCCTGATGGTAGAGTTCTAGGTCAGGGAGGCTCGCACCGCCTCTGGACTTTGGGGTGGTCAGAATGGTATACTTCAGACGGAGCTTAGAGGTCTGCCAAATAAAACGGGTCAGTGCAGATCTAATGGTCTGAAAGAACGCCTTCGGTGGTACAATCGGGACCGCCTGGAACAGGTATAAAAACTTGGGAAGAACATCCATCTCAAATGAATTCATTCTGCCAAACCACGAGATGTTCTTTTGTCCGTATTCTCTCAAACGTTTCAGGGTCGATTCTAAGAGGGGCAAATAGTTTAGCTTGTAAAGGTCAGTCATGTCAGTGGGAATTTGGACACTCAGATATTGGATAGCTCCGGATTTCCAACAAAAGGGGAAATTCCCCATGGTCCTCACAAGTTCTGCCTGTCCCAAGGATATATCGAGGGCTTCAGTTTTATGAAAATTGATTTTAAAATTGCTGACTGCGCCATATTTTTGAAACTCGGCCATCAACGACGGGAGGGTAATGTGTGGCTGGGATACGTACAGCAGGAGGTCATCAGAATAAAGAGAGACCTTATAATGAGCGCGGTCTACCCATAGACCGTGCACACTGGGGTTCTTTCTAATCGCCACTGCCAAATGTTCCATAACTACCGTGTATAAAAGGAGCGATAGAGGGCAGCCTTGTCGTGTGCCGTTCCCAATGGTTATAGGATCTGACATTGCACCGTTAATTCTAACCGTCGCAGAAAGACCGGAGTATAAAGCCGCAACCTTTTGTAGGAAATGGTTCCCCAGGCCCATCTGTCGTAAGGCCGAAAACATGAATCCCCAGCGTACACGGTCAAAGGCCTTCTCCGCGTCGATCGACAGCAAAGCCAGCGGTTTGTGCTTTAATTTGGCATGTGCTGTCAAGATGAGGGTCTTGCCTATGCCACCTCTCGCCTCTCTCCCCTGCACAAACTCCGAGTGAACAACTAAAGGCAGGAGGGGTGCCAATCGGTTAGCCAAAATTTTCGCGTAGAGTTTTACGTCAATGTTGATGAGGGATATTGGGCGATAATTAGTTACCACCGTGGGGTCTTTCCCTGGCTTCGGTATTACTGTAATAAAAGCCTCTAAGGGTTGTGGGACAAACGGGGAGTCACTCGCGATGGAATTAAAGACCGACGTCATAATGGGTTTAAGTTCCTCTCGGAACATCTTGTAGAAATGAGGGGAAAAGCCGTTCGATCCCGGACTTTTACCTGCTGGGGTGTTCTGAATGACTTCGTCAATCTCTTCAGTCGTAAAGTCAGTTTCCAATGGTGTCGTTAAGTCCATGGCTAGTGTCGGGAGGGCGATATCATGTATGTAAGATTCTATTTGTGGTTAGGGGTCCAGAGGCGAATGAGGGGGGCTATCTCCGTTAATATTGTACAATGTATGATAATAACATCGCATTATATCAAGGATTTCCGTTGGGTTCGACGTTATTTGACCACGATGCCGCTGGAGAGATGGGATGTATGTGGTCTGGCAACGTGGGTGCAGAAATCTGGCCAGCAGGCGTCCGCACTTGTTAGCTTGGCCGTATAGTATGCTTTTAAAGCAATTTCTATGATGACGAGACTTCTCGTTTAGCAGACTTCAGGTCATCTCTACATTTGATCAGGTCAGTCTGCATCCCCGCCTCCAGACCGGTCTTATGCATCGCTTCCAGGGTTAGTATTTTGTCAGTGAGGTCCATAATTTCCCTATTTTTCATTTGTTTCAGATGGGAACCATGTTTAATAAGTACCCCTCTAAGGACGCATTTAAGGGTTTGCCATTTGATAGGCATAGCGGTGGTGTCGTGCGCGTGGTCTTGTAAGACTGCTGCTATGGTAGCCTTAACGTCGGTCACGCAGGTAGGGTCTTTTAGAAGATTATCGTTCAATCTCCACGTCCACTGGCGCGTCACTGAGTCAGGAGGATTGATGTTCAGAAAGACTGGAGCATGATCCGACCAGAGGAAACTGCCAATGGAGGGTTTCGGGTCCCAGGCCAATGCGCAGTGGCTAAGAAGAAAGAAATCTATTCTGCCGTATGAATTATGTGGCGTGGAGAAGAACGTATAATCTTTCACATTTGGGTTAAGAAGCCTCCAGACATCGGTAAGATGTAGGTAATAAAGATCCCTTTTCAAAGAGGACAACTGACGAAGAGAAAGGTAGGACCTTGCCTCTGTGGAGTCTATCGTTGGGTTAAGAGTCAGGTTAAAGTCGCCTCCAAGTATAACAACCCCTTCGGCCAAATCGGCCATTGTCTTCAAGAAAGACCTGGTGGCTTGGATTTGGTCCTGGCTGGGGGCGTACCAACCCGCTATAGTGTAGGTTGTTGAAAAAATCTGAATTTTCAAGATCACATATCTGCCCTCAGTATCAATTAGCGTGTCCAGTATGGTGTGTTGGAGGGATTTGTGGAGTGATATAGACACACCTTGGGATCGTGAGTCCGAGTTGGCGCTATGGAACCAAGTCATATAGTAGCGGTCAGGTATGTTAGGGACATGACCAGTTTTAAAATGGGTCTCCTGTTGGATCAATACATTTACTCTTTTCTTGTGCATGCCATATAGGATATGTGACCGCTTCTGCGGTATGTTAAAGCCCCTAACGTTCAAAGAGCCCAACGTAATCTTTTGTGTGGCATTCTTACCAGGCATTGTGGTTGTAGTCCGGATTCAAGAAGGACAGGCCGCGTTCAGAAGGGTGGATCAGCTTCGGAGCTCAGCGCCCGCTGTGGAGAGGGGGGGGGGAAACTAGTAGGGTAGAGAGAATGTAAACAAAGAAGGTAGACAAAGGAGTAGAGAAAAAAGCAAGGGGTAGAAGTAAAACGTAACAATACAAGTGTGGATAGGCACACTTCAACAGATAACGTGGAGCCTAGTGGAGGTAAGTGTTAATTGCTGCTCACCACAAAGGCGGAACAGCACCTTCGGGGGGGGTAAGCGTACGACAAGAAGGGAGATGGAGATGCCGTCGCCTTCGGTTCCCGACCTCGTAACAATATAACGATCGCATACCCCTAGGGCAGAGAATCTACCAGATGAAGAGTATATATAACCGTAGTTAACAAACACATAAGCCGTCAACATATTACACATATTAAATAGCATCAGTATCATCGCGGCTGACAATGTTAAAGATACCATAAAATTTAAACCTGGAGCGGCATAAGCTTTCAGGAATCAAATCTTCCTTTGAGGTAGGACACAACAGCTTGATGAGCGGTTAAAGACATATGAAAGCAGTTGGCATGGAACATCGGCTGTCCAAGAGAAGATGGAGGGGGGGAGAAAAAGGGGGATCAACTAATGGTAAAAACTGACGAACTTTTGTTCTGTATTGTCAGTAGAGGTAATCCCCAATCCCCGTCCCCCACCCAAATAAATGAGAACCAACCCCAAATCAAAAAGCTGAGTGATCAGTCGGCATCTCCGTCTCCTGGGTGTATGCACCCACGTCCATTGGGCCGTCTTCCGGGTCGCCGCTGCCTCTGAGGAGCCTGACCCCTGCGAGGATCATCCATTGTATAAAATGTTGGTAAGGGTGGCCAGTCAGGGATGTCCACCTCAGGTATATCCAGGGCGGCCGAGAATGCTGGGACTCCACTAGGGTGGCTCAAGCGATGCACTCTGCCCCCTTTCTGAACTCGGAGGCAAAACGGGAACCTCAGGTGTAGAGAAGGTCATGCTGCCGCAGCATATCCAAGAGAGGGCGAAGAGCTCTGCGCCTCTGTAAAGTCCATCTGGACAGGTCTGGTAGAAGCTGTATGCGGGTATCCAAGTGGTTTATGGGTCTTGCTCTCCTGGCCGCTTCCATGACCGCATCTTTAAGTTGGTATTTATGGACCCGGCAAATCACATCTCTCGGTGGGTCCTGTTCACTGGGGCGTGGGCCCAAACCCCTATGGGCACGATCTAGCTCCAATGGAGTGTCTTGGGGCCTGTCTAATACTGAGTTAAAGATGCATCTCAAGGTGGTATCTAACTCCTGGGGAGGCATAGATTCGGGTAATCCCCATATTCTTTTGTTGTTCCTGTGTCCCCTGTTTTCAGAGTCATCCAGCATCTCTGCTAGGGTCTGTAGCTGTCTAGCCTGAGCGGCCATGGCAGCCTCCTGAGTTTCCATTCTATTAGTCAGGGAAGCCAGAAGCTGGTCATGGGACTCAACTTTCTCCCCGCATTTTTGGATGTCATCCTTAAGTATGGAAAGTTCAGTTTTATAGGATGATTCCAGACGAACAATATATTGTTCAATGTCCTGTTTCGTCGGGATAGCTTTTATTTTATTATATAATAATGTAAGATCGACTCCCATGGGTGTTGCAGAATGTCCTGTGGAGAAAGGGGCAGATGGTCCGCACTGTGGTGTCAGGGATGCAGCAAACTGGTGGGAAAGTCGGGGAGCCATGGTAGATGCCTCCCTGAGGGTATAGTGTGGAGAGCTCCGGAGATATCACCTCCGGGCTTTCACGTGCCGTGCTGGTGTGAAGCTGTGCTGGCTTGCCTAAGGGGTCTCCCTGTGAGGGATGGGTCTCCAGGGGCTCAACGGCTTTGTTATGAGGGGAGCGCTCGGTCTCCTGCTGAGCCTCCGAGGTCACCCCGACAGATCTCCGGGGGGTCTCCCTGCAGTCCTCATTCCCTTCGGACTGCTCCCCCACCTCCCGTACCTTGCCTCCCGCTGTCGGCGGGGCCGGCTGCACTTTGCGCGCTGAATCCATCATGGCACCTGCAGTTTTCTTCTTCCCCGCTCATGCGAACAAGTCGGAGATGTTATGTGGAGCCTTTTCAGATGCCGCGGGGCCGGTGGACGTGCTCCCTCTGCCTCTCCTGGTGGTCATTGGGGTAGAGGTCATCTGGATAGGTCTCTGGTAGGTCGGTAGCCGGTATAGGAGCGGGAGCTCTCCAGAGCACGTCTTCACTCCTCGCCAGCCATGCCGCGCCCTCTCAGTTTGACTATTTTATATATTGATATACATTATTCAATGATTGGGCATTGACAGAATTACTGTTTTTCTCCACAGGAAAGATGTATATCTTTGTACCGTGTTAGCCAGTAGATAGAAAAATATTCAGGATTGAGAGTCCTCAGTAGTTGATACCTTTTAATGGCTAACTGAAAAGATGGTAACACATTGCAAGCTTTCGAGACTACTCAGGTCTCTTCATCAGGCTAGACTAATACAAAATCTCTAGTCACATATTTATGCACAATACAGCCTAGATAAAATGCAATAGCTGAGACAAGTGACGTGAAGCAGAACTATCAATATGGGAGAGGGAGAAACATAAATATAAACATTGGACCAGTTCATAGATAAGGAGTCCGGATGTTTTATGGTCCTCTGATTGGGGTCTAGTTCTGTGTTGTGATGCCCCCACAAGGTTTTAAAAGGAAATTCCTTAATTGATGTAAAAAGACATAAATCCATGCAACACATTCATTCCAGCACTGAGTGTCAAAGTTCGTCATAAATTTGTACTCCCAAACTCGTCTCTCTCTCTGAGAATTGAAGTTACCTTTCAATACCAGTAATTTCATATCCACGTTGCTGTGATCAGGGATACAGAAATGTTTTGCCACAGGTAGATCCATTCTTTTTTCTCTTATTGTGTGACGATGAGCATTTATCCTTGTTCTAAGCTTTTGCCCTGTCTCCCCCACATACAGACCCCCAGTTGGACATTTAGTACAAATAATTAAGTACACCACATTAGATGTAATGCAGGTGAAAGTACCTGGGATCTTGTAGTCCTGTTGTGAGTTGGGGATCTTTATCTTGTCCGTGGTCATTATAAATGGACAGGTTTTACATTTTTTCTGGTTGCAAGGAAAGGTTCCTGCAGCTGTTGGAGAGGACAGGGAGCTTCTGACAATGATGCTTCTTAAATTTGGGGGCTGCCTAAAACACAGCAGTGGGGGGTCTGGAAAAATGGATTTTAATCGGGCATCTTTTTGTAGTAAAGGTTGTAATTTCCGTGCAGCTCCCCTTAGCACCTCCAGATTTGGGTTGTAGGTGACTACTAGAGGCACTCTGTTATTTTCTTCTTTAGCTTTGTAATGTAGCAGGTGATTCCTTGACAATCTGGTGGCTCTTGTAATTTGGTTTTCAGTTGTTCTTGGATGGTAACCCTGATTCAAAAAGGTCTTTTTGAGGTGACCAAGGTGTTTGTCTCTATCCATGGGGTTGGAACATATACGATTGTATCTGATGGCTTGGCTATAGATAATAGAGTTCTTTATGTGTTTTGGATGGAAACTGTCCCATTTAAGGTATGTTGGACGGTCGATTGGTTTCTGATACAGGGATGTCTCTATTTCATTGTTTTTTTGCTTAATGATGGTGTCCAAAAAATTAATCTCAGTACTGGAGTAGTTGAGTGTTAAATTGATGGTGGGATGAAATTGATTAAACTGTTCGTGGAACGTCTTTAGCTGTTGCTCAGACTCCGTCCAGATGATTAAAATATCATCAATGAAGCGGTAGTAGGCCAGGGGCCTGATGGGGCATGAGGACAAAAAGTCGCTTTCAAGCTTGGCCATGAAAAGATTTGCATACTGTGGAGCCATTTTACTTCCCATAGCTGTGCCAGTCTCCTGTAGATAGATCCTGTTGTCAAATTCAAAGTAGTTGTGGGTGAGGATGAATTTTATAAGTTTCACCACAGCATCAGCATCAGTCCCTGTGTTTTCCATGAAGAATTTGCAGGCATTTAAACCATCTTGGTGTGGGATATTAGAGTACAAAGATTCCACATCCATGGTGGCCAGGATGGTTCCTTCTGGTAGATGACCTATTGCTGCTAGTTTATTCAATAAGTCAGTTGTGTCTTGAATGTAGCTGGATGTATCCTATATGTGACTTCAGATTTTGTATTAGTCTAGCCTGATGAAGAGACCTGAGTAGTCTCGAAAGCTTGCAATGTGTTACCTTCTTTTCAATTAGCCATTAAAAGGTATCAACTACTGAGGACTCTCAATCCTGAATGTTTTTCTCCATGAATATTTCAATGGGATTATGTGGAATAAACTCCCTGCTTTATGTTATTACTTTCTCTAACAGGAAACAGCCCTCTCCAATCCATAGATAGTCATACGGTTACCACACTGGGAAGCCTGCTAGATGACCAGCACTGGCACTCAGTGCATATCCGGCGGAATTTACGCGATCTCAATATAACATTGGATGGAGAAACACAAAGAATACGATGCAAAGGCCATTTTGACCAGCTAGATCTAGATAAAGAGGTAGGACCAGCGTTTTTCATTATTTTTGAACTTTGGTGGTACAAAGCATAGGTCCTATATTTCGGCACACAATAGGTGATGGTGACGGGTGTTTCTAAATCACTTTAAGCGACATAAAATTAAATTGACTCCCCACCTAACAGTAAATGCATAACGCATAGTTAAAATACCTTGTGTCCTTTTTTAGTATAATTTCTGCTGTGGCTTCTATGATTCCCAGTACAGGGTGATTCACGCCCTACTTTACCCGGAGAAATTGCTGTAACTTCTAAAAGAGATGATCTATCCTACTGAAATTTGGGCTGTACATACCTTGGTTCATGAGAAACTGTTGTTTTAAAGCAGGTGATGAAAATGTCCACCATTCACAGCTAAGAATGGCTGCACGCGTCATTTCATATTGTTGAATGGGATGTCTGGGGTCATAGCCTGAATTTCTCGCTGTGTGTTCTCTCGGAGTGCCTGTAGTGTTCGTGGCTTGTTACTGTACACCCGACCTTTCAAGTGGACCCAAAGAAAAAAATCTGGTGATGTTAAATCAGGCGATCTTGGTGGTCACAGTCCCTTAGAGATTACTCTGTTATCAAAGAAAGCTTAAATACGAGGTTTGGATGGCAGATTTTGACCTAAGGACTCAGTTTTCCAATAAGTTTTCACAATGAAAACACGCTCCTCCAGATTATATCTACTGTATATATTGTTAGCAAATGAAGGAATTCAGCAGGAGTAAAATGCAAGCACAGCATAAACTACCAACATGCAGAAAGGCGTGCAGCAAGTCTATCTTAATGGAGATGGCCGGTGGGGCGACAAGTTGGCAACACAATCCACTGCGAGGATAGGGTCCATTACACTCTCACTTATTATGAACCAAAGTATGTATAGTACAATTTTCAGTAAAGTTGACGATCTCTTTTAGAAGCTACAGCATGTTTTCCTGGTAAAGTATCAAATGAATTACCCTGTACATAATACAGCTGCATTCATTTTCTCTGTACACTGTGCTTTGAATTTCTCAGAAATGTCCTCTGCTCTGGACTGATCCGTCAAAAACCATGGGGAGTGGTTTTTTTTTTTAAACATTTTGTTACATTCCATGTTTTGTTTAAATATTTTTGTAATCCGATTATGTGATGCAGCAAGTGAAGTGCGAAAAATATAGGCATAAATTAAATTTCTGAGCTCAAATAACTAAAAATTGGCATGTGCATATGTTTTCACCCCTTTTGCTGTAAAGCCACTAAAATTTCTGATGTAAGCAATTACCTTCATAAGTCTTATGCTTAGTGAAAGGAAGTCCACCTGTGTGCACCACTAACCAAACAACACCCTGAAGACCTACAAGATCTCCAAACAAGTCAGGGACAAAGTTGAAAAGTACAATTCAGGGTTGGATTATAAAAGAAAAAAATCCCAATCTATGATGATCCCCCATAGCACCATCAAATACATTATCATCAAATGTAAAAGAGCATGGTACCACAACAAACCTGCCAAGAGAAGGACGCCCACGAAAATGATCAGCTCGGGAAAGGAGGGCATTAATCAGAGAGGCAGCACAGAGACCAAAAGTAACTCTGAAGGAGCTGCAGAGTACCCAAACAGAGACTGGAGTATCTGTTCATATGACCACAACTAGCTCTACACTGGAGCAGTTTTGCCTTGAGGAATGGGCAGCAAAAATCCAGGAAGCAAGATAGGGAAAGCTCATAGAGACTTATCCAAAGCGGCTTGCAGCTGTAAATGCCAGAAAAGGAGGCTCTAAAAAAGTACTGACTTTAGGGGGGTGAATGGTTATGCACATTGACGCTTTCAGTTATTTTGTCCTATTTGTTGTGTGCTTCACAATAAAAAGAAAACCAAATGTTCACAGTTCTAGGCATGTTCTTTACATGAACTGATGCAAAATCTTAAATAAAACAGTAAAATTCCAGGTTGTGAGGTAGCAAAACATGAAAAATGCGAAGGGGGTTGAATACTTTTTGCAATACACTGTATTTATATTTTAAAGTGTTTTGCAAGGTCACTTTAAGTCACATGCAAACTTGGCCCAAGAACTAATGAACATCTAAATATAGCTTGTATCAGAACTATGCCTACTCCTTCTCTATCATGCCTTTAATCAGTAGATGTTTTTCATGTATTTTCTGGGTCAGGAGAATTTTCTCTAGAGCTGAGCAGAAAAAAGTCCCCTGAGCAGAGTGTGACTTTTCCAAGCCTAGATAATAAAGAGATACTATAAATTTTTCCTTAGGATCTACTCTTGTCTTTGGGAAAGTTGAATTGCAAAACCATAACTGGAACAGCAAGATGTCTCATCATAGATAACTGTTTATGTCACAGTGTAGAGGGATCATCCTTATTCTCATTTGCACATGGAAACACAAGAAGCAATGAGTTGAAACTGAAAGGGAGAAGATACAGATTACATAATATAAAAAACTTTTTGACAGTGAGGACAATGAGTGGAACAGGCTGCCACGAGAGATGAGTTCTCCTTCCATGGAAGTCTGAGATGGTTTAGAGAATCCTACATTGAGCAGGGGGTTGGAAATGATAAAAACCTTGGAAGTTCCTTCCAACTCTAACATTCTATGATTCTATTATTTATTGTTATCATACACAATTATTTATTGTGTTTGTTAATTGGTATGATAAGGCTAGATGAGGTTAGGCTGATCTATACAGTTCTCAAGAATGACATTACAGCACTAAGAAGCAAACATTATGTAATTATGGAAATCACAGAATGGATAGACATGTTAATGATATGCCATTGGATGAAAAATCAGAAGAAAATTTGAAAAGCATCTCCCATTTATTCAGTGTCAAGTATGAGCGCCAGATGCCCAAATCCCTGTACTTAAAGTGCATCTGTCAGTAGGCTCAGTCCTCCTATAAGTATAGATGAGCGTAGTCAAACATCCAAATATAGACTTCTCCCAAGGAAAGATAGAGAGAGAGAATTTCCCAGGTCCAAAGTTCATGTCCCCATAGATTTCGATGGGGTTCAGGTTCATGTTATTATTATACATTTATATAGCGCCATTTATTCCATGGCGCTTTACATGTGAAAAAGGGGAAATATATACAGGTACAATAAACATGTGTAAGACAAGGGACACACAAGTACAGAAGGAGAGAGGACCCTGTCCACAAGGGCTCACAGTCTACAGGGATGGGTGAGGATTCACTAGGAGAGGGTAGAGCTGGTTGTGCGGTGGTTCATTAGACTGAGGATCATTGCAGGCTGTAGGCTTGTCGGAACAGTGGGTCTTCAAGTTCTTCTTGAAGGTTTCCGTTGTTGGTGAGAGTCTGATGTGTTGGGGTAGAGAGTTCCAGAGTATGGGGGAAGCATGGGAGAAGTCTTGTATGCTGTTGTGGGAAGAAGAGATAAGGGGGGAGTAGAGAAGGAGATCAAAGGTAGCGTGCGAGTAGGTACCAGGAGACCATGTCACAGATGTATGGAGGAGACAGGTTGTGGATGGCTTTGTATGTCATGGTTAGGGATTTGAACTGGAGCCTCTGGGCAATAGGAAGCCAGTGAAGGGCCTGGCATAGGGGGGAGGCTGGGAAAGAGCGGGGAGACAGGTGGATTAGTCGGGCAGCAGAGTGTAGGATGGACTGGAGTGGTGCCAGAGTGCTAGAGGGGAGGCCAGAGTAGGAGGTTGCAGTAGTCGAGGCGTGCACTAGTGTTTTTGTGGTTTCATGGTTGAGGAATGCGTGGATCCACAAAATATTTTTAAGTTTGAGGTGCCAGGAGGAGGCAAGGGCTTGGATGTGTGGTTTGAAAGAGAGGGCAGAGATGAGGCTCACCCCAAGGCACTGAGCATGCGGGACTGGGGAAAAACGAGCAGCCGTTGACATTGATGGATAGGTCTGGTGTGTTATGATTGAGTCACCGTAGGAGGCAAAAACAGAAATGCTAGCTAAGTCCAGAAAACCAGAGAGGTTTGCAGCTATCGGATTGCAGACCCCTGATCCTATCCACAACAACTAACAGTAGCCGTGGGGGGTTCCTACGATGCCCTAGACCCCTCGATCACAGCCGGAGAATTAAATAGGCCTAAAGAAAGAAAGGGGAAATCTAAACTGCCCCAGAGCAGACCCCAAAGCAAAAGGCAGCCCCCAACATATAATGACGGTGAAGCAAGATGAAAACACTAACACAGACAGAAAGACTGAGCAAAGACGGGGCCCAAGCTAACTAGATAGGAAAGGACAGGAAGTCTGCTGTCTGCAATCCGTGAAAAACCCTATGAAAATAAGAGCCAACAGACTGACAGTGAAAAAGGCCCTGAAGGCGCTAGGCTTCAAAAAAGCTATGTCAGTACTCAGGAATATTCTGAAGACAGAGCAACAGGCAAAAGGAGATTCAGCTCACCCCAGCAGGGAATGGCAGAATCAAGAAAAGCAAGGAAAACAAAAACAAAACACAAATGCTAAACAGGCAAAGCAGAAAACTTAGCTTTAGAGGAGCAGGAATCAGACTGGTGTCCTAGAAGTCTACAGAGAAATCACCCGCAGGGCAGAAGGACGTCGGTAGCCTTATATCCAGTCCGTGACTCCACTCAGCCAGTCATCCTCATTAGGCTCAGGTGCCTGATAATCAGGCTCATTACCTTCCTTTACCAGAATAGGGAGTTCACCAGACCTCAGTGACGAAGGGGAAAATGAACTCACAACAGTACCTCCCCCTTGAGGAGGGGTCACCGAACCCTCAACCACGCCACCAGGGCGATCAGGGTGAGCCCGATGAAAGGCACGCACCAATCTTTTGGCATGAATATCAGAGGCAGAGACCCAGGAATTATCCTCCTGACCATAACCCTTCCACTTAACCAAATACTGGAGTCTCTGTCTAGCCAGACGGGAATCCAGTATTTTCTCTACCTCATATTCCATGTTACCTTCAACCAATACAGGGTCTCGAGGTGCCACCCCAGGAACAACTGGTTCAACAAACCTCTTCAACAAGGACTTATGGAACACATTATGGATTTTAAATGTGACAGGAAGCGCCAAACGAAAAGAGACCGGATTAATAATCTCCAAAATCTTGTAAGGTCCAATAAATCTAGGCTTAAACTTAGGAGAAGCCACCTTCATAGCAATATTTCTTGATGATAACCATACCATATCACCAATCTTAAACTGGGGACCAATGGTCCTATGTCGATTGGAAAACCGCTGGGCCTTTTCCTGGGAGAGAGACAACTTATCCACCACTTGGTCCCAGATCTGGTGCATTCTCTCCACCACAGTGTCAACACCTGGGCAGGCAGAAGGCTCCACCTGCCCTGAAGAAAATCGAGGATGAAACCCAAAGTTACAAAAAAAAGGTGACATCAAAGTGGCAGAACTAGCTCTATTATTTAAAGCAAATTCGGCCAAGGGCAAAAATGAAACCCAATCATCCTAATCAGCGGAAATAAAACATCTCAAATACGACTCCAAGGTCTGGTTTGTTCTCTCTGTCTGCCCATTGGTCTGAGGGTGAAAAGCAGAGGAGAAGGACAACTGAATTCCCAGCTTGGAACAGAAAGTCTTCCAAAATCTAGACACAAACTGAACTCCTCTGTCAGATACAATGTTCTCAGGAATCCCGTGTAAGCGAACCACCTGTTGCAAAAACAGGGGCACCAACTCAGAGGAAGATGGCAACTTAGGGAGTGGTACAAGATGAACCATCTTAGAGAACCTATCACAAATCACCCAAATAACAGTCATTTTTTGAGAGACCTGTCATATCAGAGATGAAATCCATTGAAATATGGGTCCATGGCATCCTGGGGACCGGCAAAGGCATCAACAACCCACTAGAGCGAGAACAAGATTTAGATCGGGAGCAAGTCCCACAGGACTGCACAAAATTCCTGAAATCATGAGACAAGGTGGGCCACCAAAAAGAGCGACTCACCAGATCTCTAGTACCAAAAATACCTGGATGACCAGCCAATGCAGAACAATGAACTTCAGACATCACTCTCTTCTTCCACTGGTCAGGAACATACAACTTTCCACTGGGACAACGCTCAGGTTTGTCCTCCTGGAACTCTTGCAGAGCAAGTCTCAAATCGGGCGAGATGGCAGAAAGAACTACCCCTTCGCCTAAGATGGTAGCAGGCTTGGTCACCACAGGAGAATCAGCAAAGAAACTCCTAGCGAGGGCGTCTGCCTTGACATTCTTAGTTCCAGGAAGAAAAGAGACCACGAAATCAAAACGTGTAAAAAACAAGGCCCACCTAGCCTGTCTAGGGTTCAAGCGTTTAGCCGACTCTAGGTAAATCAAATATTTGTGGTCAGTGAGGACCACAACTTGATGTTTAGCTCCCTCCAACCAATGTCTCCACTCCTCAAATGCCCATTTCATGGCCAACAGTTCCCGATTCCCCACATCATAATTACGTTCAGATGGAGAGAACTTGCTGGAAAAGAAAGCACAGGGATTCATTTTAGATGTTACAGGATCCTTTTGGGACAAAACAGCTCCTGCACCAATCTCAGAAGCATCCACCTCTACCTGGAACGGGAATGAGACATCAGGTTGCCGCAAAACCGGGGCGGAGGTAAATCTTCGCTTCAGCTCCTGAAAGGAAGCAACAGCCTCTGGAGACCAATTCAACACATCCGCACCCTTCTTAGTCAGATCAGTCAATGTCTTGGCAATACTAGAAAATTTTGCTATAAATTTCTGATAAAAATTAGCAAAACCCAAAAACTTCTGGAGGGCCTTCAACGAAGTGGGCTGAACCCAATCATAAATGGCCTGTACCTTGGCCGGGTCCATTTCAATAGTTGACGGAGACAAAATAAATCCCAAAAATGAAATCCTCTGTACTCCAAAAAGGCATTTCGATCCTTTGACATACAGGGAATTCTCCCTCAAGATCCGGAACACAGTCCGAATATGTTCCACATGAGAATCCCAATCCTTGGAGAAGATCAAAATATCATCCAAATAGATAATCAAAAATTTATCGACAAAGTCTCGGAAAATATCGTTCATGAAGCACTGGAAGACAGAAGGGGCATTAGTGAGCCCAAAAGGCATCACCAGGTACTCAAAATGTCCCTCCGGAGTATTAAACGCCATCTTCCATTCATCCCCCTGCTTAATGTGGATAAGATTATACGCCCCCCTGAGGTCAAGCTTGGTAAACCAGCAAGCACCTCTAACTCTAGAGAATAGATCCAAAATCAGGGGTAATGGATACTGATATTTAATAGTAATTTTATTGAGGGCACGATAATCAAAACAAGGCCTTAAAGAACCATCCTTTTTGGCCACAAAAAAAAAAACGGCACCTAAGGGTGAAGAGGATGGTCTATTATGACCCTTCTCCAACGCCTCCTTAATATAGGACCGCATAGCCTCGTGCTCGGGTACAGATAAATTGAAGAGCCGACCCTTGGGAAATTTACACCCCAGGCTCAGTTCAATTGCACAGTCATAACTCCTATGAGGAGGCAAGGACGCAGACTCATTCTCACTAAATACATCATAAAAGTCCGCCAAATAGTCAGGAACATCATGCGACTGAGGAGAGGTGGAAAAAAACGGAGCCTCACTAAAGGCACACCGACAACCCTAACTCACCACAGACACAGATTTCCAATCCAAAACTGGATTATGAATTTGCAACCAGGGAAACCCCAGAACAACGGCATCATGCAGACCATGCAACACCAAAAATCTGCAATTTTCTTGATGGTCTGGGGCGACCCGCATGACCACCTAGGTCCAAAACTGAGGTTTATTTTTAGCCAAAGGAGTAGCATCAGTCCCCCTCAAAGGGATAGGCGTCTGCAGAGGTGTCATCGGAAATCCACAACGTTTAGCAAAATCCAAGTCCATTAGGTTTAGCGCTGCTCCTGAATCCACAAAAGCCTTGGCGGAAAATGTGGACAGGGAGCAGATCAGAGTAATTGCCAGAAGAAACTTAGGTTGAACACCACCAACAGAAAACGTGTGTGCAAAGCGTTTCTCTCGTTTAGGACAAACAGAAATAATATGCGAGGCATCCCCACAGAAAAAACACAGCTTATTACGCCTTCTGAACTCCTGACGTTGCGCCTTAGACAAAACTCTATCACATTGCATAGGTTCAGACGTCTGTTCAACCGGTGGCAACACCTCTCGTGCAATCCTGCGTTCACGTAAACGCCGATCAACCTGAATGGCTAATGACATAGAATCGTCCAGACCAGAGGGAACAGGAAATCCCACCATAGTATCTTTTACGGCTTCTGACAAACCCTTCCGAAAGAGAGCAGCCAAGGCATTATCATTCCAGGTAGTAAGGACCGCCCACTTTCGGAACTTTTGACAGTACAACTCTGCAGAATCTCGACCCTGGTTCAATGCCAACAGGGTCTTTTCAGCCTGATCAATAGCATTAGGTTCGTCATACAACAACCTCAAAGCTTGAAAGAATGCGTTCACATTAGTCAGAATAGGATCATCTGGTTTCAAAGAAAACGCCCAATCCTGGGGATCGCCACGCAGCAAAGAGATGACAATTTTAACCTGCTGCGCGGAGCTCCCTGACGAATTAGGCTTCAAGGCAAAAAATAATTTACAATTATTTTTGAAACTCAAAAATTTAGATCGATCCCCAAAAAATGCATCAGGTGTAGGGATCTTTGGTTCAACAGCATGCGAACGAGCAAGGTAGGCGGAAATTCCCCGCACTTCCGCAGCGAGCTGCTCCACACGATCAGACAATTGCTTTATCTCCATTGAGAGAAAAAAAAAAAAATTCCCCCTACGGCCTCAGAGATATAGAGGAAAGAATATACACACACTTTTTTTTTTTTTTTTAAACACAATCCTTTCCTGCTATTGAGTACCCTAGGATCTGCGGTATGGCGGGTGATTCTGTTATGATTGAGTCACCGTAGGAGGCAAAAACAGAAACGCTAGCTAAGTCCAGAAAACCAGAGAGGTTGGCAGCTATCGGATTGCAGACCCCTGATCCTATCCACAACAACTAACAGTAGCCGTGGGGGGTTCCTACGATGCCCTAGACCCCTCGATCACAGCCGGAGAATTAAATAGGCCTAAAGAAAGAAAGGGGAAATCTAAACTGCCCCAGAGCAGACCCCAAAGCAAAAGGCAGCCCCCAACATATAATGACGGTGAAGCAAGATGAAAACACTAACACAGACAGAAAGACTGAGCAAAGACGGGGCCCAAGCTAACTAGATAGGAAAGGACAGGAAGGCTGCTGTCTGCAATCCGTGAAAAACCCTATGAAAATAAGAGCCAACAGACTGACAGTGAAAAAGGCCCTGAAGACGCTAGGCTTCAAAAAAGCTATGTCAGTATTCAGGAATATTCTGAAGACAGAGCAACAGGCAAAAGGAGATTCAGCTCACCCCAGCAGGGAATGGCAAAATCAAGAAAAGCAAGGAAAACAAAAACAAAACACAAATGCTAAACAGGCAAAGCAGAAAACTTAGCTTTAGAGGAGCAGGAATCAGACTGGTGTCCTAGAAGTCCACAGAGAGATCACCCGCAGGGCAGAAGGGCGTCGGCAGCCTTATATCCAGTCCGTGACTCCACTCAGCCAGTCATCCTCATTAGGCTCAGGTGCCTGATAATCAGGCTCATTACCTTCCTTTACCAGAATAGGGAGTTCACCAGACCTCAGTGACGAAGGGGAAAATGAACTCACAACACTGGTGGAGGTGTAGAGTGAGATGGGGGAAAGATGATGAATTCTGTTTTGTCCTTGTTCAGTTTGAAAAAGCGGGCAGAAAAGAAGGCTGAGATAGCAGACAGACAATGTGGGATTTTGGTCAGTAGGGAGGTGAGGTCAGGTCCAGATAGGTAGATCTGCGTGTCATCAGCGTAGAGGTGATACTGCAAACCGTGGGATTCTATGAGCTGTCCCAGGCTGAAGGTGTAGATGGAGAAGAGTAGGGGTCCTAGGACTGAACCTTGAGGAACACCGATAGATAGGGAGCGAGGTGAGGAGGTGGTGTATGAGAGGGAGACACTAAATGTTCGGTCTGTTAGGTATGATGAGATCCAGGATAGGGCCAAGTCTGTGATGCCAAGAGATGAGAGAATCTGTAGCAGAAGGGAATGGTCCACGGTGTCGAAGGCAGAAGACAGGTCCAGGAGAAGGAGGACAGAGTAGTGTCGCTTGCTCTTGGCGGTTAGTAGGTCGTTAGTGACTTTAGTTAGGGCAGTTTCAGTTGAGTGATGCGGTAGGAAGCCAGATTGTAGCCGGTCAAAGAGGAAATAGGAGGAGCGGAGGGTGGACAGTTCAAGATATACAAGCTGTTCCAGTAGTTTTGAGGCGTAAGGGAGAAGAGATATCGGGCGATAGTTAGACACATAGGATGGGTTGAGGGAGGACTTTTTGAGGATGAGTGTGATTGAGGCATGTCTGAAGGATGAGGGAAAGACACCATTTGTAAGTGAAAGGTTGAAGAGGTGTGTTAGGTTTGGGATGAAGACTGTGGCAAAGTTAGGGATGAGGTGGAACGGGAGCGGGTCAAGCGCGCAAGTGGTGAGGTGTGATCTTGACAGGAGGGTGGAGAGCCGGTCTTCTGTCATGGTGGAGAAGCTGGCTTTAGAAGAGCAGGGCTGAGTGGCTAAGAGGGGCATTGGGGGCTGCGGGTCAAAGCTTTCTCTGATCGTATCGATCTTCTGCTTAAAGAAGGAAGTAAAGTCTTCAGCAGAAATGAGAGGAAAGGGAGGAGGTGCTGTGGGACGGAGTAGAGAATTGAAAGTGTTGAAGAGCTGTTTAAGGTTGTGAGACAGGGAGGATATGAGAGATGTGAAGTAAGTTTGTTTTGTGGCAGAGAGTGTGGACTTGAAGCTGGCAAGGGACTGCTTGTATGCGTTGAATAGCTTGGTAGAATGGGTCCTCTTCCATCTCCCCTCAGCAGCCCTGGATACTCGTTTCAGTTCTTTGGTCAGGCTGGTCAGCCAGGGCTGTGTAACAACCTTGCTGGCGTCACTGCATGGCCTCCCATCCCCCGCACACCAACTTACTTTCTGCTTCAAGCCATGCTGTGAAATCTGTCTGTTGCCAGCCCTGAGCTCCATGTGCTATGCCTCTTGTTCTCCTGCTTGCTCTCCATGTTTCCTGACTCTGTGTATAGGGGGGCGGCGCCTGAACTCTCTGGTTCTTATGCAGTCTGGGTGCACCTGGGTAATCTGTCCCTGACCAATCACCTGGAGCCCTTGACTATTTAGTTTCGCCACTCCCACTGAAACATTGCCTGTGCAATGTCTATACTCAGTTAGTATTCCGCTGCTGAGGAAGCCAGGCCCTGTTCTGTCTGTCTCCTTCTTTGGAGGATTACTCTAGTCTTGCTTTGTGCCCTGTCTGCCTGCCGGGAGGTTGAATATCCTGGCCCTTGAGTCTTGTTCCCTGTACCTTGTCCATACTCTGTCTGCCTGCCAGGAGGCTGAATATCCTGGTCCTTGTGTCTTTGTCCCTGTGCCTCTGTCTGAACTCAGTCTTACCTCTGTCTGTCAGTCTCCTTGTTTGTGGTTCCTTCCCTGCCGTGTCTTTCCTTGTGTCCTCTTTATCTGTCTGCACGGCTCCCTATCCGCTCTGTCTGCACGGCTCCCTAGCTGCTCTGTCTGCACGGCTCCCTAGCCGCTCTGTCTGCACGGCTCCCTAGCCGCTCTGTCTGCACGGCTCCCTAGCCGCTCTGTCTGCACGGCTCCCTAGCCGCTCTGTCTGCACGGCTCCCTAGCCGCTCTGTCTGCACGGCTCCCTAGCCGCTCTGCCTGCCTGGCTCCCTAGCCACTCTGCCTGCTCCGCACTCCTGCGGCTCTGCCTGCTCCGCACTCCTGCGGCTCTGCCTGCTCCGCACTCCTGCGGCTCTGTCTACCTGCACCTCCTTTGGCTCTGCCTGCTCCGCACTCCTGCGGCTCTGTCTACCTGCACCTCCTGTGTGAACAGGCCCAAACCTGTTCCTTCATACTCCATTCCTTCCTGCCTATATCCATACCTGCACCTCCTGTGTAAACAGGCCCAAACCTGTTCCTTCATATTCCATTCCTTCCTGCCTAGATCCATACCTGTACCTCCTGTGTGAACAGGTCCAGATCCTGTTCCAGCATACACCACTCCCTCCTGCCTGCACCTGCTGTGTGAACAGGTCCCTACCTGCTCCTTTTCTTACCACACCAGCCTGTCCTGTGTCTGCCAGCCGTGCCCGCCTGTCCTGTGTCTGCAAGCCGTGCCCGCCTGTCCTGTGTCTCCAAGCCGTGCCCGCCTGTCCTGTGTCTCCAAGCCGTGCCCGCCTGCCCTGTGTCTCAGCCGTGCCTGTCATGTCCACCTGCCTGCCTGTCTATAGCCTCTGTCAAGGTGTCCTGTTCCCGAGTGGGATCAGCAGCCACAGCCAGACACCACCCTGGAGTGGCACCCGGCAGCTACCTGCCGCACAAGCCTGACCTCACCATCAGAGGCTCCAGTGAAGACCAAGGAAGCTGCCGTAGTTACGCCCCTTCCAGGGTAGTCTGGTTTGTGGCACAGTGGGGCCACAACCCCCCAGCTCGTGCCATTCAGCCAAGGCGCGAGCGCGACAGGCTGCCTGTTGTTTGTACAAGTTTTGCTCTGCGTGAGGGGGCGGCCGAATCGAGTGTTGCTGTTATTGTGGTGTTATAAAAAGTGGCAGCAGCGTCTGTGTCATGAAGGGAAGCTATGTCTGTAAGAGGGAGAAGGGACTCAGAGAGTGATTGTAAATTGAGGTGTTTGAGATTCCTGCAAGGGTGAGCGAGTTTGTGGAGTGGGGGTTGCGCAGTGGGAGAGGAGAGGGAAGAGAATGTCAGTAGGTTGCGGTCAGACAGGGGGAGGGGTGAGTTAGTGAGATTAGTGAGGGAACAGAGACGGGTGAAGATAAGGTCCAGCGTGTGACCATCTTTGTGAGTGGCTGCAGAGGACCATAGAGTGAGGCCAAGGGAAGCAGTGAGTGAAAGAAGTTTATAGTCAGCCGGGGTGGAAGTGTCAATAGGGATGTTGAAATTGCCCATGATGATGGTGGGGATGTCAGCAGAGAGGAAATGAAGTAGCCAGGTGGTGAAGTGGTCGAGAAAGGTGGAGATGGCTAGTTCTGGGGGGCAGTAGATGACAGTCAGCTGGAGGTTGGATGGGGAGTAGATGCGGACGGAGTGCACCTCGAACGAGGGAAGAGTAGCGGAGGGTGGGAGTGGAATAGGGGTAAAGAAGCAGGTATCAGACAGGAGCAAGCCAACTGCTCCACCACGTTTGTTGCTTGGGCGAGGGGTGTGAGAGAGATGGAATCCGCCATAGGAAAGCGTAGCTGGAAAAAGCCGGATTACTTACCGGTAATGCTCTTTTAATGAGTCCACGACAGCACCCACTTGGAGAGAGGGATCCGCCCATAGGAACAGGAAACCTACAGAGATAAAAGAGGGCGGTCCGCCTCTTCCCCTCAGTTGGATTTCAGAGTACCAGGAGGACCGCCAATTATTAGGCCATTATATTATCCAGTATTCAATTTTTTATCAATTTTACCACTAGGAAAGGCGTGTATACATTATGTTAACTTCTAGGGAGGGTTAGTGAACGGGTGCTGTCGTGGACTCATTAAAAGAGCATTACCGGTAAGTAATCCGGCTTTTTACTCTTCACCACGACAGCACCCACTTGGAGAGACTTTCAGAGACCTTCACCTGGGAGGGACCACCATGCCAAGGACCGCTCTACCAAAGGCTAGGTCAGATGAGCATGATAAATCAAGCCTATAGTGGTTATAAAAGGTAGAGGGTGTAGACCAAGTTGCAGCCTTACATATAGACTTGATTGCGACGTCTCCCCTCTCTGCCCAAGAGGAAGCCATAGCTCTGTTGGAATGTGCTCTGATACCCTCCGGAGGATTTTTATTGCTCTCGGAGTATGCCAGCCCAATCGCGTCTCTGATCCACCGAGACAAAGTACCCCTTGTGACTTCATATCCCTTCTTTTGGCCCTGGAAGGAAACAAATAGAGCCCTACTCTTCCTCCAGCTGCTAGACCTCTCGATGTATTGTAATACAGCTCTTCTAACGTCTAGTGTATGGAACTTTTCTTCCTCTGGAGTAGAAGGGTTTCTAAAAAATGAAGGGAGGTGAATCTCTTGTGATCTATGAAACTTCCCTGCTACTTTTGGTAAGTATGAGGGGTCTGGTTTTAATATTTGATCTTGGAATGTCAACAGAAAAGGGGGTTCTACTGAAAGTGCTTGTATGTCGCTAGCTCTTCTGGCTGAGGTTAGTGCAACTAGCAGTACTGTTTTGAAGGATAGGTGTTTAAGGGATATTGAATCTAAAGGTTCAAAAGGAGGACGTGTTAGAGCCTCCAGTACCAGGTTTAAGTCCCAAGGAGGAACTCTAGGTATGTGCACCGGCTCGCTCCGCTCACAGGCCGAGATGAATCTGCCTATCCATCTATTGCCTGCCACGTTATAACTATAGAGGGCCCCTAGAGCCGACACCTGGACTTTTAGTGTGTTAACAAATAGCCCTAATTCCTTTCCTTTCTGTAGGAACTCTAGGATCGCTGTAATCGGAATTTCTCCGGAATCAGGGGCTGTGTGGGACTCTAATTTTCTCCATACCCTGGTGTAAATTTTTGTCGTTGCCACTTTTCGACTTTGTAGGAGTGTATTGACTAATCCCTCCGAGAATCCTCTTGATCTTAACATTTCCCTTTCAAGTTCCAAGCCGTCAAGTGGAGATTGTCCATTTGAGGATGGAAGAATGGCCCCTGTGAGAGGAGCCTGGGGTTGAAGGAAGCACCCACGGGTCTGTCACTGACATTGCTTGCAGGCACGAAAACCATGGCCTCCTGGGCCAGAATGGTGCTATTAAGATTATTCGTGCTTCCTCTGCTCTGATTTTCCTGATCACCTGCGGTAGTAGTATGATTGGTGGAAAAGCATATGCCAGTTTGAATCGCCACGGGGCCTGGAGGTCATCCAGAATTTCCGGATTGTCTGTCATATTTAGAGAGGCGAACCTTCGCACCTGCCTGTTTTCTCTGGTGGCGAAGAGATCTATTTGGGGAAGACCCCATAGTGACACGATGCGTGTGAATATCCCCCGGCTTAGACACCACTCTCCTTGTCGCAGTGTATGGCGGCTTAGAAAATCTGCCTCCAAATTGTCTCTTCTCCTTATGTGGAGGGCTGAGAGAGACAAAAAATGTTTTTCGGCTAGGGATAAAATCCTTCTTGCGGAAGACATTAAGGTGACTGATCGAGTTCCGCCTTGTCTGCCGTTTCGTTAATACATCTTTTGCACAGCCTTTTTGTGTAAGAGTCCGGTAGCGGACGTGTACACAGGGCACATTCTTTATTTTTTTATTTTTCCTTCCTCTTAGTCTGAGATAGAGACATCATGACGGAGGGGAGAGAGAGAGAGAGAGAGAGAGACACATTTTATCAGCTTGATAGGCAGAGCCTCGTCCACTCACCCAGAGAAGCTGTAGGTACCGGCTCAGGAGGCTGAGAAGGAGGCTTGTTGGCGTGGCTTCTGTGGCTACGAACCGAGGAACCTCGTCTTGCGTGGTCCTTGGCTGCTGCTGCATCGCCTGCCTGGGGATGCGTGTCCTTCCTTGGTGAAGACATGATTGCACGCCATATCCCTGTGCCCCAGGCCTTTTGTAAGCCCCTTCATACCTGGTACCTCCCCCTCCAGGTGCGCCTATTTGCGGCTCGTTAGTATGCGCTTCAGCGCTGACACTAGCCGCCCGCGCTCTGCAGGTTAAATCGCTCGCTTTTTTTTTCTCTTCCCCCTCTATGCCTGCAGTGCCGCCGAGCCGCGCGTGGGCTCTGAGCCAAGGAACCTCCGGTAACCCGGAAGTTCCTCCTTACCACTTCCTGCTGCGCTTCATGGGCATCCTCCTGGATGCTGAAGCCCTTTAGGAACGCCGGAGGCTGCCGTATTCTCCGGTTCCTGCGCCTCCACATGGACCGAAATGGATCCTCCCGCAATTCCGGTGTCATGTCGTCATCAGAGGAACACCCGGTCGGCACCACCCGGTACCGGTGTTTCTGCCCGGTCTGTCCATACCAGCCGAGGAGGGAGCCGGACTCCAGCACTCCCCCGTCGCTGCCTCTGGACCGGAACCCCTGCCGTTCTCGCAGACACTGCACAGGTGGTTCCTTGGCCCAGGTAAGACTGTAGCGTATCCTGCGGTTCCCCTTAGGAACAGGAAACCAACTGAGGGGGAGAGGCGGACCGCCCTCTTTTATCTCTGTAGGTTTCCTGTTCCTTTGGGCGGATCCCTCTCTCCAAGTGGTTGCTGTCGTGGCGAAGAGTAAAAGCTGTGTCAGAGGGAGTGAGCCAGGTTTCAGTGATGGCAAGGAAGGAGAGTTTGTTGGTGATAAAGAGGTCATGGATAAACAACAGCTTGTTGCAGACAGAGTGTGCGTTCCATAGAGCTCCAGGTAGGGGGACCGGGGGAGTGGGGGCTGGATGAATAGGTATGAGGTTGTCATGATTGCAAAAACGTGTAGAGGATCGTGGCAGGGTGATAGAAATGAGTGTGGGGATGTGTTGAGGAGGGCCAGGATTTGGGGATACGTCGCTAGCAATGAGGAATAGCAGACAGAGTATTAGAAGGTGGGAGCAGGATAGGACATGATGTGGCCATGTGTGTGTGGGGAAAAAGGATTGTATGTGGAGGAACAGTTCTGAGGAAGAGGTAAGATGGCTGGGGAGGATAGAGGGGGAAATGAATAGTTCCTTACTAGGTGGGGGGGATTACAGGAGTTAGGGAAAAATAGAGTAGTATGGGGGTAATAGTAAAAAGAAGCCGAAACATTGTAGTGGTGTTGTAGTCTGAAACCTTACAGTCAAATTCCAGTCCAATTCTAGTCTAATTCAGAGTAGTGAAATTAGAAATCTGTCATTTGAAATATGGAATTTGAAAGAGATGGAGAATACTTTTTCTGGGGCAGACCCATGATACTGAATATATGTGCAACTAAGCACAATCAGGTGTGAATGAAAGTGGGGTGTGACTGCCCAGTCCAAATGCACAGAGTTAAGCTGAGGTCATAAAAAGGGGGGGGGGGGGGGGTTACACAGACCACTCAGACGTGTGGTATAGATAAGAAGAATGGAGTACAATTATGGATACAAGAAGATGGGTAAGCAAAGCATACCATCAAAACAATGCTTCAATGTTCAAGTTCGGGTAAAGTTCTGGTATCCGAACGGGAACCAAACTTTGGTCGGGTACCGGAATTTGAACTTCCACAGGTGTGCTCTTCCCTACTCCTAAGCCATCTATATGGGCATGCAGGTCATAGAAAGCTGAATAAAGTGATACCTTGATATCTGCGATCCGATGTCCTATTCCAGAGAAAGCCACACTTTTCTTATATGAGCTGTTCAGTATTATGGGCCTGCATGAGTCATCCTCTAGAGCTTCTTATAAGTGAAAGGTGGAGTAACCACTGTGATGTGTAATGGCCGCTATCTGACCTCCTGTGTGTGATTATAACTAACACATTTGCAGGTTCCTCTCAGCTTCACCTTCCATCTCACAGGCAGTCAGTCTTGCAATGCAGCAGAGCTGTGAGAGCTGCAGCTGCAAATGTATTTATAATGAGACAAAGTTCAGTTCTGCTGTTTTGTGTTAGCTACATGTATCACACTGGTAAATCACACTTTCATTTAAAATAAGCTCTGGAGACAGATTCTCAAGCTGATCCGTGTCCGGCCCATAGCCTGTAACAGCTCATTTACATATTATAATAACGTGGATTACTCTGGAATAAGATATCGGATTGCAGATATCAAGGTATCATTTTATTTAACTTTCTATTTTCTGCATGCTCATATAGACAGTTTAGGAGGATTGATCCTAAAGGCAGATTTACTTTAAACACATTAGTATGCTGTGTATTCTTGTGCATATCGCTCATACTTAATACTTAATAAATTGAAATGTTTTGAACCCAATACATGAAAGTGTTTTCGCCAGTTTTCCTGGAAAAACAGCTTGAAACGTTGGAAAACATTTGCGGAACTCGAAGTTGCACAAAAATTTTGCAGCTTTTGGTTTTCATGACGATTTCGGCCATCTCTGCTAAGTTGGGAGGAACTGGGGTGGGACACAGAATGACGAAGCCCGGTCCATAATTTCATCAAAATTTGTAGTGCACACCAGTGTTAAGATGTGCCAAATTAATTGACTGGCGTGCACCTCTTAATGAACTAACTGGACACATCTTATCCTTGCATGCCCATCATGAATTGAGATCTTTGTTTCCATTTTATCATAATTTGTAGATCAATAATTTCATGACTTTTCCTTCTTTGTGTTACAATTTGTGGATGAATGTATGTATGTCTATCAGTTTCTAACTGACATTGACTCAGGCTTGTATTTTTATGGTTCTATTTTTATATTTGCAGATATTTTTTGCTGGCATTTTACATGAAGGTAAAACCATCACTTACAAGCAGAACTTCCGTGGCTGCCTTGAGAACATTGTCTTTAATAAAGTGCACATCGCTGACCTGGCACGGAGAAATAAATCATCTATTCGCTTTGTGGTGAGCATTTACATAGATTTTAAGGAGTAGTCAGCTAAAGCAACAAAATGCATCTCTTTCTATTTCTTGTTTTAATAAATAAATTTTGTTTATAAGGCTATGTGCACACGCTGCGGTTTTTGCTGCGGTTCCGCTGCAGTTTTGGCTGCAACAGAACTGCAGCAGTTCTGCAGACAGTGTACAGTAGCATGTTATCCTATGGGATTTACATTCTGCTGTGCACATGCTGCAGATTTTTAACTGCGGAAAAGCTGCGGTTTTGAATCAGCAGAAAGAATTGACATGTCAATTCTTTTCTGCGGATTCTGCTGCGGTTTACCATCTCCTCCATTGTAGAGATGATAAACCGCAGGGACAACCGCAGGCCAATCCACAGGTAAAACCACAGGTCATTTTACCTGCGGTTCTGCAGATAAAAAAATCCGCAGACCAATCCGCAGCGTGCTCACTTAGCCTTACACTGTGTGCCGAATTATTAGGCAAGTGAGTATTTTGACCATATCATAATTTTTATGCAGATTTTCTAACTCTAGGCTGTAGCTGTATAACCTTGAGTGCTTATTGGATGAAGCAGATCAGGTGATGTGTAGTTTTGTAATAAGGGAGGGTGCGAGCTAAGGATACAACACCCTTTATCAAGGTGTGCAGAATTATTGCACAGTTTGTTTTCCTCAGGCAAAATGGGCCAAAAAAGAGATTTAACTGATTCTGAAAAGTCAATAATTGTTATAAGTCTTAGGAGGAGGATCCAGCATTCTTCAAATTGCTAAGATA
The DNA here is from genome assembly GCF_039654945.1 of Dendrobates tinctorius. Classification (NCBI taxonomy): domain Eukaryota; kingdom Metazoa; phylum Chordata; class Amphibia; order Anura; family Dendrobatidae; genus Dendrobates; species Dendrobates tinctorius. Next base: position 2,211,228 of record NW_027361700.1, on the reverse strand, counting down.
TTGTTGTGTGATGACAAAACATCAAAAGTATTGTTGCAAATAGTCAACAAGATCGCAAAAAACACGTATAGAAATAAAAGCGAATATTAACTGACAAAGATTTGAAAAGAATCAAATGTGAAGTGACCAGGAACAGATTATCCTCTAGTGCTGTCATATGCCAGAACTGCAACGTCCTTGGAGTACCCAAAAGTACAAGGTTTTCAGTGCTCAGAGACACAGCAGACGTAACGGAAGATGAAGCCAGACCACCACTGAACAAAACAAAGAACTGGAAAAATCAAGACTGGGCCAAGCAACATCTGAAGTCAGATTTTTTCAAAGGTTTTATGGACTGATGAGATGAGTGACTCTTGATAGACCAGGTGGATTGGTCTGTGGCTGGATCAGTACTGAGCATTGACCTCCACTTCGACTAAGACACCAGCATTATTAAAGATGAGCTAGCTGGACCTTTTCAGGATGAAGATGGACTTAAAATCAACTCCCAATCCTACCGTCATTTTTTAAAAGACACTTTCTTCAAGCAGTCGTACAGGAAAAGTCTGTATCTTTCAATAAAACCATGACTTCTATACAGGACGGATGCATCGAAGTCTAGTAAATGCCTTAAAGATGAAAGAATAATGACAAGGCCCCTTCCTTACCTGACCTAAACCCTATTGAGAACTTGTGGGCCCTTCTTAAATGAAGGATTTACGGTGAAGGGAAACAGTACACCTCTCTGAACAGTGTCTGGGAGGCTGTGGTTGGTGCTTCTTAAAAAGATGATTGTCAACAGATTAAGAAACTGATAGACTCCATGGCTGTTAGGCTAAGTGCCCACATTGCAGAAATGCTGCGTAATTTTCCGCAGCATTTCTGCAACTCCTTGCCGTGGGTAAAACGCATGCGGAATTCGCATGCGTTTTCCCGCAGAACACTAGCATTTTGCAAGTGTTTTTAGCTTGCAGAATGCTTGCGCTTTCCAAGCGATTTGAAGCATTGCTTGGAAAGTGATTGACAGGTTGGTCACACTTGTCAAGCATAGCGCTTGTCAAGTGTGACTAACTTTTTACTACTGATGCTGCCTATGCAGCAGCAATAGTAAAAGATAGAATGTAAAAAAACAATAAATAAAAAAAAGGGATATACTCACCTTCTGTCGGCCCCCGGCCCGCAGCGACGCTGCTGGCAAACTCCGTTCCCAGGGATGCATTGCGAGAATCACCTCAGATGATGTAGCGGTCACGCGACCGTGACGTCATCTGGGGCGATTCACGCAATGCATCCCTGGGAATGGAAGATGCTGGCAGCATGGCTGAGAGGTGGGAAGGACTCCGGGGGCCATCAGAAGGTGAGTATATCCCGACTTTTTATTTTAATTCTATTTTTTACAGGATTATGGTACCAGGGCATGGGAGTCTCCTCTCCTCCAGACCCTGGGTACCATCCGTATATGAAGTGCTCACTTTACGCATGGTGGGCATAGCCACATGCGTAAAGTGAACGTTTCAATGCAATCCTATGGCGGCGCAATCGGCGTGATTCCGCAGAAATAACGAACATGCTGTGGATTTTACCACTATGCGATTCCGCAGCAGTAAAATCCTCAGCATGGGCACAGCAACTGCGGAATCCTATAGGATTGCATGGAGGTGCGTTTTATTAGCACTTTTTAAGTGTTTCCGCTGAGGCAAAAACGCGGCGGAAACGCATAAAAACCACAACGTGGGCACACAGCCTTAGGCTTATGGCTGTTATTGAAAAGAAGAGGGGTTATACTGGTCACTGAAATTTTTTTGGGGAAATGTCAAAAATGTATTTTTGTATATTTTGAATCGTTTGGTTATTATTCTCCCTTTAACAGATGAAAATAAACAACCGAGATAGGAAAATGTATGTTTCTCATTTAGTTCCATAACAATCCTGCTTTATTCCCCTAAGGGCAGTTTCACACGTCAGTGTCTCCGGTACGTGTAGTGACAGTTTTCTCACGTACCGGAGACACTGACACCACACGTAGACACATTCGAATGAATGTGTCTGTGCAGATGTCAGCGTGTTTTCATGGACCGTGTGTCCGTGTGCAAAACACGCTGACATGTCTGTTTTTGTGCAACAGCACGGATCACACGGACCCATACAAGTCAATGGGTCCGTGTAAACACGTACCGCACACGGATGCTGTCCGTGTGCTGTCCGTGTGCGTTTTTAAAAGTCAAAGGGTTAACATTGAAAATAATTTTTCAAAAACACGGACAGCATACGGACAGCACACGGATGGTACACACGGACATACGGATAGCACACGGATGTCACACGGATGGCATACGTATGCACACGGATAGCTCCGGTACCGGTTTTTCTGGTACCGGAATTATCTGGACGTGTGAAACTGCCCTAAGAAAGACAAAACCTCACTTTTATTTTCTTAAATAGTTAGGTTTATTAACCTTTAGATTGACACTGTAGTTGTTTAATAATGCAATTATTAATCATTAAATACAAATTGCCTAATAATTGTGCATACAGTGTATAAATATTGTGATCTAGCTATGTTCCAGATTATAGATATTACATTTTATAACATGTAAACATATAATTTTTTATTTTAAATTTGTGTTTCAGAAATAGGAAACTAGCTATAACTTAAATAGTATATGACAAAGTCCTCATTCAGGCTTCACTCTCTGTGTACAAAAAAATAGAACTGTTTTTCATCAGTGTGCTAATCTGATTTTAATCCACCCTGGGCCTATTTTCTTTTCTTCAGTGTGGCATTTGTTTTTTCATGTGCAAAAAAAGAATAAAATAACAATTTCCAAGCTTCTACTACCAATTAGGCAGTAAAGACAGAAAAAAAAACCCTCAGCACTCAGATAACATCCAACTGCTATTTTCATAGACCCATTCACCTTAAAAAGTAACCGTGATCCACAAATAAGATTAAAAATGGTCATGTTTCCAGTTTTTTTTTCTAGAAGTAATTAGTCCTCAAGAAATTTAAAAAGGCCATGTGAATGTGCCTATCGACTATGATAGGTATATATAGTATCTGTGAAAAACATGGATAGGACATGTATGAAAAATTGAACTGGTGAATGAGACCTTACAATACAATTACAAAATCTGTCTTTGGCACGTCCATTAAAAATGGAGCCGAGGTGTACATGATCGATTAAAACACCTCGGTCCTTGGGATCGGTGGGGGCCCCAGCAGTTGGACCCTCAGCGATGAAGAAGTAATTATAGCAGATAACTCAAATTTCAGTAAACCTGACATTTAGCAAGCAAGGAGCATCGGTCATATTATACAAGGGTTGGCTACAACTAGATTTTCAGATTATTGTTCTGACACCTCAAAGAGCAACTCTAAATTTACAGTGGGGAAAATAAGTATTTGATACACTTCAGATTTTGCAAGCTTTCCCACCTACAAAGAATGGAGAGGTCTGTAATTTTTATCATCACCATCACCAGAACTTCACCATCAGAAGCAATCTGGGTAGCAGGAATAGGTAGGGTGCCCCTAGCATTAGGGACAGGGAAGGTGTGACCCCAGGTATTCTGACAACAGAAATGTGACAGAAATACTCTAAAATACTACCACAAGTGACTACAAATATGAGGGGAGATTACCCCACTGTAAATTTAGAGTTGCTCTTTGAGATGTCAGAACTATAATCTGAATATCTAGTTGTATCCAACCCTTGTATACTATGACCGATGCTCCTAAATGTCAAGTTTGCTGACATGTGAGTTTTCTCAAGTCAGAAAGTTATCTGCTATAATTACTTCTTGATTGCTGAGGGTCCAAGTGCTGGGGCTCCCATCGATCCTGAGGACCAGGCCTTTTTAATCGATCATGTAAACCTCGGCTCCATTCATTTTTAATGGGCGTGCCAAAGACAGATTTTGTATTTCCATTGTAAGGTCTCATTCACCCAATCAATTTTGCATACATGTCCTAACCATACCAATCAAGTTGCTTCTTTCACTTTTCAAACAGTCTCTGAAATGTAATGGGTTGCCAAGGTAAAATAGTCATTTTCCTTTGCACTGATTTTGGTGGATGGATGCCTAGGCATATGTCCTAAGTATGGCCACTGTCAGGTGTATATTTCCTGCATCTCTGCGCATCAGCCATTGGCCATAAATGCAGTGTGCCGCTAACCTAACCTGTATAGAAAGAAGTAGACTAAGAAAGTATGTAACAGCTGGACAGAACGAAGAAGAGGGAATCTGAAGGGGATGTGTCTAAACACAGGGGGCACTGCGTTTTATTGCTATCACATTACAGAAAAGTGGTTTTGCCAGTGTAATTTTGCATTTAGGAATGATTGAGGGTTGGTATAATTTATAATCACTGCTCAGCTTTAAATGAGCATTCCCTCAGACAACAGTGATGATCATTTTGGACAGAAGCATGTTGCCCTGTATAAGAGGAATGTGAGCCTCGATAATTGGTTTACAAACGCCTGCAGCTGCTTATTCACTCAGAACCGGCAGCGCTATTGAACTCCATGCTGGGCTGAATCAATAATTTCTCTGAAATTATGCCACTCGTCCTTTGTATGCCATGGATATTCTGAAAATTAATGTGCATGCTGTATCTGTATTCATGCACATGTCTCTGTTACTTTGCAATATTATGTAAAATGTGGTCTCTCCTGATCTTTTAAAATGATAGCTTTCTACTGCTTCTTGTCCTTTATTAATTACACCCCATCTTGTGGACCTCCTACTGACATTTATTTTCTTTGGGTCACATAACAGGGCAAGGTGCGCTTCTCATGCGTGGAGATGCCTTATGTTCCCGTCACATTTTCTGGTATTAACAACTATATAATGATACCAGGAGTTCCTGCCAATTTAAAGTTGATGGTGAGCTTTAAGTTTCGGACATGGGACACCGTTGGTCTTCTGATGTTCACCAACTTTGCTGGCTCTTTTGGATCACTGGAAATGGCTTTGAGCGAAGGTCAAATTAATGTGACTATCTCCCAGCCACACAGAAAGAAGCTGGTGTTTGCGGCTGGTGAGTAGTAGATCTTGTACTTCTAGTATAATTGCTCACTCAGACGAGCGTATAAAGAATCCGATTCATCAAAACTAGCGCCAACACTGCCAGTCTTGATGAGGGGGCATGTTGGAGTCATATGCTCCTGTGTAAGCCTCACAATGATTCCATCACGTCTGACAAGTGGTGTGCGCCTCGCCACAAATCTTACTCTAGTCACAAACTGGAGTAAGATTTCTGACATAAGGTATGCCACTCGTCATGAATTAGATGAGTCATGACGTCTTGCTCCAGCTCTGCCCAAAAATTGCAAAATGTTTGTGCAAATCTATGTTGCGAAAAAATATTGTAATTTTTCAAAGCAATTTCCTGTAGAATTCTGGAGTAATTGGTTTAATGAATTGGGGCCTGTCTGTGTGCTGTTTACTTGTAAAATGGATAGCACAGATAATGGAAAAGGACCACTATGTGTCAAAGTGGAAGTTTTCATGAAGTAGTCATGAAGTGGAAGTTTTCATGAAGAGACTCTGCCACTATTCACACTAGGTAGGTTTTAACCGTTAGTGTAGTTACTGTCTCAAATGGGACAGCTTTATACTTTTTTGATCAAAACCGTGTTTACCAAGTACCCTGTGTTATTTAATGCACTTGCTTTTTTACTTATTTATTTTCATTAGGGTATATACACATTGTTTTTTCCTTTGGTTTTGCTTGCTTTTATGGCCAGTGTGAGCATGCTTTTACATCATGCATGTCATTCAAGTCTACTCCTGTTCATTTTTTTTTTGTTTTTCTTCATCTATATTAATAAAGCTGAGTGTTTTTATGTATGTGTGTATGTATCAAGCCACGCCCACTCCACATAGCCCTGCCCACTGGCGGCTGGAGAGTGGGGTTGTAGAGGGAAAGTGCGGGACGTGAGTGGAGAGTGGAGGTGCGAGGGAGAGAGTGGGATAGCGGGTCTATGGAGGGAGAGAGCGGCGCTGTGGAAGGAGAGAGCGGGGATGTGGAGGGGGAGAGCGGGACGGCGCATGGAGAGCGGGGCAGTGGAGGGAAAGAGCGGGGCTGCGGAGGGATAGAACGGGATGGCACATGGAGAGCGGGGCTGCAGAAGGAGAGAGCGGGACGGCGGGTGGAGAGCGGGGCTGCGGAAGGAGAGCGTGGTGGCAGGTGGAGAGCGGGGCTGTTAAGGGAGAGAGCGGGACCCCCAGTTAGTTATTATGTCCGGGCAACGCCGGGCTCTTCAGCTAGTTTTTAATAAAACCCAATTACAAAAATTATTCTTAGCCACAAATACATGTATTTAAAGTAAAGAAAAAAAAAAAACACTAAACCTGTTAAAGGCTACTTTCCCACAATTATTTTTTGATGTTGACGATTTTCTGCAGTATTTCTCCACCTATTACTTGTGTTTTTTTCATTGTGTTTTTGATTGCAGTTTTTTTTTTACATGTTTTAATCGCTGTTTTGATGCTGTGGTTTTTGTCTCTTTTTGGCATGTAATATTTTAAATAAAGCTGATTTATTTTTTATTTTTCCTGATATTTGACTTTTACAAACCTTTATTGATATAGTCATGTTCGTATTTCATGCATTTTGTAGCGTGTTTCCTCTGTAGTTCTGTAATTCACTAAAAACGCATATGCATTTTTTTTACCTGCGGATTTTCTGCAACCCTGTGGGGACAATCCGCACCTAAAACGAATCGTTCCTGGAAGAGAAACTGACATCAGTTTACAGTCACTGCACAAAAAGAAGCACAATGGGCATGAGATTTGTATAAATCCCATCCACTTTGCTGGAACTGTACGATGCTGCATTGTTTTGTGCAGAGAAAATACGCAGCATGAAAAACGCACCAAAATCTCGTTGTGGGTACTTAACCTGAGAATGAAAACACTTTCAGGCTTTAGCGGCTCCTAGAAGATTTGCCAACCTTTCTGGGAATTCAGAAGGCTCCCTGACATTTCAAGAGAGTTAGCAAGTATGACAAATAGAAAAAATGAACTTGTTAGTGATAGCGTTCAATTGTATTTTAAGTTTTCATTTAAAAAAAATGAAGCTTTGATCACCATGTTGAGCATGCACAGTTTCTCTGTTATACAGTTAGTACATAGTTTTAAAAACAAACAATAAGTACGGTAATACATTCCGGCCAGCATTGTGTGATCCAAATCTAAAGAGTGGCAGTTAAAGGAAGAGGTTGCTGTACAAGGGCTTGCACAGCTCAGTGAATACATCACAGTTGCTGATTTTGATTTTTTTCTTTCAGGATATCGGCTAAATGATGGTTTCTGGCACTCAGTCTCCTTGGTGGCCAGAGAGAACTCTGCTGTAGTTGTTATTGATGATGATGAAGGCGCACAGTTCAAAATTAACTATCAGTTCCAGCTTCGATCTGGTGACTCTTATTACTTTGGAGGTAAAAATGACTCATACTGCTGATAGCACTTGCTTAGTAGAAAATTTATAAAGGAGTGGGCCAAAATTAAAATTGATTTTAATTATAAATGGTTATCTATTGATTGTAATAATCTAATAGTTTTTCTAATATACTTTATTTTAAAAGTTTCTACTGTTCCCTCTGTACTCTAACAGCTTTAATTTTTTTACCTACTTATGTTTTGATGACATTATGTTTGAGAATGCCCTGTGCATGCTAGGATGCTCAAATGAGAATTCATCAAGGGACAGAGGCTGTGGTTACTGCCACAGCCTCTGTTCCCACCCTGAGATGGAGCATTAACGGTGACCTCGGTTTCAGAGGCTAGGCTAGTCCCTGCTCTACTGAGCATGCGTCGGTTGTCAATCGCGATGTATGCTCAGTATGTGTTCCCTTGTTACTGTGCAATATTCTTTTCAATGCAAAGTGACAATGCGCTCCCTCGCAAGAAGTGATGAACCAGCAAGAAAGCGCGCTGTCAGTTTCAGGAAAAAACACAGCGAAATGAGACCAGACCAGCCTCCAAAAGTGACGCCTGTTTTGAGGGTGTGGCTAGTCATTGCTCATTGTGTTCTCTTCTTACAATGTACACGGACAGTGCACTCTTTTGCTGGTCTCACTTAGATGTCTGTGAATCACATACACGTTTTGTCCATGTTTTTCATGGATAGTACACGTTAAAGTCTAAGGAGCTGTTCAGTTTTGTCTGTGCTTTTCTACAGACTATGTGCCCGCAAAAAATTCATGGAGACAAGTCTATTTTTGATCCAAGTCTGAGAGCAAAATTGCCCATTCAAGTCTATAGGTCCATGAAAATCAGTGTGCTTATTGGGGGGTTGTGTGGTCTAAATTGAAAGTTCTGCAGTCACTCTGTATGACTGCAGACTTTTGAATCGTCCCAGTGTATGAACAGTGCGCTATGAGGAACAGACAGTTTCTGAGAAGGGAATGACAGTGACTCATGTGATAGGCATACTCCCAGGCAGAAGCTGTTGAGTGGGAGTGGCATCGTTCCATACAATTGTATGGTTTAAATCCACGCCCGCTAAATGATCAAGCCCACTGAATGGATGGCCGCACCCACTAGACAGCTGTGCCCTCCCTCCATACACTGGTATAGAGCGAGGCCACACCCACCAGACGTCGTCTGCTTGGGAGTATGAATATCGCACACATTACCGCCGTTCTCTGCTCAGAAACCGATAAATTCTCACAACGCACAGAGCGTGCTCTTGGGGAAATACAAAAGTGTACAGTCACACACAGTGACTGCAGTATTTTCATTTCAGACTGGACAACCCCTTTAATCCACGTAATTAACATTGCAGTGCAGAGGAGAGGCTTCACAATTTGTCTTTTTTTTCCGTTAGTGAAAAATCACTGCTGAAACACAGTATATTTTTCCCAAGCCTCTCCAACCCATTAAACAGCCATAAACTGACTGCTATTCTTTTCTTCATGGGAAGCAGGCTAACCCAATCGCAGGGGAGCGCAAAGGAAAGGATAAACCTGCCACCTGATGAAGACGGAGGTTATCCGTTGAAACGCGTAGTGGAACTTAATAAAGAAGAAAACCTTTCAAGCTTCTCCCTTTCCTTTGCGCTCCCCTGCGATCGGGTTACCCTGCTTCCCATGTTTATACCCTCTCTAGAGGCACCCGACAGGAGCAGCATCAGATTACTATTACCAGCGCCCTGAGACCTGTCAGCCTGGCGCTCCATATATCTGTCTCACTCTGACTATTTCATGCATTCTTTTGTTCATGGGCCTATTCACTTAAAAGAGAAATCTCTAACTAGGATCAAAAACAGGGTACTTGTGGAGCATGTGCTTTTGTTGACAAGTGAACAGCACCAAAGACTGTAATGGTTACGTACTGTATACGTAAAAAAACCACAAATAGAACATGTGAGAAATGATCGACTGAATGAGGCCTAAACCTTATAACATTATTCAATGCCAGTGTCTTAATTTTGCAAAGTAACAGGAAACAGGAGGTTGACAGGAGAACATTCCATGGGGAAAGGCAGTACAGCTGTTAGGACCAGCCTGGCTTTCCATCACAAATGCACTTCCTCTGGATATGGGAATACCACCCAAATGTGAAAGGGTGGTATTCCCATATCCAGAGGAAGTGAATTTTATTTGTCAATAACAGGGATAAGGAATTGTCCCAAAGATCGTGGAAAGGATGTGGAGGAGAAAAATGCATTCATGAAAGTGATTTCTCCAGTTTTATGATATAAAACAGTTTCAAATGTTTCACATTTTTTGTGTACTTTGAAGTTGCTTAAAAGTTTTACAACTTTGGGCATTTTTACCTTAATGTTGGCCAGCTTCTCCAAAATGGATGAAGCCAGCCAGACAAATACACCACTTTGGTGGCGTAAATTTTGTCCAAAATGTTCTTCAGTCCCTCTTAATGAATTAGGGTCATCTTACTCTAGCGGTGCCTCTTAATAAGACTAGTGTGCAAAATGCTAGTTTTAATGAATCAGCCCTTGGCGCTTTTATCCCATATATAAAAATCTTTCAGCATCATGAAGCACCGTTTATTCTATAATTACAGTTAAGCAATGTTAAAAGCATGGAAAAAAAAGTTTAGAGTACAAAGAAAGATGAATAGTGTTTTTTCTTTCCAAATTTCACTTCTAAAACCACAGAGTATGGTACGTTTCATGTATGATTCATAATGTGGCTTAAATTAATTAAGTCCTGAAATGTTTTGTCTCATGAGTCAGCTGTGCTGCTTTTCACACACTTTCACTATAATTGTACCAAACATTTCTCACAGCTGCATGAAGGTTGCGAAAATTGCTGTCAAATTTCATCCATAGAATGAGACACTAGTGAGAATCTCGTTATTATGCAGTGTAGTCTCACAATCTGTGGTGTTGTATAATAACCTCAACAGAAGGCGTTTCAATCATAATAATCTGCATGATTTTCCACCTCGATATTTCCTGTTGGAAGTTTGACAAACATTTGTAAGTCGTACATCACTGCTTGTAACGTGAGGCCTACACATGTCCAAGATGAAGATCAAGAACTGGTCATGGACCTTGGTGGATCATGGTTGCAGCCACCTTGCTTTTTCACGCATAGTGGAGTGGATTGCCCAGGAATGCAGGCTGAACATACATACATATATTGGATGGGGTGATCTGTATCTACAAACTTATCTTATCTACTAAATATATAATCGTCTTATTCTGTCTGTAACGGAAATCCCGGGTCGCTGATTGGTGGCACGCGGCCGGCCGCAACCAATCAGCGACAGGAATGACGCACGTCCCCGCTACCGTCGGGAGATCTGCGGCACGGAGAGAGAGAGAGATATTCTAGAATACCCGATGCGTTAGAATCGGGCCACCATCTAGTATTACTAATAAGTAGAGTTGAGCGATACCGTCCGATACTTCAAAGTATCGGATTGGAATGGATCGGCCGATCTTAAAAAAAAGTATCGGTATCGCCGATTCCGATACCGGAAGTCCCATTCAAGTCTATGGGACTTCCGGTATCGGAATAAGAAAAATCCTGTTTTTCCCTTGTACAGCCTCTCTGGGGTCTGTACGGGCCTTTCGGGGGGCTGTGCCGGCCTGCCAGGGGGTCTGTGCAGGCTCCGGTGGTCTGTGCCGGCCTGCCGGGGGGCTGTGCCGGCCTGCCAGGGGGGCTGTGCAGGCTCCGGTGGGCTGTGCCGGCCTGCCGGGGGGCTGTGCCGGCCTGCCGGGGGGCTGTGCAGGCTCCGGGGGGGCTGTGCCGGCCTGCCGGGAGGCTGTGCAGGCTTCGGGGGTCTGTGCAGGCATCGTCCGATGGGACTACAAGTCCCATCGGGCGATGCCTGCTACCATGACAGTGATTGACACATTAGCCAATGATGGGACAGTAGTAGTCCCATCATCCGGCTAATGTGTTGAATGTAAAAAAAAAAAAAAAAAAATTACATGCTACATACATACAACATGCATACTACATACATGCTACATTCATACTACATATATACTACATGCAACATACATACTACATATATACTACATGCAACATACATACTACATATATACTACATGCATGCAACATGCATACTACATATATACTACATGCAACATACATACTACATATATACTACATGCAACATACATACTACATATATACTACATGCATGCAACATGCATACTACATATATACTACATGCATGCAACATGCATACTACATATATACTACATGCTACATACATACTACATATATGCTACATACATACTACATATATACTACATGCATGCTACATACATACTACATACATACTACATATATGCTACATACATACTACATATATACTACATGCATGCTACATACATACTGCATGCTACATACATACTACATGCTACATACATACTACATATATGCTACATACATACTACATATATACTACATGCATGCTACATACATACTGCATGCTACATACATACTACATGCTACATACATACCACATATATACTACATACATACTACATGCATGCTACATGCTACATACATACCACATACATACTACATGCTACATACATACTACATATATACTACATGCATGCTACATACATACTACATGCTACATACATACTACATATATACTACATGCATGCTACATACATACTGCATGCTACATGCATGCTACATACATACTACATACATACTACATGCTACATACATACCACATATATACTACATACATACTACATACAATACATTCATACAATACATACATAGACATACAGTACATATAACATAGAGTAACATACTTACCAATACTTGTCACATTGTTCCCCGAAGCCATTGTCTTTTACGGAATAAATATTAACATAACAAACCACAAAAATACTCACCCACGATCCGAAGCAGTCCACGAGTGTGTCCCACGACGATCTTGGGTAGAGAACTGCAGCATCAGCTGTTGCTGCCGTTCTCTACGGGCTGCAGGAATCCAATGACGGAAGGTAGGTATCCTTCCGCACTGTATTCCTCCACCACTTAAAAAAAAAAAAGTCCCTAGTCTCACTTTATGCCAGTGCTGTGTGGGAAATTCCCACGCAGCAATGGCATAAAGTGAGACTAGGGACTTTTTTTTTTTTAAGTGGCGGAGGAATACAGTGCGGAAGGATACCTACCTTCCGTCATTGGATTCCTGCAGCCCGTAGAGAACGGCAGCAACAGCTGATGCTGCAGTTCTCTACCCAAGATCGTCGTGGGACACACTCGTGGACTGCTTCGGATCGTGGGTGAGTATTTTTGTGGTTTGTTATGTTAATATTTATTCCGTAAAAGACAATGGCTTCGGGGAACAATGTGACAAGTATTGGTAAGTATGTTACTCTATGTTATATGTACTGTATGTCTATGTATGTATTGTATGAATGTATTGTATGTAGTATATATGTGGTATGTATGTAGCATGTAGTATGTATGTAGCATGCATGTAGCATGCAGTATGTATGTAGCATGCATGTAGTATGTATGTAGTATATATGTGGTATGTATGTAGCATGTAGTATGTATGTAGTATGTATGTAGCATGCATGTAGCATGCAGTATGTATGTAGCATGCATGTAGTATATATGTAGCATGTAGTTTGTATGTAGCATGCATGTAGTATATATGTAGTATGTATGTAGCATGTAGTATGTATGTAGCATGCATGTAGTATGTATGTAGTATGTATGTAGTATATATGTAGTATGTATGTAGCATGTAGTATGTATGTAGCATGCATGTAGTATATATGTAGTATGTATGTAGCATGTAGTATGTATGTAGCATGCATGTATGTATGTAGTATGTATGTAGCATGTAGTATGTATGTAGCATGCATGTAGTATATATGTAGTATGTATGTAGCATGTAGTATGTATGTAGCATGCATGTAGTATGTATGTAGTATGTATGTAGTATATATGTAGTATGTAGCATGTAGTATGTATGTAGCATGCATGTAGTATATATGTAGTATGTATGTAGCATGTAGTATGTATGTAGCATGCATGTAGTATGTATGTAGTATGTATGTAGCATGCATGTAGTATGTATGTAGTATGTATGTAGTATGTATGTAGTATGTAGTATGTATGTAGCATGCATGTAGTATGTATGTAGTATTTATGTAGCATGTAGTATGTATGTAGCATGCATGTAGTATGTATGTAGTATGTATGTAGTATGTATGTAGCATGTAGTATGTATGTAGCATGCATGTAGTATGTATGTAGTATTTTTTTTTTTTTTTTTTTTTTAACATTTAACACATTAGCCGGATGATGGGACTACTACTGTCCCATCATTGGCTAATGTGTCAATCACTGTCATGGTAGCAGGCATCGCCAGATGGGACTTGTAGTCCCATCGGACGATGCTTGCACAGACCCCCGGACATCAGCACAGCCCCCCGGCAGGCCGGCACAGCCCCCCGGCAGGCCGGTACAGACCCCCACAGGGTGCACAGACCACCGGCAGGCCGGCACAGCCCCCCGGCAGGCAGGTACAGACCCCCACAGGGTGCACAGACCACCGGCAGGCCGGCACAGCCCCCCGGCAGGCCGGTACAGACCCCGGGCAGTCCACACAGCCCCCCGGCAGGCCGGCACAGCCCCCCGGCAGGCCGGCAGAGACCCCCGGAAGGCCCGAAATGACGGCGCATCATGATGCGCACACACCGCGCATCATAATGACGTCAGGCTGTCAATCAACTTTGAACTTCCGATTCCGATGCCGACTTCCGATATTGAAAAAATATCGGAAGTCGGTATCGGAATTCCGATACTTGCGGTATCGGAATGCTCAACACTACTAATAAGAAGCCAAACCAGAAGCTCCATTTACAGACATATTGCGGGGGGTCTTAGCCCCCTCATCAGTGCAAAGCAGGGATTAAGCAGGAACTATGAAGACGGCCGTTTCAGTTTTGTAGGCTGCAATCGGTATACTTTTTCTTGAAGTTATGGCTGACCACTTCAGGTTCCTTTTTTCATTTTGATAAGGTAATGCTGCATTAGGGGATACACACCGTCTTTGACTGTTCTCCACATATGTGATTAAAAGGAATACTAAATAGAAGCAATGCTATAATATCCTTCTATTCTTGTGGCACACATTTAATTTTTATGCGTTTGTGACCGTGCTAAAATGGAATATCTTGCACATTAGATATTATTCCATAACCACCATTTTCTTCTCGTAGGTTGCCCGAAACCTGCTGCTGGCTCAGGCTGCTATTCCAACCAGACAGCATTTCATGGCTGCATGCAACTGCTAAATGTGGACGGACAACCTGTGGACTTCCATCGCATGCAGCTAGGGTGGCTGGGGAGGTTCTCAGAAGTTATGTTTAATGTCTGTGCAATTGCTGACAGGTAGCTTCCTTTATTATTGTTTTTTTTAACTTGTATTATCAATGTGCAGAATGCATGTACCTTACCGTAGCTCAGTCTTTAGCACTGTAACCTTGCAGCAATGGGGTTCAAATCCCACCAATGAAAACATCTGCAAGAAGCTTGATGGTTCTCCCATGTTTGCATGGGTTTCCTCCCACACTCCAAAGACATACTGTTAGGGAATTTAAATTGCCAGTCCCATTGGGGACAGTGTTGATGATGTCTGTAAAGTGCTGTAGAATTGACAACACTATATACTGTATTTTGCAGAGTATAATATGCACTTTTTTCCTCCAAAAATTTGGAGGAAAATGGGGGAGTGGGTCTTATATTCCGGATGTATGTTCTGTGGCTGTGGATGGGGAGGTGGGGGAGCAGCGGGTCAGAGGACGCAGGAGCCGACTGCTGCAGCAAACACCTGTGCCCATTGCTAAAGAGAAATGAATGTTCACTGCTCCCCACACCCATAGTTCCTCCCACCTCTCGGCGGCAGCTTCAGTGCATAGAGGTGTGGGGAGCAGTGAATATTCATTTCACTTTTAGAGCGGGCACAGTAACCACAGCCACCGGCTTCCAGCGGCTGGGCGATCACGTGTGCCTGCTCATAAAGGGAAGGAATATTCACTGCTCAAGGGCATGGAGAGCAGTGAATATTCATTCTCTTTAATAGTGGGCACACTTTAGCCGCAGCAGCCGGTTCCTGCTTATGCCGGGCGATAACAAGACTACCATTTGTAAAACTGTATACCCAATAGACAAATCAGATGGCCTCCACAGATACCTCAGCTTTCTTTGCTCACTACGAGTACCTTGCCCTTGTAGAATGTGCCGTGAAAGATACTGGTACAGAATAGTCTGCTAATTCATAACCCAAGGAATTAACTTGTCTAATTCATCTAAAGTTGGAACACTTGTTGCCAGATTCTCCCTTTTGGGACTCCAAAATTTAACAAGCAACTATTTAACAGCCTCAATATAGACGTTTCTTTTCTGTGTTTTTCTTTAGGTTAATCACAAAATGAGTGAAGAAAATATTTATTTTTTTACAATCTATACAGTGTATATTATATGCAATGGTGGATTCACTTCTGTAATTACAATCCCAGCTTCCAAAGTAGTTATAAAAGGGCAGGTACAGACAAGTTTTTTTTTTGGCCCAAGTGCAATATGACAAAACATTGGATCACACCAATGTTAGTCTATGGGGCTGTTCATGTCAGATTTTTTCCTCAGACGGCGCAAGTCAGTGAGTTCATGGAAAATATCAGACTGCACTCGGATGACATCTGATTGCAGTCCAATTTTTTGGACTGACAGAATGGTCACACTCTGATCATATTCCACATCAATCTTTCTCTGTAAGGAAGGGGTTACAGCGCTCGCCATAGCACCAGTATCGAGCCTTGAGCCCCAGACGTTACAAGAGTATATGCGTCCAGGGAGTTCTAGTACCGCCTTATACTGCTCAGAACAACGTGTACTCACTTTTGATGTTCAGTCTTCACTTCCTACTCGAACTTGAACTTGGCCCTATCTAACTATCTACAGCAAGCAGTCACTTTCCCTAATACTAAGCCCCTCTTACTATGGGCTAGTCCCTAATATTAACACTTACTTACCCTATTGTCACTTTAGTCAACTATCTTATACTACCTATCTTGTATCCAAAGTACTAAACTATGTCTTACCCTATGCTAGCCTATACTGTACACTACCAACACTAGGCATTACCGTTACATTACTTATACACTATACATTACCATATCACAATATACAGTGGGAAAAAACATATTTGATACACTGCCAATTTTGCAAGTTTTCCTACCTACAAAGAATGGAGAGGTCTATAATTTCTATTGTAGGTATACTTCAACTGTGACAGAATCTTAAAAAAAAAATCAGAAATTCACATTGTATTATTTTTACATAATTAATTTGTATTTTATTGCATAAAATAAATATTTTATACAATAGAAAAGCAGAACTTAATATTTGGTACAGAAACCTTTGTTTGCAATTACAGAGGTTAGACATTTCCTGTAGTTCTTGACCAAGTTTGCACCCACTGCAGCAGGGATTTTGGTCCACTCTTCCATACAGATTTTCTCCAGATCTTTCAGGTTTCGGGGTTGTCGCTGGGCAACGTTGAGTTTCAGCTGCTTCCAAAGATTATCTATTAGTTTCAGGTCTGGAGACTTCAGGACCTTGAAATGCTTTTTAAGAAGCCTCTCCTTAGTTGCCCTGGCTGTGTGTTTACAGTCATTGTCATGCTGGAAGACCCAGCCACCACCCATCTGCAGTGATCTTACTAAGGGAAGGAGGTTGTTAGCCAAACTCTAGCGATACATGGACCCATTGTCATGATCCATGCTGGATAATGACAGATAAAAAGCACTAGTAACCTTTTTTTTTCCTTAAGCTGTGTGCTTAATGATAGTTTTGCCCCCGGTGGCCGTTAGGGTCATTGCACTTGATGTTTTCTTTGCCTTGCCTTTTGCCCCCGGTGGTCAGTGGGGTTATAGCAGCTTTTTGCCCCTGATCATTTGACCATCCCCTTTTCCTATATAGGGTCACATGGTCTATGAGCAGTTGTTGGTGATATTGCTCTTTTCCAACCAAGTCTGGTGGAGAAAGGAACTACAGAGAAGAGTTCCTGGCAGCTCAGGGGAGCTCTGGTGTGTAGCTTCTGGTGGAAGCTGAGGTGTCGAGCTTCAGGGGAAAGCTGCATTCTGGTGGTGGACTCTGTTGCTGGGAGCAATAGCAACAGAGCAAAGCTATGTGGTGTTTCCCTGTTTGTATTTTTCCCTGGTGTGTATTAGTACAGCGGTGGGGCCAGTGCCTGCACCACCCAGCTCCCTAGCAAGGGATAGGTGTAGGGTGTGCTAGGGTGACAGGTATCACGATCGGCGCCCGATGCGGAACCGGCCTAGGGAACGTTAGGAGTGTGAGGGACACTGACTCAGAGGAGTGCAGGAGGTCTCCACGTCCCCGTTCCCTATCGCAGGGCCCACCGTTGTAGCTGTTTCCCTTCCCCTTGTCTTATTGTTTTAGTTACAGACCTTTGCCCAAATGCTGCAAGTCTTTACTGAGGAGTGTTATGAATGAGTCACCGTAGGAGGCAAAAGCAGAAATACAAGCTAAGTCCAGAAAGCCAGAGAAGTTGGCAACTATCAGATTGCAGACCCCTGAACCTATCAACACAACTAGCAGTAGCCGTGGGGGGTTCCTACGATGCCCTAGACCCCTCGATCACAGCCGGAGAATTACATAGGCCTAAAGAAAGAAAGGGGAAATCTAAACTGCCCCAGAGCAGACCCCAAAGCAATAGGCAGCCCCCAACATATAATGACGGTGAAGCAAGATGAAAATACTAACACAGACAGAAAGATAGACTGAGCAAATACGGGGCCCAAAACTACCTAGATAGGAAAGGACAGGAAGGCTGCTGTCTGCAATCTGCCAAAACCCTATCAAAGACATAAGCCAACAAGCTGATATGAAAAAGGCCCTGAAGCAGCTAGGCTTCAAAAACTAAATCAGCACTCAGGTATTTTCAGAAGACAGAGGTAAATGAATTCAGCACACCCCAGCAGGGAATGGCAGAAATCCAGAAAAACAAAGCAAAACAAAGTCAAAGCACAAAGCAAAAGGCCGAGCAGCAAACTTAGCTTTAGAGGAGCAGGAATTTAGACTGGTCTCCAAGGATCCCACAGAGAAATCACCCGCAGGGCAGAAGGGCGTCGGCAGCCTTATATCCAGTCAGTAACTCCACTCAGCCAGTCATCATCATCAGCCTCAGGTGTTTGATAATCAGGCTCACTACCTTTCTTTACCAGAAGAGGGAGTTCCTCGGGCCTCAGTAATGAAGGGGAAAATGAACTCACAACAGTACCTCCCCCTTGAGGAGGGGTCACTGAACCCTCAACTACGCCACCAGGGCGATCAGGGTGAGCCCGATGAAAGGCACGCACCAATCTTTTGGCATGAATATCAGAGGCAGAGACCCAGGAATTATCCTCCTGACCATAACCCTTCCACTTAACCAAATACTGGAGTCTCTGTCTAGCCAGACGGGAATCCAGTACTTTCTCTACCTCATATTCCATGTTACCTTCAACCAATACAGGGTCTGGAGGTGCCACCCCCGGAACAACAGGTTCAACAAACCTCTTCAACAAAGATTTATGGAACACATTATGGATTTTAAATGTGACAGGAAGAGCCAAACGAAAAGAGACCGGATTAATAATCTCCACAATCTTGTAAGGTCCAATAAATCTAGGCTTAAACTTAGGAGAAGCCACCTTCATAGCAATATTTTTTGATGATAACCACACCATATCACCAACCTTAAACTGGGAACCAATGGTCCTATGTCAGTTGGAAAACCGCTGGGCCTTTTCCTGGGAGAGAGATAACTTATCCACCACTTGGTCCCAGATCTGGTGCATTCTCTCCACCACAGTGTCAACACCTGGGCAGGCAGAGGGCTCCACCTGCCATGAAGAAAATCGAGGATGAAACCCAAAGTTACAAAAAAAAGGTGACATCAAAGTGGCAGAACTAGCTCTATTATTTAAAGCAATTTCGGCCAAGGGCAAAAATGAAACCCAATCATCCTGATCAGCAGAAATAAAACATCTCAAATATGACTCCAAGGTCTGGTTTGTTCTCTCTGTCTGCCCATTGGTCTGAGGGTGAAAAGCAGAAGAGAAGGACAACTGAATTCCCAGCCTGGAACAGAAAGTTCTCCAAAATCTAGACACAAACTGGACCCCTCTGTCAGATACAATGTTCTCAGGAATCCCGTGCAAACGAACCACCTGTTGTAAAAACAGGGGCACCAACTCAGAGGAAGACGGCAACTTAGGGAGTGGTACAAGATGAACCATCTTAGAGAACCTATCACAAATCACCCAAATAACAGTCATCCTCTGATAGACAGGCATATCAGAGATGAAATCCATTGAAATATGGGTCCATGGCCTCTTGGGGACAGGCAAAGGCATCAACAACCCACTAGAGCGAGAACACGATTTAGACCGGGAGCACGTCCCACAGGACTGCACAAAATTCCTGACATCACGAGACAAGGAGGGCCACCAAAAAAATCGACTCACCAGATCTCTAGTACCAAAAATACCTGGATGACCAGCCAAAGCAGAGCAATGAACTTCAGACATCACTCTCTTCTTCCACTGGTCAGGAACATACAACTTTCCACTGGGACAATGCTCAGGTTTGTCCTCCTGGAACTCTTCCAGAGCACGTCTCAAATCGGGTGAGATGGCAGAAAGAACTACGCCTTCACCTAAGATGGTAGCAGGCTTGGTCACCACAGGAGAATCAGCAAAGAAGCTCCTAGAGAGGGCGTCTGCCTTGACATTCTTTGTTCCAGGAAGAAAAGAAACCACAAAATCAAAACGTGTAAAAAAACAAGGCCCACCTAGCCTGTCTAGGGTTCAAGCGCTTAGCCGACTCTAGGTAAATCAAATTCTTGTGGTCAGTGAGGACCACGACTTGATGCTTAGCTCCCTCCAACCAATGTCTCCACTCCTCAAATGCCCATTTCATGGCCAACAGTTCCCTATTCCCCACATCATAGTTACGTTCAGATGGAGAGAAGTTTCGGGAAAAGAAAGCACAGGGATTCATTTTAGATGTTACAGGATCCTTTTGGGACAAAACAGCTCCTGCACCAATCTCAGAAGCATCCACCTCTACCTGGAATGGAAGTGAGACATCAGGTTGCCGCAAAACCGGGGCGGAGGTGAATCTTCGCTTCAGCTCCTGAAAGGAAGAAACAGCCTCCGGAGACCAATTTAACACATCAGCACCCTTCTTAGTCAAATCAGTCAATGGCTTGGCAATACTAGAAAATTTTGCTATAAATTTCCGATAAAAATTAGCAAAACCCAAAAACTTCTGGAGGGCCTTCAAAGAAGTGGGCTGAACCCAATCGTGAATGGCCTGTACCTTGGCCGGGTCCATTTCAATAGTTGACGGGGACAAAATAAATCCCAAAAAAGAAATCCTCTGTACTCCAAAAAGGCATTTAGATCCTTTGACATACAGGGAATTCTCCCTCAAGATCCGGAACACAGTCCGAATATGTTCCACATGAGAATCCCAATCCTTGGAGAAGATCAAAATATCATCCAGATAGATAATCAAAAATTTATCGACAAAATCTCGGAAAATATCGTTCATGAAGCACTGGAAGACAGAAGGGGCATTAGTGAGCCCAAAAGGCATCACCATGTACTCAAAATGTCCCTCCGGAGTATTAAACGCCGTCTTCCATTCATCCCCATGCTTAATGCGAATAAGATTATACGCCCCCCTGAGGTCAAGCTTGGTAAACCAGCAAGCACCTTTAACTCTGGAGAATAGATTAGAAATCAGGGGTAACGGATACTGATATTTAACAGTAATTTTGTTGAGGGCACGATAATCAATACAAGGTCTTAATGATCCATCCTTTTTGGCTACAAATAAAAACCGGCACTTAAGGGTGACGAGGATGGTCTAATATGACCCTTCTCCAACGCCTCCTTAATATAGGATCGCATAGCCTCGTGCTCGGGTACAGATAAATTGAAGAGCCGACCCTTGGGAAATTTACACCCCGGGCTCAGTTCAATTGCACAGTCATAACTCCTATGAGGAGGCAGAGACGCAGACTCATTCTCACTAAATACATCATAAAAGTCCGCTAAATAATCAGGAACATCATGCGACTGAGGAGAGGTGGAAAACACCGGAGCCTCACTAAAGGCACACCGACAACCCCAACTCACCACAGACACAGATTTCCAATCCAAAACTGGATTATGAATCTGTAACCAGGGAAACCCCAGAACAATAGTATCATGCAGATTATGCAACACCAAAAATCTGCAATTTTCTTGATGGTCTGGGGCGACCCGCATTACCACCTGGGTCCAAAACTGGAGTTTATTTTTAGCCAAAGGCGTAGCATCAATCCCCCTCAAAGGGATAGGCGTCTGCAGAGGTGTCATCGGAAATCCACAACATTTAGCAAAATCCAAGTCCATTAGGTTTAGGGCTGCTCCCGAATCCACAAAAGCCTTGGCAGAAAATGTGGACAGGGAGCAGATCAGAGTAATAGCCAGAAGAAACTTAGGTTGAACACCCCCAACAGAAAACGTGTGTGCAAAGCGTTTCTCTCGTTTAGGACAGACAGAAATAAAATGCGAGGCGTCTCCACAGAAAAAACACAACTTATTACGCCTTCTGAACTCCTGACGCTGCTCTCTGGAAAAAACTATCACATTGCATAGGTTCAGACATTTGTTCAACAGGTGGCAACACCTCTCGTGCAGCTTTGCGTTCACACAAATGCCGATCAACCTGAATGGCTAATGACATAGAATCGTCCAGACCAGAGGGAACCGGAAATCCCACCATAGTATCTTTTACGGCTTCTGACAACCCCTTCCAAAAGAGAGCAGCCAAGGCATTATCATTCCAGGTAGTAAGTACTGCCCACTTTCGGAATTTTTGACAGTACAATTCTGCAGAATCACGACCCTGGCTCAATGCCAGCAGGGTCTTTTCAGCCTGATCAATGGCATTAGGTTCGTCATACAACAACTCCAAAGCTTGAAAGAATGTGTTCACATTAGTCAGAATAGGATCATCTGGTTTCAAAGAAAACGCCCAATCCTGGGGATCGCCACGCAGCAAAGAGATGACAATTTTAACCTGCTGCGCGGAGCTCCCTGACGAGTTAGGCTTCAAGGCACAAAATAATTTACAATTATTTTTGAAATTCAAAAATTTAGACCGATCCCCAAAAAATACATCAGGTGTAGGAATCTTTGGTTCAGCAGCATATGAGCAAGGTAGGCGGAAATTCCCCGCACTTCCGCAGCGAGTTGCTCCACACGATCAGACAATTGCTTTATCTCCATTGAGAGAAAAAAAAATAAAAAATTCCCCCTAAGGCCTCAGAGATATAGAGGAAAAATATACACACTTTTTTTTTTTTTTCCTTTCCTGCTATTGAGTACCCTAGGATCTGCGGTATGGCGGGTGATTCTGTTATGAATGAGTCACCGTAGGAGGCAAAAGCAGAAATACAAGCAAAGTCCAGAAATCCAGAGAAGTTGGCAACTATCAGATTGCAGACCCCTGAACCTATCAACACAACTAGCAGTAGCCGTGGGGGGTTCCTACGATGCCCTAGACCCCTCGATCACAGCCGGAGAATTACATAGGCCTAAAGAAAGAAAGGGGAAATCTAAACTGCCCCAGAGCAGACCCCAAAGCAATAGGCAGCCCCCAACATATAATGACGGTGAAGCAAGATGAAAATACTAACACAGACAGAAAGATAGACTTAGCAAAGACGGGGCCCAAAACTACCTAGATAGGAAAGGACAGGAAGGCTGCTGTCTGCAATCTGCCAAAACCCTATCAAAGACATAAGCCAACAAGCTGATATGAAAAAGGCCCTGAAGCAGCTAGGCTTCAAAAACTAAATCAGCACTCAGGTATTTTCAGAAGACAGAGCTAAATGAATTCAGCACACCCCAGCAGGGAATGGCAGAAATCCAGAAAAACAAAGCAAAACAAAGTCAAAGCACAAAGCAAAAGGCCAAGCAGCAAACTTAGCTTTAGAGGAGCAGGAATTTAGACTGGTCTCCAAGGATCCCACAGAGAAATCACCCGCAGGGCAGAAGGGCGTCGGCAGCCTTATATCCAGTCAGTAACTCCACTCAGCCAGTCATCATCATCAGCCTTAGGTGTTTGATAATCAGGCTCACTACCTTTCTTTACCAGAAGAGGGAGTTCCTCAGGCCTCAGTAATGAAGGGGAAAATGAACTCACAACAGAGGAGATTAGGGGGCTGCGCGGTGAGTTGGTACAGCAGCTGCAGCTGTTGGTGGGCTTTGGGGGTCTGGTTCAGGCACAGGCTCAGCCAGAACCCAAGATATCCCTCCCTGACAGGTTTTCTGGAGGGAGAGATCAATTCTTGGTATTTCAGCAAGCCTGCAAATTATATTTCAGGCTGCGTCCTCGTTCATCAGGGAATGAAGAGCAACGGGTGGGAATCATTATGTCCCTTCTAAAGGGGGATCCCCAATCCTGGGCCTTCTCCCTGCCGGACGATTCATCATCATTAGAGTTCGTGGACGAGTTTTTTGCGGCTTTGGCGCTAGTGTATGGGGATCCTGATGGCATTGCCCTGGCGGAATCCCGACTCCGCAGGTGTTAACAGGGAGCCCGGATTGCTGAGGAGTACTGCTCAGAGTTTAGGAGGTGGGCCACTGACACTCAGTGGAATGACCCTGCACTTAGGAGTCAATTTGTGCAGGGTCTGTCTCCAAAGTTGCAGGATACTCTGGTGCAGTATGCCGCCCTCAGGTTGCTGGAGGCCGCCATGTCCCTTGCCATCCAGGTGGATAGACGCCTTAGGGAGAGACATACACAAAATGTGCCCCATGGTGTCCTTGCTAGGGAGGAGGACCCACCAGTGCGGACGGAGGGACCCAGACAGCCCGGTGTTGTTGGTACAAAAACGGGGGTGTCTGTGGCTCGTCGTGGTGGGGGGGTATGCTTTTCCTGTGGGAAGCCGGGCCATTTTATGAGAGCCTGCCCAGTTCGTGCCAAGTCTCCAGACGAACCTATGCAAGTAGGACGAGCTAGTGTGTGTTCATGCCTGCCTACGGTTCAGGGAGTGGTGTCGGCATGTTTTTACTGTTGGCAGACTGGTCATGTCCTTAAGGCTTGCCCAATGCGCGCCAAATTATCCATGTCATCACAGAAGCCGCCTTCCCCTGGTCATTTGGAGGGAGGCGACCAGGGAGTGTATATTTCCTCCATTTTGCCCTCCCAAGGTACTATGTCAGCAGAGGTGTTGGCTGGCGGGGTACCGGAGGTAACATAGTAACATAGTTATTAAGGTTGAAGGGAGACTTTAAGTCCATCTAGTTCAACCCATATCCTATCCTAACTTGCCCTAACATGTTGATCCAGAGGAAGGCAAAAAAAAAAACCCATGTGGCAACAGTAAGCTTCACATTGGGGAAAAAAATTCCTTCCCGACTCCACATACGGCAATCAGACTAGCTCCCTGGATCAACGCAATATTAAGGTAACTAGTGTATATACCCTGTAATATTATACTTTCCAAGAAAGGCATCCAGTCCCTTCTTAAATTTTAGTAGGGAATCACTCATTACAACATCATATGGCAGAGAGTTCCATAGTCTCACTGCTCTTACAGTAAAGAATCCGCGTCTGTGAGTATGCTTAAACCTTCTTTCCTCCAGACGTAGAGGATGCCCCCTTGTCCCCGTCACAGGTCTAAGAGTAAGAAGATCATTAGAAAGGTCTTGGTATTGTCCCCGCATATATTTATACATTGTAATAAGATCACCCCTAAGCCTTCGATTCTCCAAACTAAATAACCCCAAGTGTAATAACCTGTCTTGGTATTGCAGACCCCCTAGTTCCCTAATAACCTTGGTCGCTCTTCTCTGCACCCGCTCCAGTTCAGCTATGTCTTTCTTATACACCGGAGACCAGAACTGTACACAATATTCTAAATGTGGTCGCACTAGTGACTTATATAGAGGTAAAATTATGTTCTCCTCATGAGCATCTATGCCTCTTTTAATGCATCCCATTATTTTATTTGCCTTTGCAGCAGCTGCCTGACACTGGCCGCTAAATGTGAGTTTGTCGTCCACCCATACACCCAGGTCTTTTTCAGTGACTGTTTTGCCCAGTGTTTTACAATTAAGCACATAATTATACATCTTGTTCGTTCTACCCAAGTGCATGACCTTACATTTATCCCCATTAAAGCTCATTTGCCATTTATCATCCCAAGCTTCTAGTTTACATAAATTCTCCTGTAATATAAAATTGTCCTCCTCTGTATTGATTACCCTGCAGAGTTTAGTGTCATCTACAAATATTGAAATTCTACTCTCTATGCCCCCTACAAGGTCATTAATAAATATGTTAAAAAGAAGCGGGCCCAAAACTGACCCCTGTGGTACCCCACTGCTAACTGTGACCCAGTCCGAGTGTGCGCCATTAATAACCACCCTTTGTTTCCTATCCCTGAGCCAGCTCTTAACCCACCTACACATATTTTCCCCTATCCCCATTGTTCTCATTTTATGTATCAACCTTTTGTGTGGCACCGTATCAAAAGCTTTTGAAAAGTCCATGTACACCACGTCCACTGCATTACCTTGGTCCAGTCCGGAACTTACCTCTTCATAAAAGCTTATCAGATTAGTCTGACAGGAATGGTCCCTTGTAAACCCATGTTGATATTGGGTCATAAGGTTATTCTTCTCCAGGTACTCCAGTATAGTATCTCTTAGAAAACCCTCCAGGATTTTACCCACAGTTGAGGTTAAACTTACTGGCCTATAATTTCCAAGTTCAGTTTTTGTCCCCTTTTTGAATATTGGCACCACATTTGCTATACGCCAGTCCTGTGGTACAGACCCTGTTATTATGGAATCTTTAAAGATTAAAAATAATGGTCTATCTATGACTGTGCATAATTCCTGCAGTACTCGGGGGTGTATCCCATCCGGGCCCGGGAATTTGTCAATTTTAGTGATTTTTAGACGCTGCCGTACTTCCTGCTGGGTTAAGCAGGTGACATTTAATGGAGAATTTTTATCCCTGATCACGTTATCCGTCATGGGATTTTCTTGTGTAAATACTGTTGAAAAAAAGTCATTTAGCATATTGGCTTTTTCCTCATCCTCCATTTCACCCAGACTATTTTTAAGGGGACCAACACTATACCGGTGCTTGTGGACAGCGGAGCAGGAGTCAGTCTGGTGGATGCTCGCTTTGTCCAGACTCATGGCCTGAGGTGTAGGATGCTAGCCCAACCTATAAGCGTCCAGGCCATAAACTCTGTTCCACTGAGCCAGGGGAGCTTGATCCAAGTCGTAGAAAATATCCATCTACGTATAGGACATCATGACGAGTCCTTGTCATGCTACGTCTTGGAGGGAATGCCAGTACCTATCGTTTTAGGCCTCCCTTGGCTGAAAAAACACAATCCGGTAATTGATTGGCGGGCGAGGGAAGTAGTCAGCTGGGGGCAGTCGTGTGAGGGCTGCTCACTAGGGACTACTGTCTCTGCCGTCTTTCTTCAACTGACCCCTTCCTCTCCAGTGAGAGCAGCAGATGTGCTGCAGGAGAGTAGGGGCAAGTCTCAACCCTCACCATTAACCAACCCTGGGAGGCGCAGACCTCGTGGTGGAAAGGGTTGGAGGGTGGTGTACCCCTTGGTGAAGTGTGGGTGTGTGTGTGGTGACACAGGGGGATGCATCTGTTGTCAATCCCAGAAAGAGTTCACCGAATTGTGACAAACGAATGTGTGGCAATAAACGTTCAGGTCCGGACCTGTGTGTGAACGAGCATGTATGGGTGGCCACCAAAAGACATCCAGTGGAAGTGTGTTGCGGAGTCTTACCAGCTCGAGTTACCCCCAAACATACACATACACAACTCGTTCCTCAGGTCAGCACTTCGGAGATGTGTGGTGCCTCCAGAACATACATTGCCAATACCAGCGGTGCTCATTTTTCATAAACCTGAAGTGCAGGTAGTTGCAGGGGTGAACTCTGGATCTGGGCGATCATGACAGATAAAAAGCACTAGTAACCTTTTTTTTTTTCCTTAAGCTGTGTGCTTAATGATAGTATTGCCCCCGGTGGCCGTTAGGGTCATTGCACTTGATGTTTTCTTTGCTTTGCCTTTTGCCCCTGGTGGTCAGTGGGGTTATAGCAGCTTTTTGCCCCTGATCATTTGACCATCCCCTTTTCCTATATAGGGTCACATGGTCTATGAGCAGGTGTTGGTGATATTGCTCTTTTCCAACCAAGTCTGGTGGAGAAAGGAACTACAGAGAAGAGTTCCTGGCAGCTCAGGGGAGCTCTGGTATATAGCTTCTGGTGGAAGCTGAACTCATGTGTCGAGCTTCAGGGGAAAGCTGCATTCTGGTGGTGGATTCTGTTGCTGGGAGCAATAGCAGCAGAGCAAAGCTAACTGATGTTTCCCTGTTTGTATTTTCCCTGGTGTGTATTAGTACAGCGGTGGGGCCAGTGCCTGCAACACCAAGCTCCCTAGCAAGGGATAGGTGTAGGGTGTGCTAGGGTGACAGGTATCCTGATCAGCGCCCGATGCGGAACCGGCCTAGGGAACGTTAGGAGTGTGAGGGACACTGACTCAGTGGAGTGCAGGAGGTCTCCACGTCCCCGATCGCAGGGCCCACCGTTGTAACTGTTTCCCTTCCCCTTGTCTTGTTGTTTTAGTTACCGGCCTGCGGGTCGTGTCACACAGGACAGTTACACGTGCCGTGTCTGGTTGTTTTAGTTCCCGGCCTGCGGGTCGTGTCACACAGGACGGGTCCACGTGACACCCATGCTTCCTCCCTTTAATACGGTGCAGTCGTCCTTTGCAGAAATGCACCCCAAAGAATGATGTTTTCCCCACCATGCCTCACAGTTGGGACAGTGTTCTTGGGGTTGTACTCATCCTTCTTCTTCCTCCAAACTT
Source organism: Dendrobates tinctorius (assembly GCF_039654945.1). NCBI lineage: Eukaryota > Metazoa > Chordata > Amphibia > Anura > Dendrobatidae > Dendrobates > Dendrobates tinctorius. The sequence continues at coordinate 2,182,795 of NW_027361700.1, read as the reverse complement.
GGGGAGTGGAGTTGATACCAAAAAGGCAGGAATTAGGTTCCTGCTCGACAATAGGTGCAGAACCTTTATAGGGATGGTTAGGCAGACAGGGTGATTTTAGATCTGCCTAGGAGTCCCCATTTCCCTAGTGTTTGGGCTCCCCCCTCCCTCTCCCCATTGTTGTGCACTTTCTTATCCTTCACCCAGCGTGACACCAGGTCCTCCTGTGTAGTTCTGGTATGATGCCTGACCTTTCTCAGAATCATCCTTATCACACGAGGCGAGATATTGCATGGTGCCCCAGATTGAGGAAGATTGACAGTCATTTCGTGTTTCTTATATTTTCTAATAATTATGACAACAGTTGTTGCTTTCTCACCAAGCTGCTTGCCTGTTGACCTGTAGCCTATCCCAGCCTTGTGCAGGTCTACAATTTTGTCCCTTGTGTCCTTTGGTTTTGGCTATGGTGGAGAGGTTGGAGTTTGATTGATTGAGTGTGTGGACAGGTGTCTTTTATACAGGAAATTAGTTCACACAGGTGCAATTAATACATGTAATGAGTGCAGATTACGAGGGCGTCTTAAAGAAAAACTAACAGGTCTGTGAGAGCCAGAATTCTTCCTGGTTGGTAGGTAATCAATGCAACTTAATTATTTAAAAATCATACAATGTGATTTTCTTTTTTTATTTTTAAATTCTGCTTCTCACCTACCTATGATAAAAATTACAGACCTCTCCATTCTTTGAAGGTGAGAAAACTTGCTAAGTCGGCAGTGTATCAAAATACTTATTTTCCCCACTGTTTATACTGTACCAAAAGACGCAGGGCACAGTGTAAACTATAATACAATGCAATTGGTGTCTTTAAGGGCAGGAACTTGACAGCCATTGTATATCATGTATTATCCACCACCCTCGGATCCTTCAAACGGAACCTGAAAACCCATCTTTTCAGGAAAGCTTACAGCCTGCAATGACCATTCTGCCGCCTCATCACCACCAGAGCTGCTGAACCCCCGACCTTCTGTCTCTTCCCCACTATCCTGTAGAATGTCAGTCCGCAAGGACAGGGTCCCCTCCCCTCTGTACCAGTCTGTCATTGTAAATTAGTTTACTGCTAACAATATCTATAACTTTGTATGTAACCCCCTTCCCATGTACAGCACCATGGAATTAATGGCGCTATATAAATAATAATAATAATAATATCATGTTTACATTCCTAATTTATTTCAGTTCTTCAATACAAAAAGTAAAACTCATATTATAGTCAATACAAACAGAGTGATCTATTTCAAGTGTTTATTTCTGTTAATGTTGATGATTATGGCTTGCAGCCAATAAAACCCCACAAATCATTATCTAAGTAAATTAGAACAATTAACAAAAAACACCTGCAAATGCTTCCTAATCATTTAAAAAGGTCCCGTAGTCTGTTTCAGTAGGCTCCACAATCAAGGGGAAGACTGCTGACTTGACAGATGTCCAGAAGGCAGTCACTGACACACTCAACAATGAGGGTAAGCCATAAAAGGGTCATTGCTAAAGAAGCTGACTTTTCAGAGTGCTATATCCAATATTAATGAAAAGTTGAGTGGATGGAAAAAGTATGGTAGAAAAAGGTGCACAAGCAACGGGATAACCACAGCCTTGAAAGGAATGTTAAGAAAAGGCTATTCAAAAATTTTGGGGGAGATTCACAAAGAATGGGCTAATGCTGGAGTCACTGCTTCAAGAGTCACCACACACAGAGGTATCCAGGACATGAGCTACATACAATGTATCGCATTCCTTGTGTCAAGCCACTCATGACCAATAGACAATGCCAGAAGCGTCTTATCTGTACCAAGGAGAAAAAGAACTGGACTGTTGCTCGGTGGTCCAAGGTGTTGTTTTCAGATTAAAGTAAATTTTGCATTTCATTTGGAAATCAAGGTCCCAGAGTCTGGAGGAAGAGTGGAGAGGCACAGAATCCAAGCTGCTTGACGTCTAGTGTGAAGTTTTCACAATCAGTGATAGTTTGGAGAGTAATGTCATTTGCTGGTGTAGGTCTTAGGTTTTATCAAGACCAAAGTCAGCGCAGCCGCCTACCAGGAAATTTTAAGAGCACTTCATTCTTCCCTCTGCCTACAGGGTTTTTGGAGATGGAAATTTCATTCTCCAGCAGGACTTGGCAGCTGTCCAAACTGCCAAAAGTACCAATACCTGGTTTAAAAACAACTATCACTGTGCATGATTGACCAGCAAACTCACCTGACCTTAACCCCATAGAGAATCTATGGGGTATTGTCAAGAGGAAGATGAGAGACACCAGACCCAACAATGCAGATGAGTTGAAGGCTGCTATCAAAGCAACCTGGGCTTCCATAACACCTCAGCAGTGCCACAGGCTGATCACCTCCATGCCTCGCCACATTGATGCAGTAATTGATGCAAACGGAGCCTCAACCAAGTATTGAGTGCATTTACAGAACATACATTTCAGTAGGCCAAAGTATTTTAATTTACGGAGATGATGACTTTTGGGTTTTCATTGGCTGTAAGCCATAATCATCAACATAAACATAAATAAACACTTGAAATAGATCACTCTTTATGTAATGACTCTATATAATATATGAGTTTCACTTTTTGTATTGAAGAACTGAAATAAATTTACTTTTTGATGATATTCTAATTTAGTGAGAAGCACTTGTAGTAGACACCAATGCAACACAAAACACATAAAATACACATAAATAACTGTCTTCTTCCAGAGGTATGTAGTATGCTTTCTTTTCTTTACTGGTCAGCACTGACCCCGATCCTATTAGGTTGGGACCTGGATCAAAAAGTGGATGTTCTTTGGGCCCACGGGGCAACACAACAACAGTTGCCCAAACAATTGAAAAGCATAGTCCGAATGTTGATCATAAAATCTTTAGAAGTACATGTTACCTTTATAACATCTTCAGTAATGACTCCTCCTTTACTAAATCATCCTATATGTTCAAATGGGAAACAGACTTGGGCAGGTCATTCACTCCAGAACCGTGGGAAAATGCATTGGATTATTCATATTCCTCCAATATTTCCATGCTACTTCATAAATCCTTTTTTAAACTCTCAGCCAGATGGTACTTCACTCCTGTCAGGTTAGCTCATTTTAATAACAATTGTGCTCCTTTATGTTGGAGAAATTGTGGTCAACAAGGCACTTTATTGCATATCTTTTGGAATTGTCCTAAAGTAAGGACTTTATGGAAGCAGGTCTCACTGATCGCAAGACTATTCAATAAAAAAATTATGATCACTCCACAGATGGCCCTCCTTTCAATCAAGATGGAGAGTTTCAAACCTGCCCATAGAAAACTCTTGATTCACATTTTTCTTGTATTCAAAAATTCCATTGTTTTTTTTTAAGGAAAAATACTCTACCTCCTAAGTTGTACTACATCATTGAGAAAACCTCCTTACATACTGTAGTTCTTTAGAGCTTAGATATGTTTTAGCTGACAATTTCCATCATAAATATCTTAAAAAATGGGATTATTGGACCTCAGTTTCCCCTAGACTTCTGTCTCATCACCAAATCCACCTAAATATTGTTTGTCTCTTTCTTATATATGTGGTAATATTGTGGGTAACAAAGCCCATCTCATAATTTGTTTAGTTGCTATAGTTATACTGTTACATTGTTTTTTTTTTGTTTATATTTCAGTCAAATTTCCCCCTATTTCCCAGTATTTCTGTCTGGTCGTCTGCGGCCATGAACACAAGGGAGTCCTGAATCATGTGCATCTCCTGATCTATTCGAGCACTGGGCTAAAGGCCCCTTTACACGTATCAATGTCCCAGCGATCCCACCAATGGTCCGACGTGGATGGGATCGCTGGGACATAGTTAGCTGATCGCTGGTGAGCTGTCACATAGACAGCCGCTCCAGCGATCTGGACCAGCGAGCAAGCTGGTTTCAATGTAAACAGCGGCTCTTAGTTACCCGCTGTTTACCTTGCAAACCAGCGTCCAGCGTCGCTGATCGCTGGTCTCTCGCTGCCACATGCAGCGATGCGTGCTGGCCAATGGGAGACCAACGATCAAAAAACGGCCCAGGACGAGGAGCACGATCAGCGATACGCAGCAGGGGGGGCGGTCGCTGATCCATGTCACACACAGCGATATCGCTGGCAAGATCGCTGTGGCGTCACAAAATCAGCGATCTCGCTGGCGATATCGCTGTGTGTGACGGGGCCTTAACACACAATTGCACAACTGAAACAGCCATGCCCACTTGCCTCTTCTTTTGGTCTGGTTCAGGTATTCACTTTAGTTCACAGGTTCTCATGACCCAGGTCCCTTTGATTTGGGACCCCTGAATGGAGTGTCCAAGTTTTTTTTTTTTAAATAGAGGTGTACAGGCCAACACATCAACAGCTCCAGCAATCCAGGAGCACAGTCAATAAAGTCCTGAACTGGATGGAGCATCGGGTCATCCATTTTCACCCCTCCGCTTTTTCGTGAACAACAGTTCCTTTACTTGCACACTGATGCATACGTGGCAGGCTCACAATCCTTTTGAGCAACATCCATGTGGACAAAAAGGACTTGGAACCCTTTAGCAGTTTACAGTTCCTTAATCCAGCCAGGGGCTGCACAAAAAACAAAACAGGTAGGGGAAACACAAAAAATCTTCGGCCCCTCATTACATTACATGCTGGGTTTTCTAACTGCAGTCCACAGGTACGCGGAACAGTTCCCTTTTTTTTTTTTTTATAGTGCAACGAGTACAACCAGGGTTTTGCAGAGTAGACTCCTCACCTACGACCACCATACTTTGCACTGTGGCAGCGCTTAGACCCATGTCTCCTTTACCTCAGATCTTTCCACATACACAGCGAAATATGCCCCTTGGGCCATATACACTCTAGCTGGAGATCCAGCCATCTCCGACAGGCCCATGGTCTTCGTGCCTGCAGTGGAGGTTGAGCTGCTGAAGGCGGTCTCTCCACTGCTCTTCCTGGAACGCCCTGTAGGAGTCTGGGGTGTAGTGGCTCTGGCTGCGGGCATTTTCCACCGAGGTTGGATGGTCGCTTGGGGGTCCCCACCTTCCGGCCGCACCCGTGTCACTGCCACTGAAAACCATCCCCATGGCCCATCTTCTTTCACAAACTGGACCCAGTTTTCTGACTGGAGTATGGTTAGGTAGCACAAGGAGCTGGTGTTGACATACATCTGGTCCCTGGGCTTCGCTTCCTGAAGAAGCCATAACCCCTTCTGACTCCCTCCACCCACTTAGCCTTGGCGGGGTCTGGGGTCAGGGATTCTTTCTCCATATGTGTCTGTGGTTGTAGTATTAGGGCCGCCTCGTGAATGGGCACCTCTTTGGAGGGCAGTGAGGTACTTGCACTCCGCCAGCAAGGTCTTCAGATGCAGGACCTCGGCCACATAGAGATGGTGGTTTTTGCTTTTGGCTCAGGCTCCGATTCCTTGACTTCTTGTGGGACCTTTTGTGTCGCCAACCAACCCATCCACACTTCCTCCGACTGCCAAACCAGCAATCTCCTCCACTCAAACCTTCCTAGTCGCCCGCAGAATGGCACACCGTACCACCAGCCATCTCTTTCCGGGACCAATGCATGCCACTTCATGATCTCTTGCTCCCTCTCCAACTTCCCATAACTGGCACGGTTTCTTCTGCATCCTGAGTCCCGTTATGGGCCATTCTTTCACTTTGTGCAGTCCACCCTGACTCACCTTCCCGTTTCTCAAATGTTCCTGCCCGTTTCCGGGGCCACACTTTTTTGGGGCGGATCTTCTTCTTCTTCACTCTGCCAACCTCGGTCACTCACTGCTGTGGGCGTGCACATTTGGTTACGGCACTCCCCTCAGTAGGTGTACTTTATGAAGGGCTGTATACCGATTAATGCCTTTTTGCCTCTGGTGCACCCATGATGGGTGGGTCCATCTCGCCGTTTCTCGACACTCACCGTCGTCTTACAGTTCATGCTTCTGGTCACCATCTTGGACCGCATGTCAGATTTCCTGTTGTCCTTCTACCGTTTGACCACAAGTGACTGCTATTGTTCATCTTGATATTTTGCTGCAATTCCACTTGTTACCACAGGAGGCTGCTGATGTGTCCTGCAATTGCCTTTTACTAAGATTGCGGATTCTGAACTTGTCGAATCCATCTTGATTCCTGTTTGGGCCTACTTAAAGCCACATAATTCCCCATTCATTGCTTTAGTATTGTGTCTAGCTGTTTATTCTAGCTCAATCTCCAGCTCCTTGTTCTGAGAACTATCTTACCCGGACTGTTCCCACTTCTCTACGGGTTGTTACTACAACTCCTGCTACTAGCAAGAACTTCTGCTACTGCCTGCTGTTTCTTTCTGTGCTTCTCCGGCTATTGAACATGAAGAGGAAGTCAGATCAGCTGCAGTCCTGACTTCCTCTTTATGTCCAATTCGTATGAAGGCAGGGCCAGTAACGCCAGTGCTGACTAGGTAACGGGCTCACGTGTCACGTGGGGTTGCAGCCCCCAGTTGTGAGTTTTGCCAGGCTGGTAATCAAAAATACAGGGTAACTTACGCCTTTTTTAATTATTTGTTTACAGCGCAGGAGCCGGTTGATGAAAACTCTCATCAGCCGCTCCTGCTTTCGCTGTTAGTAGCGTCATTAGGCATCAGCTGATGTGAGCAGTAGTCCCATCAGCTGACACCAGTGACCAGAGGTAAACTTTATACCTCCAATCCTGGCTGCGAGCTCACGCTGTCTTTTGACAGCGTGGGACCACGGCTGTCTGACCGGCGCTGTTGATTCTACCACCGAGCAGAAGCAGTGTTTGCCGCACTGTCATGTACACGATAGTGTGGCAAACACTGGATGTTCGGGCACCCCATTCAAGTGAATGGGGTCCGGGTACTGTTCTGGTACCCGAACCCACACTTTTTGTAACTATTCGGCCAAACCCGCCATACCCGAACATCCAGGTGTCTGCCCATCTCTAATGTTGGACTACCACCAAGACTTATTCAAAGGATTTCTGTATACCAACATGTTACCATTGAGAAATCCAATTAATCTGGTAAAAATGTTGAGTCAGAATGCCAAAACTAGCTTCAGCACCAATGGTTTAAAAATTACATACCTCTGATTAAATGATATTATAGTTCTAGATAACAGACTAAATGAAGTTTATTCTTATCACAACTTTAGGTGTAGGCCAAATTTATGTGAACATGGGGGTCGCTGTTATCAATCCTGGGATGACTTCTTCTGCATCTGTGACATGACGGGCTACAAAGGAGATACCTGCCATAAATGTAAGTGCCCATTCTAGCCTCAAATTGAAAATCTAACTCTGGTTTAGCAGTGTTTAATGAATTGTATTGTATCTACTAAATCGTGTTGTGGTTGTCCAAAACGAATGCATGAGCTTCGTAATAATGATAACCTTCAAATTTTATACTGAGTACCAGTAAGAGCCAACTGTCATTTATCAACTAGTATTTTTTTACATGTCAGGTAAGGGTATATAGGTGAAGGATGTAATTTATTTAATTAATATTAAGGTTTCTTAATTTAGAGAAATCTGGACAAAAAATTTCATCATTGGCATTACTGAGTTCAGTCCACCATTAATTTTTTTTAAAAATGAAGGCGCTGAAGTGCTATATAGTGTGCTCAAACCTCTTTAATGCTATAGAGAGATATAATTTATTAAATTCTTGGACATGTCCTTTTAGACAAATCACCCGTGCTTTTACAATATTGTGTTACCAATGTTTAATAATACACTAATGAATAGTAATGGGTAGTGCAGAAGGAGGTTGAGCATTTCAAAGTTATGAAAACAGAATGAGGTCCAAGCTCATAAACCCAGATGATAAAGTCTTCTGTCTATTGAATAGCAGAATATTAATTTGAAGGGTTTACAGATCCAAGACTAAGAACCTACCATGAGCATCTGCTGGCACTGTGTGCACTATTTCTTCTGTGGCATGATGACAGCTAAAATGCAGCTGCATGAAACAGCTGCAAAACTTGAATCTCTGCAATGTAACTGATACAGGAAAGATGTATATCTTTGTACCGTGTTAGCCACTAGATAGAAGAATAATGGATCTACCTGTGGCAAAACATTTTTGTATCCCCGGTCATAGCATGATGGACATTAAATTACTTGTATTAAAAAGTAACTTCAAGTCTCAGAGAGACAGAATATGACTATGAGGCTGTTGGATTTGGGTCAGGAGACCTGTGGTCAATCCCATTACTTAAAATATGTATTCCCATCTCCAAGATTTTATCCCAATATGTAGTAGGTGTAATAACAAAAATAATATTATCAAATACCTCCAATTAGAAATGTAGTATAGTTCTTCTGTTTCACTATGTCGCTTACCCCATGTGCAGTAGCTTAGGTCTCCATGGTTACGACAATTTGCTAATATGGTTACGACAATGGTAACGACAATTTGCTAATATTATTATTACACCTACTACATATTGGGATAGGATCTTGGAAATGGGAATACCCCTTTTAAGGAATTTTATGCTATTCTTGCCTACAAATAATCCATTAATATTTGCCTTAAAGCTCTCTTCAAGGAAAACTGTGATTCCTACAGAATCAGTGGAAAATACTCTGGCAATTACACTGTGGATCCTGATGGCAGTGGCCCTTTAAAGCCGTTTACAGTCTACTGTGATATATCTGGTAATGTAGTCACAATTATCCACATTAACAAATTACAGTGGGGAAATTGCTACTTCCTCTCCTAAAATTAGGTTTAGCTCTGTTGCTGTCACTGTCTGTCCAAAAGAGCAGAGATTATGTATTACATATCATTCAGGAGGCTTCTCCATCACTGCTTTCTATAGATGTGTTTGGGGGATTAGAGGGCAAAAAGAAGGAAGGAAATAAATGTGAGAGGATGAACACATACATCTATGGGAGCAATGTTAGTCAGTAACAATTGAGAAAAACATTATCAGATTTGTCACCACATTTCGCAATGCAAACTGTATACATTATAAAATGAGGGCGTTAATAAGCGTATTCAGTTTCCACCCATCCACTTAGCCAGACTGACAGCTGCAGCTTGTGCTGATCAGTGTGAGTTCTTACCAGCCACAGGGAGGAGGCACATTGAGGAGCTGTCAATCAGGCTAGGTGTGGGGAGATTGAGTTAAACTTTCAGAAAGGATTATACTGCCATTGTGACATGGATTTTTCAAAGTAAATACACCAGCCTCCTTGGGACTGGGATAACTACTAATGCTTGCAGCTCATATTGTGAAATTTGGAGATAGATCTATTTTTAATTACAGTTGCACAAATTGGTAATGGTAGAGTAAACCACATAAATACTGGCAGTTACTGCTAAGATTGGAGAAGAGACATAAATTTATAAAAGCTGGTAATATAACAATGAATTTATAATTGCTTTATACATTTCAAATCTTGTCAGAGGAAAGAGCATGGACAATTGTACAAAATGACCGATATTATCGAACCAAAGTTGTCGGTTCCAGTCCTGACCAGCCGTTTCTGGGGGAGGTAAATTACTGGAACGCATCCTGGGGGGAAGTGTCGTCACTGGCTAATGGATCTGAATACTGTGAGCAAAGGATAGAATACTCCTGCTATAAATCCAGGCTCCTGAATACACCAAGTAAGTAAAAACCAGGATTTGTGTCACAGAAAACACAGTTCGGAATAAGCTTGTATTATTAATACGACAGTAAAACTAATATACGCTCCTATCTTGAACAATTCAGGCTTATCTAATTCAAAAAGGAAAACATTTCTTATATGATAGCCTTTTCTAGGGGATACTCTGGTAAAATCCCTATTTGTTGGAACTATTAAAATAGGCTGAGCTGATCATAAAATAACCCCCTAACCTGATAATGATGAAGCGCTGTAATGTCATTATGGTGCTTGATCCTGGGATTTAACCCCGCACCACTGAAAATTTACTTGCGGGTTATTTGGTGTGAAACATGAATAGTAAAAGAATATATTTAAAAAAAAATGCTTTATTCAATAATTGCTTCATAGTTTTCATTGTTTTTAAAGTGAACCTGTCAGTACGATCTACCATCCTAAGACGTCTATATGAGAATGCTGATCATAGAAAGTTGAAGAAAATTATACCTGATATCCAATATCTTATTCCCAAGAAATTCATGGTATACTTATATGCAAATGAGCTGTTAAGAGCTATGGGCCGGACACTGATCTCCGAAGACTCTGCCTCCAGTGCTTATTATAAACTATTAACCACCTTGGATGTATAGGTACATCTAAGGTAGTCTCCTTGCATTTGGTAGGGGCTCCGGCTCTGGGCCCTCATCTTTCCCTGATCTGATCAGCTGTCATGTGCCTGTAACAGCCGTAGGTGGATTTGAGATCCACCCGCAGCTGTTAACAACTTAAACGCCGCTGTCAATCTCTGCAGTTTGCCGCTGTCAATCTCTGCAGTTTCAATTCTCCTAAGGAGACTATTGAAGCCAGTAAAAAGTATAAAAAAAGTTTTAAAAAATATTATAAAGCACAAAAGTTTTGCCCCATTCAAAATAAAACAATTAAAAAACAATAAATATATTTGGTATCACTGTGTTCAGAAATGTCCGAACTATCAAAATATAAAGTGAATTAATGCAATCTGTACATGGCGTAATGTACAAAAAAAAATCAAAATGCCAAAATTTCATTCTTTGGCCGCTGCTACATTGCTATAAAATTCAATAATGGGTGATCAAAAAATCGTATCTACCCCAAAATAGTATAAATGAAAACTTCAGCTCACTTGGAATTTTTTTTCCCTGTTTTCCAGTGCACCATGTGGTTGAAACAATGGTGTCATTCAAAAGTACAATTCTTCCCGCAAAAAACCCACGTCCCTCATATAGCTATATTGATGGAAAAATTTTAAAGTTATGCTCTGGGAAGAAGGGGAGCAAGAAACGAAAACACAAAAATGGAAAATCCAAAGGTGGTGAAAGAGTTTAATGAAAGGGGGAGTGATATGTAACGACTGACAGTCTGCTTTCTTGATTTACATGTCTCCCACTGATAATGCTCCACTTTCTTTTAAAATATGCTCTGGATGCCCATAGATCTTTACAGCTCAATTACATATTAAGAAAAACATGGATTTCTCTGGAATAAAATATTGGATTGCAGATATCAAGGTATCAATTTATTAAACGTTCTATGACCTGCATGCCCGTATAGACGACTTGGGAGGGTAGCTCCTACTGAGAAATTCCCTTTAAGCTTGAAAGCAGACATAGGTCCATTGAGTTCAACCTCTAATCTAACGTGTTGATCAGAAGCAGCAAAAACTCCTTCAGGCAGGTGCTAATTGCCTCATAATAAGCAATTAAATTTCAGGTAATATAATTATTGTTTTGTTTTATTTCTTTCTGTTGACCCACAATTCATAAGAAATGTCTAATTTTCATTAGTTGATATTCAGTAAATTTACCGTACATTGAAAACTACTTGTGTTAGTTTCACATTATTTCAGTGACCATTGTGGGTTTTTCTTATTTTAACAGAAAAAAAACAACAATTTTGTCCATGTGTGTACCTGCATAGATTATATAATAAGAAATTTTCTGCAATTTGACCGTGTGTAGAAACAAAAAAATGATATTTAGTCCATATGCTATTTAAACGCTTTGTAAAGGTTAAAGGGAGGACAAAATATATTTTAACCATTGACATGTTCTGTTTTAACAGTGGGATTACCATTCAGCTTCTGGATGGGGCGGAATAATGAGAGACATTTTTACTGGGGAGGCTCTAACCCCGGTATTCAGAGATGTGCCTGTGGATTAGAGAAAACATGTGCTGATCCAATGCATTTCTGTAATTGTGACGCTGACCATCTTCAATGGTTTGTATAAGGATTTGCACTGGGTTATAATTCACTTGATATGACATAACTTTGATCCATAGAGTGTTTTACAGGAACGATAACTCTAAAAAAATTATTATTTTTTTATATTAAATGTGGAACCTAATTGTGACTGTAGAAACCTTCCTTCCATTCTCTGATAATATGCATTCTATCAAATTTGAAGTGACATCATTGAGATTCCGGATAACTAGGTTACCAGTAGGCCCTTTAAATGGGTGTTCAAAAGAATGCTTTTATGGTGCCTCAGAATGCTCTAGAATAACAAATTATGCTTAGCCTCATCCATCTGCCATTGTTTCTGTCCCAACGTTTGCCTGGTCTGATTCCTGACCTTATCCTCAACACAATGCAAATGCCTGGTACCATCCGTGAAACACCAACTCCAAGTGCCCACACAGCCAATTACTGCCCGTGTTAGTTACTCACCTGAGACAGCGATTAAGTGGGAATTTCTGGTGTGTTGAGGACAGTACCAGGAAGCTGAGACCAGTGGGGATCAGATGAGCCCCAGAGCACAAAAAAAGAGAATCTGGATGTCATGAAACCCCATATCAGGCCCTCCAATAGGTACAAATTTGCCTGCTGCAAAGACCTAACTACTTAAAGAGAATGTATCACATTTATTTTTTACTAATTAAATGGGTTGTCCAGCCTTGGTACAAATTTGCAGTCATTGTAAATACAGTGTGCGCACTGTGAGGATTCTCTGGTGTAGTATGCCATTTGCACACTTCCAGCCACATTCCAACTAGATGCTGCGAAGGGTTGACTCACTCAGCTGCTTTCACAAGTAGACAGAGGAACGCTTCTTAGGTAACTAACCTGTTGGTTTATTAAAGAACAGCATAAACCATAGCAGGGTTCAGTAAATTAAACGTGGCCTTTCTGGCATAATGGCAAAACCACAGATAAATCATAGCAAAGTCCTTATATTTGAGGGATTTGCCCGCTCAGACCCGCATATGTCTTCAGCGCCTCCTGGAGCCACATCTGGAGACTTTCCTCTCCAAACCACAACACAGAGAAAGAAAAAACCCAGCGGCTGAACATTTAACTTCCCAGCCACACCCTTGAGGTGGAGATATGGTGAGTAGGCAACCCGCCCATCTCTGACCTACTCGCCTAAAAAAAACCAGTCCCTTATCATGGCTGATTAACCCCTTCAGCACATAGCATGCTGGAGAGAAAATTATGGGTTCATGGAAGAAAGCAACCTTCGTGACACATATCTCCCCTCGCATACAGCGCCAGTGACCCTGTCACAACGCGTTCGGCCTTGCTCAATACACTTGCACTGAAAAAGATGCACCCATCTATTCGGCACGTGACCGCATGGATGCAAATCATATACTTCCCCTCTCCCGCTCTCTGACCACAACCTTCTTTCATTCTCTATCAAGAACTGCCAGGCTGCTCAGGTCACCCCCACTGTCCATACTTATAGAAACATACAGGCCATTAACACCCAGAAAGAAGAACTTGCAGTCTTCATTGGCCCCTATCTCCTCCCTCTCATGTCCTGATTCTGCATTGAATCATTACAATGAAACACTTCAAAGTGCCCTGGATGAATTTGCACCTCTTATATCACTTTGACACTTTTCATTCTCTACTCAACCCAAGAGTACAGGCCCCAACCACGGAGCTTCGAGCTAACGATCTGGCCAATTACTTCAAAGAAAAAATTGACCAGATCCGACAGGAAATTATCTCTCAATCACCTCATACCATGCACTGTCATGCACTGTCCTCCCTCCCCAACTGCATCTAGCTCACTCTCTGATTTTGAACCAGTCACAGAAGAAGAAGTAAGCAGGCTCCTTGCATCTTCTCGCCCAATCACTTGCACCAGTGACCCATTTCCGTCATATCTCCTCCAGTCCCTTTCCCCTGCTGTCACCCCTCACCTAACTAAAATATTTAACCTCTCTCTCTTTTGGTATCTTTCCTTCTCATTTAAGCATGCCATCATACATCCAATACTTAAAAAACCATCCCTCAACCAAAACTGTGCCACTAACTATAGACCTGTCTCTAATCTTCCCTTTATCTCTAAACTCCTGGAACGCCTGGTCCACTCCTGTCTTATCCGCTATCTCTTTGATAACTCTCTTCTCGACCTTCTCCAATCCGGTTTCCGCTCTTTACACTCTACAGAAACTGCCCTCACTAAAGTCTCTAATGATCTACTAACAGCTAAATCAAATGGTCATTACTCCATGCTAATTCTCTTGGATCTCTCTGCAGCATTTGATACTGTGGATCATCAGCTCCTCCTCACTATGCTCCGTTCCATTGGCCTCAAGGACACCATTCTCTCCTGGTTCTCCTCCTATCTCTCTGACTGCTCCTTTACTGTATCTTTTTCTGATTCCTCCTCCTCTCATCTTCCCCTTACTGTTGGGGTTCCTCAAGGATCAGTCCTAGGCCCCCTCCTTTTCTCTTTGTACACTGCCCCTATTGGTCAAACAATCAGTAGATTTGGTTTCCAGTACCATCTCTATGCTGGTGACACCCATACGCTTCTTCTCCTGACATCACACCTGCCTTTCTAGAAAACACCAGCGATTATCTAAACGCTGTGTCTAACATCATGTCCTCACTATAGCTGAAACTGAACCTGTCAAAGACTGAACTCCTTGTGTTTCCTGCCGCTACTAATGTACCTATACCCGACATTGCCATTTCCGTGTGTGGTTTCACTATTACTCCCCAGCAACATGTCTTGGGGTCATACTTGACTCTGAGCTTTCCTTTGCCCCCCTCATGCGATCACTGGCTCGCTCTTGTCATCTGCACCTCAAAAACATTTCTAGAATTCAACCTTTTCTTACTTTTGACTCTGCAAAAACTCTTACTGTTTCTCTTATTCATTCTCGTCTCGACTAATGTAACTCTCTTCTAATCGGTCTCCCTCTTACCAAACTCTCCCCCCTCCAACACGTCCTGAATGCTGCAGCCAGGATCATAATCCTCGCCAATCGTTACACCGATGCCTCTACCTTGTGCAAGTCATTACACTGGCTACCCGTCCACTCCAGAATCCAGTACAAACTTATTACCCTCACCAACAAAGCTCTCCATGGCTCAGCACCACCCTACATCTCCTCCATCATCTCAGTCTACCACCCTACCTGTGCCCTCCGTTCTGCTAATGACCTGAGGTTAGCATCCTCAATAATCAGAACCTCCCACTCCCGTCTCCAAGACTATACACGTGCTGCACCAATTCTTTGGAATGCACTTCCTAAGTCAAAACAATTAGTCCCCAATCCCCACAATTTTAAGCGTGCCCTGAAAACGCATTTATTCAGACTGGCCTACCGCCTCAGCACATTAATCTAATCTATCCCTGTGTGGCACAGTCAAAAGTTTTACCATAACCAGATTCCCCGCATCATGCTCCCGCATGCTTTATGCCTCCATTAGCCCTCTGTGTCTGTACTGTTACACACTTAACATTATGGCTGGTCCGAACAATCAGGGCAATTGTTACCACCCACCTTTCGTGTCTCCCCTTTTTCCTCAGATTGTAAGCTTGCGAGCAGTGCCCTCATTCCTCTTGGTATCTGTTATGATCTATGTGATTATTGTTATGCTGTAATGTCTATCATCTGTGCAAGCCCCCTCTGAAATGTAAAGTGCTGCAGAATATGTCGGCGCTATAGAAATAAAATGTATTATTATTTATTATACTTCCGATCAAGTGCCTGCTCTTGACATCGGCACCAGAGAATCCTTGCAGTGCGCGCTGTGTGGATTCACAGGTCTGTAAGTCACATAGAGTTACTGCAGACTTGTACCCTAATGTCGGACAACCACTTTAAATGAAATAGTCTCTACAGAAAAGGAATTATGGCCAGAGTGAAACGTGTTTGTTAGGCTAGTTTCACATTAGTGTTTACGGCCGCACTGTCGGGCTGCGCACGGCTGCCGCTAAGCCCCGCCCCCTGCCGCACCTCTGCCGGTAGCTCCGCCTACGGGTGCATGATGCTGCATGCGTCCTGCGTCCCCTATCTTTATCACTGGGGAGGCAGGCCGTGCGCAGTATGCGTTTGGCGGCGCATGCGTCCTTTTGACGGTGCGCCGAGCACAACCAAAATGCAACAGGTTGCATTTGGCGCTGATCGGTGCACCGTCAAAAGGACGCATGTGCCGCCAAACGCATACTGCGCACGGCCTGCGTCCCCAGTGATAAAGATAGGGGACGCATGCAGCGTCATGCGTCCGTAGGCGGAGCTACCGGCGGAGGTGCGGCAGGGGGTGGGGCTTAGCGGCGGCCGTGCGCAGCCCGACGCTGCGGCCGTAAACGCTAATGTGAAACTTGCCTTAAGCTTCATTCAGAACTCTGCTTTTATGTACATTTTCTTTAAGTGTTTTTCACCCAATATAATATAATTTTGAAGATGGTGTCCGAAAAAAAAAAAATCAATCAAGGAGACATGTCCTTTTTTGATCAAAGTCATGGATCAAAATTATCCATCAATGTGCAGTTTGTGATTAATGGGAATCTGTCAGCAGGTTTTTGCTATATAATATGAAGACAGCAGGAGATAACTGTAATTTGTGTTTCAGCCCCCTATGTGTCACTTTTTTGGCTGTGTGCTGTTTACTTACAATTATCACCTGGGAATTATTACTGCCAGATTGGTGCTCTTGTGAGTAGTGGTCAACTCTGACCCCTTCTCTGATAAGCAGCTTGTTGTCAATAGAAAATGTACATAGAGAGTCTGGTGTAGGCTGGATTAGTTTTCTGAGCTTTGCTATATGCTGCAACTAAGAAATCTGATTGTGTCACAACTGCTGCACCCATTAAACTAAGTGATATACACCGTGTGCAGAATTATTAGGCAAGTTGTATTTGAGAGGATTCTTTTTATTATGGAATAACTACTATGTTCTCAATCAACCCAAAAGACTCATAGATATCAAAGCTTAATATTTTTGGAAGTTGGAGTGGGTTTTTTTAGATTTGGCTATCTTAGGAGGATATCTGTTTGTGGAGGTAACTATTACTGTGCATAATTATTAGGCAACTTAATAAAAACCAAATATATACCCATCTCACTTGTTTATTTTCACCAGGTAAACCAATATAACAACACAAAATGTAGAAATAAACATTTCTGACATTCAAAAACAAAACAAAAAAAATCAGTTACCAATATAGCCACCTTTCTTTACAATGACACTCAAAAGCCTTCTATCCATAGATTCTGTCAGTTGCTTGATCTGTTTATGATCAACATTGCATGCCGCAGCCACCACAGCCTAGCAGACACTGTTCGGAGAGGTGTACTGTTTTCCCTACATGTAGATCTCACATTTTATGAGGGACCACAGGTTCTCTATGGGGTTCAAATCAGGTGAACAAGGGGGGCATGTCATTATTTTTTCGTCTTTTAGACCTTTACTGGGCAGCCACGCTGTGGAGTATTTGGATGCATGTCCTGCATGAAAATCATGTTTTTCTTGAACGATACCGACTTCTTCCTGTACCACTGCTTGAAGAAGGGGTCTTCCAGAAACTGGCAGTAGGTCTGGGAGTTGAGCTTCACTCCATCCTCAACTCAAAAAGGTCCCACAAGTTCATATTTGATGATACCAGCCCATACCAGTACCCCACCTCCACCTTGCTGGCATCTGAGTCGGAGTGAAGCTCTCTGCCCTTTACTGATCCAGCCTCGGGCCCATCCATCTGGCCAATCAAGAGTCGCTCTCATTTCATCAGTCCATAAAACCTTAGAAAAATCAGTCTTAAGATATTTCTTGGCCTAGTCTTGACGTTTTATCTTATGTTTCTTGTTGAAAGGTGGTCGTTTTTCAGCCTTCCTTACCTTGGCCATGTCCCTGAGTATGGCACACCTTGAGCTTTTTGATACTCCAGTAACGTTTCAGCTCTGAAATATGGCAAAACTGGCGGCAAATGGCATCTTGGCAGCTTGACGCTTGATTTTCCTCAATTCATGGGCAGTTATTTTGCGCCTTTTTTTATCAACACGCTTCTTGTGACCCTGTTGGATATTTGCCATGAAACGCTTGATTGTTCAGTGATCACGCTTCAAAAGTTTGGCAATTTCAAGACTGCTGCATCCCTCTGCAAGACATCTCACAATTTTTGACTTTTCAGAGTCCGTCAAATCTCTCTTCTGACCCATTTTGCCAAAGGAAAGGAAGTTGCCTAATAATTAAGCACACCTTATATAGGGTTTTGATGTCATTAGACCACAACCCTCCTCATTACAGAGTTGCGAGTCACCTGATTTACATAATTGGCAGTTGGCTTTCAAGCCTATACAGCTTGAAGTAGGACAACATGTATAAAAAGTATGATGTGGTCAAAATACTCATTTGCCTAATAATTCTGCACACAGTGTATCGGAGACAGGCTCACTTTCCCCATATTATGCTACTCTTAGATTAACCCCTTTACCACCAAGGGTGGGTGGTTTGCACGTTCATGACCGGGCCAATTTTTACAATTCTGACCACTGTCCCTTTATGAGGTAATAACTCTGAAACGCTTCCATGGATCCCACAGATTCTGACATTGTTTTCTCGTGACATATTGTACTTCATGTTAATGGTTTTTCATTCAAATAACTTTATTTGTGAAAAAACTGGAAATTTGGTGAAAATTTCGCAATTTTCTAACTTTGAATTTTTATGCCCTTAAATCACAGAGATATGGCACACAAAAAAATTAATAAGTAACCTTTCACATATGTTTACTTTACATCAGCACAATTTTGGAACCAAAATTTTTTTTTTGTTAGGAAGTTATAAGGGTTAAAAGTTGACCAGCGATATCTCATTTTTACAACACCATTTTATTTTTACAGACCACATCACATTTGAAGTCACTTTGAGGTGTCTATATGATATGATGATGAAAATACCCAAAAGTGACACCATTCTACAAACTGCACCCCTCAAGGTGCTCAAAACCACATTAAAGAAGTTTATTAACCCTTCAGGTGCTTCACAGGAATTTTTTGAATGTGTAAAAAAATGAACATTTAACTTTTTTCACAAAAAAATTACTTCAGGTCCAATTTTTTTTATTTTACCAAGGGTAACAGGAGAAATTGGACTGCAAAAGTTATTGTGCAATTTCTCCTGAGTAGGCTGATACCTGATATGTAGGGGGAACCACTATTTCGGCGCATGGCAGAGCTCAGAAAGGGACGCCATGTCACGTTTGGAGAGCCCCTGATGTGCCTAAACAGTGGAAGCCCCCACTAGTGACCCCATTTTGGGAACTAGACCCCCCAAGGAACTTATCTAGATATGTGGTGAGATTTTTGAACCCACAAGGGCTTCACAGAAGTTTATAACGTACAGCCGTACAATTAAATCATCTTATTTTTTCCACAAAAATGATCTTTTCACCCTCAATTTTTATTTTTCCAAGGGTAACGGGACCCCAAAAGCTATTGTGCAATTTGTTCTGAGTACGCTGATACCCCATATGTGAGGGTAAACCATTATTTGGGCGCATCGTAGAGCTCGGAAGGGAAGCAGCACCATTTGACTTATATGGCTGTAATTGAGAGCGGATGCCATGTCGCGTTTGGAAAGCCCCTGATGTGCCTAAACAGTGGAAACCCCCCACAAATGACATCATTTTGGAAACTAGACCCCCCAAGGAACTTATTTAGATGTGTGGTGAGCACTTTGAACCCCCAAGGGCTTCACAGAAGTTTATAACACCCGGGCATGAAAATAAACAAAATCATATTTTTTCCACAAACATGATCTTTTAGTCACCAAAATTTTTATTTTCCCAAGGGTAACATGAGAAAATGGACCCCAAAAGTTGTTGTCCAATTTGTCCTGAGTACGCTGATACCCCATATGTGGGAGAAAACTACTGTATGGGCACACGTCGGGGCTCGGAAGGGAAGTTGTTGTGAACTCATTTTCTTGTCTACCAGTTGTGAGTTCTCCTTCCGGGCTCCCTCTGGTGGTAACAGGAGGTAGTGAGGTTGATTTAATTAGTAGAGATCTGCCACCTGATGATGAGGATAACGATTGGATCTCTGGAATCTCAGACTGGATTTAAGACAGCCGACGCCCTATTCTGGTGCTGGTGATTCCTTCTGGCTTTTCAGGTCTTGGTTTTCAGCTGTGTTCCAGTCATCTCAAGCTAAGTGTTTCTGCCAATGTTCACACTTGATTTTGTTGGTCTATTCAGTTTTTTGTGTGGTCAGCCAACCCCGGCTGGGGCTGTGCTGAATTTCCACTCTTATTTATCTGTATTTGCCAATTTGCTTTTTGTCCCTTATTAGATTGGCCTCTTTTTTGCTCTGTCTCAGAATATTTCAGAGTGCTGATATAGTGGGAGAAGACTAGTGACTTCAGGGTTAATTTTGTTATCAGAAGTGTTGGACATTATTTTTGTAGGGTTTTTTGGGCAGATTGCAGACAGTGTCTTTCCTTTCCTGTCCTTCCTAGTTAGTTTGCGCCCCATCATTTGCTCAGCCTATTTTCCTGCCTGTGTTTGTGTTTTCATCTTGTTTCACCGTCAATACATGTGTGGGGGCTGTGTCTATTCCTTTAGGGTCTGCTCTGGGGCTGTTAGTTTTCCCCTTTTCTTGCTTTAGGCTTATTTAGTCCTCCGGCTGTGACGAGGCATCTAGAATCATCGTAGGAACGATCCACGGCTGCTGCTAGTTGTGTGGTTAGGATCGGGGGTCTGCAATCTGCATAGTTACCATCCTCTCTGGTTTTCTGTGACTTAGCTTGTTTACTTTTCCTCCTCGGTGACCCATTCATAACAGGAAGTAGTGACGTTTTGGAATGCAGACTTTGATGGAATGGTCTGCGGGTGTCATGTCGCGTTTCAAGAGCCTCTGATGTGCCTAAACTGTTGAAACTCCCCACAAGTGACCCCATTTTGGAAACTAGACCCCCCATGGAACTTATCTAGATGTGTGGTGAGCACTTTGAACCCTCAAGTGCTTCACAGACGTTTATAACGCCCGGACGTAAAAATAAAAAAATCATTTTTTTTTCCACAAAAATGATATTTTTGCCCCCAATTTTTTATTTTCCTAAGGGTAACAGGAGAAATTGGACCCCAAAAGTTGTTTTGCAATTTGTCCTGAGTAGGCTGATACCCCATATGTGGGGGTAAAATACTGTTTGGGCGCATGGCAGAGCTTGGAAGGGAAGGAGCACCATTTGACTTTTTCAATGCAGAATTGGCTGGAATTGAGATCAGACGCCATGTTGCGTTTGGAGAGCACCTGATGTGTCCAAACAGTGGAAACCCCCCCAATTCTAACTCCAACCCTAACCCCAACACACCCCTAATCCTAATCTCAGCCCTAACCCTAGCCCTAATGGGAAAATGGAAATAAATACATTTTTTTAATTTTATTATTTTTCCCTAACTAAGGGGGTGATAACGGGGGGTTTGATTTACTATTTATGGCGGTTTTTATATTTGGCAGCTGTCACACGCTAAAAGACGCTTTTTATTGTAAAAATAGTTTTGCATCACCACATTTTGAGACCTATAATTTTTCCATATTTTGATCCACCGAGTTATGTGAGGTCATATTTTTGGCGGGACGAGATGACGTTTTTATTGGTACCATATTCGGGCACGTGACATTTTTTGATCGCTTTTTATTCTGATTTTTGGGACGCAGAATGAACAAAAACCAGCATTTCAAGAATTTCTTTTGGGGGGTGCGTTTATACCGTTCCGCGTGCGGTAAAATTGATAAAGCGGTTTTATTCTTCGGGTCTGTACGATTACAGCGATACCTCATTTATGTCTTTTATGTTTTGGCGCTTTTATGCACTGAAATCAATTTTATATAAAAAATAATTATTTTTGCATCGCTTTATTCTGCGAGCTATAACGTTTTTATTTTTTCGCTGATGACGCTGTGTGGTGGCTCGTTTTTTGCGGGACAGATGACCTTTTCAGCGGTACCATGGTTACATCTGTCACGTCACAGATCGCTGTGACAGATCAGCGATCTGTCACAGGCAGTGCTGGAGGCTTCCTCATGCCGGCGCTTTGCAGGCATGAGGAAGCCAGCTCCCTGCAGGCCCCCAAAGGTCCCCGCCGCCATATTGGATTCGGGGACCTGCAGGGAAGAAAACCCCGGAGCAGCGCTGCACATCGCGTTGCTCCGGGGGGCTCAGGGAAGCACGGAGGGAGCCCTCTCCCTGCCGATGCTTCCCTAAACCCCCGGTACACTGCAATCGTGTTTGATCGCAGTGTGCCAGGGGTCAACGTGTCGGGGGCGGTCAGTGACCGCCCCTGACACATAGTGCCAGGTGTCAGCTGTGATAATCAGCTGACACCCGGCCGTGATCAGCAGTGCTCACCCCGTGAGCGCCGCTGATTGTGCTAGACGTACTGTCCCGTCCATGAGCATAGGGGCCCAGGTCCCATGGACGGGATAGTACGTCTCATGTCAGAAAGGGGTTAAATAGCAAAAACCTGCTGATAGATTCCCTTTAAAGAGAATCTGTCAGCAGGTTTTTGCCATGTAATTTTAGAATAGGATGAGCTAGAGGTTAAAACACTGAATTCAGCGATGTGTCACTTATCAAGCTGTGTGCTATTTACTTAAAATGAAGGTTTTATCACCAAGACGTTATCACACTACAGCTTCTACAGCAGTGCCTGAGACCTAGTCCAACCACTCCCCCTCCTTTGATAAGCAGCTCACTGTCTATAGACAATGTACATAGAGAGCCTGGTGTGGGAGAGGATAGCTTTTCAGCCCTGCTTCATTTTATATCTAAAAACTCTGATAGTTTACAGGGTGCAGCAGTTGTGACACAAAGTGATATATCTTTGGAATTAGGATCTTTTTTCCCACATTATGCTGCTCTCAGATGAGGTAGCAAAAACCTGCTGACAGATTCCCATTAGCATTGTAATAAATAAGAGAAGCTTTGTAGTTTATTATTTTCATACAACAAAATCATTGATGAAACCCTTATGATAAAAACTGCCACTGACAAAACAGATGAAAATGGGATCAGAAACACTAATGAAACTACTATTTTTTTGTGCGTGAAAAATCATGGATGTCTAAATGAGGCCTTATGAATAGTGACTTGGAAACTTATATTAAAAAATAATAAATCACAAAGATTCTTTAAGAACTATGTTTCACATCAAGACATTCTTTAAACATTATACGTTTATGCATAGGCAAGAGAAATGCTGCAGAGTAAGAATGCTGTCTAAAGAGAAGTGTTAAAAATAATCTATTAATTAACAAAATGCAGAGTGAATGAACAAAAGAATCTAATCTAAATCAAATCAATATTTGGTGTGACAGCTCTTAGCCTTTAAAACAGAATTGAAATATCAATTCTTCCAGGTACAATTGCACAAAGTGTGGTCACACCAATTTTGATTTGCTTTACATTTCTCTTTTGTTCATTCACTTTGCATTTTGTTAAAGGGAGCCTGTCAGCAGGATTGTGCACAGTAACTTACACACAGTATCAGGTTGGCACCATTATACTGATTACAATGATACCTTGGGTGATGAAATCCGTCTTGTGGTAGTTGTGTAATCTTTATTTTCAGTTTTGCGTTAATTATATGCTCGTGCTCTGGGACGGCCTGTGGGGGGGTCTTCATGTGGTGCTCTGCTTAGTTATTCATACTGATGGCTTAGGACAGGTCAAAACACCTTGAACAGGCAGGCGCCTGCACTGCAGCGCCATCTTGGAGGAGGCATTTAGCCTTGCTAAAGAAGACAGCGCGACAAACACCCGGTGTTCGGTGGGCCGAACCCGAACAGTAACACATACTTCCTGGTAAAATCAAAGCGTGGCAAACACTGGATGTTCGGACCCCCCCATTGAAGTGAATGGAGTTTGGGTCCAGGTACTGTTCTGGTACCCGAACCCAAACTTTTTTATTAACTGTTCGGCCGAACCCGAACATCCAGTGGTCCGCCCATCTGTAGTCTGAAAGAGCCCTAAGCAATGGTTGCATATTTCCAATCACATTCTGACTAGACGTGCTCGTCCTCTCTCGGTGCACTTCTATTGAGTAAGGATGAGCATGTCTCGTTAGTACATGACAGCAAGTATGCAAATCACCCATTTTCAACACCGCAGAATCGTGCACACAGTATGCTGTCAGGATTCAGAGGTCTAGAGTCATAGAGTGATTTCAGACTTTCATTCCAAGCCTCGACAATTCCTTTAAAGTGTAAAATGAGGGGTCCATAAGAGAACATTCTAGTACGAAGTACAGTCATATGTAAAAGTTTGGGCACCCCTATTAATGTTAACCTTTTTTCTTTATAACAATTTTGGTTTTTGCAACAGCTATTTCAGTTTCATATATCTAATAACTGATGGACTCAGTTATATTTCTGGATTCAAATGAGGTTTATTGTACTAACAGAAAATGTGCAATCTGCATTTAAACAAAATTTGACCGGTGCAAAAGTATGCGCACCCTTATCATTTTATTGATTTGAACACTCCTAACTACTTTTTACTGACTTCCTGAAGCACTAAAATGGTTTTGAAACCTCATTGAGCTTTGAACTTCATAGCCAGGTGTATCAAATCATGAGAAAAGGTATTTAAAGTGGCCACTTGCAAGTAGTTCTCCTATTTCATTCTCCTATGAAGAGTGGCATCATGGGCTCCTCAAAACAACTCTCAAATGATCTGAAAACAAAGATTATTCAACATAGCTTTTCAGGGGAAGGATACAAAAAGTTGTCTCAGAGATTTAACCTGTCAGTTTCCACTGTGAGGAACATAGTAAGGAAATGGAAGAACACAGGTACAGTTCTTGTTAAGCCCAGAAGTGGCAGGCCAAGAAAAATATCAGAAAGGCAGAGAAGAAGAATGGTGAGAACAGTCAAGGACAATCCACAGACCACCTCCAAAGACCTGCAGCATCATCTTGCTGCAGATGGTGTCACTGTCCATCGGTCAACAATACAGCGCACTTTGCACAAGGAGAAGCTGTATGGGAGAGTGATGCGAAAGATGCCGTTTCTGCAAGCACGCCACAAACCAAGTCGCCTGAGGTATGCAAAAGCACATTTGGACAAGCCAGTTACATTTTGGAAGAAGGTCCTGTCGACTGATGAAACAAAGATTGAGTTGTTTGGTCATACAAAAAGGCGATATGCATAGTGGCTAAAAAACACAGCATTCCAAGAAAAACACTTGCTACCCACAGTAAAATTTGGTGGAGGTTCCATCATGCTTTGGGGCTGTGTGGCCAATGCCGGCACCGGGAATCTTGTTAAAGTTGAGGGTCACATGGATTCAACTCAGTATCAGCAGATTCTTGACAATAATGTGCAAGAATCAGTGACGAAGTTGAAGTTACGCAGGGGATGGATAATTCAGCAAGACAATGATCCAAAACACCGCTCCAAATCTACTCAGGCATTCATGCAGAGGAACAATTACAATGTTCTGGAATGCCCATCCCAGTCCCCAGACCTGAATATCATTGAACATCTGTGGGATGATTTGAAGCGGGCTGTCCATGCTCGGCGACCATCAAACTTAACTGAACTGGAATTGGTTTGTAAACAGGAATGGTCACAAATACCTTCATTCAGGATCCAGGAACTCATTAATAGCTACAGGAAGCGACTAGAGACCGTTATTTTTGCAAAAGGAGGATCTACATAATATTAATGTCACTTTTATGTTGAGGTGCCCATACTTTTGCACTAGTCAAATTTTGTTAAAATGCAGATTGCATATTTTCTGTTAGCACAATAAACCTCATTTGAATCCAGAAATATAACTAAGTCCATCAGTTATTAGATATATGAAACTGAAATAGCTGTTGCAAAAACCAAAATTGTTATAAAGAAAAAAGGTTAACATTAATAGGGGTGCCCAAACTTTTACATATGACTGTATATAAAGAAAAAGAAAAACAACATATATGATATAATATACTAGTGAATGTTTTTTTTTGTGAATTATCTTAGGAGATATGACAAAGGATTACTGACTTTCCGTGATCATCTACCAGTGACCCAAGTTGTTGTGGGCGATACAAACCGTTCCGACTCCGAGGCTTGGTTTTCTGTTGGACCTCTACGTTGTTACGGAGACAGTAAGAGTTGCCTATTCCCAATCTTTCAATTTTCAATTGTTCTAATAATTTTAAAGGGGATGGCCACTTTCCTATAAATTTATTTATTTAGGTTTATGGTAAAAAGTTTTAAAGCTTAGGAGCATGGTGGATTCATGGCTATTTTAAAAAAATTATTTTGACATTCTGCTTTTTTGAAGGTGTAAAATGAAAACCTTAGAATCTTAGTAGTATCTATTTTATTCGTACTGAGAAGATACCACTAAGGACACACGCCTGTCCCTGTTATGAACAGTATGTTTTGCATAATGTTTTCTCCTCATCTGACAACAGAAAATAGCTGGAACACAGTGACATTTATGAAACCCGCCAGCCTCATTTACCCAACTTTCCAGCCAGACCAGAGTATGGACATCTCTTTCTACTTCAAAACAACTTCCCTATCTGGAACATTTCTTGAAAACATGGCAAGCGACTTCAAAATCTTTATCAGGATTGAGTTGAATAGTAAGTACGTTCCTGGTAGCTCTGACCAGTCTAGGTGTTAAAAGGTTTTTTTGCCTAAAAAGTGTCTAAAGTCAGTCTACGGTTTGTCAATCAGCTCATGATATTTTACTGATAGCTACAGATTAAAGACTCCATTAGGGTATGTGCACACGCTGCGGATTCTGCTGCGTTTCTGCAGCGTTTTTGGCTCTGCAGAAACGCAGCAGATTCTGCTGCGTTGTACAGTACCTTTATTTCCTATGGAAATAAAAAAAAGCTGTGCACATGCTGCGTTTTTTTCCGCGCGGTTTTGCTGCGGTTAACAATCCGCAGCATGTCAATTGTTTGGTGCAGAAACGCTGCGGTTTTACACCTCATCCATTATGAGGTGTAAAACCGCAGGGCAAAACCGCAGAAAAAACGCAGATAATCCGCAGATAAACCGCAGAAAAACTGCAGCACTTTGTCCTGCGGATTTCCTGCGGTTTTCTCTACAAAATCCGCAGAGACTAAAAACTACGTGTGCACATACCCTTACAGAATAAAGAATAAGTCTGCATTAGGACGCAGTCATACAGCCATATAAATCAGACAAAGATAGGAACGCAGTGCAGGGACTGTCCAGCAGCTCTCCCTACCCAATCGTGAAGCTGTATTTCTATGCAGCTGTCATGCTTAGGTAGGGAGAGCCGCCGGCCAGTAATACATTTACGTTTTATGTGAGTTAACACAAGCTTGGCACAAGCTTAAAGTCTGGTAATTTTCTTTTGTACTCCAGCAACAAGAGATTTGGTTTTCATCTACGATATTGGGAATGGTCATGAAAATGTTACCGTGAAATACCCTTTTCCTCTAAATGACAATGAATGGCATGAGGTGAAAGCTGAAATGAACGTGAAACTTGCTCGTCTCAAGGTGGACAGAATGCCTTGGGTGATACGCAACTTTCCCCTCCAGACATATCTCAACACTTCATATGATCGTTTCCTCACTGTAGGTGAGTAAAAGGTAGAATTGGTCTATGTATCTGAGAAAAAATGTATAATTATGAGGACATAAAATGGTTATTTAAAGAGTTTGGCCGGGATTAGAAAGAAACGCTGCTTTTTTTTCACAAAGCTTTTATGAAAGAGGCCATTCAAAATGAGATAAAAAACGGCTCAATTTCTGTAGAGTCTAGCACGGCCGATCAGTTCTATGCAAATGAATGGTGCTGAGCTGCAATATCGGACACAACCTCTAGGCAAGATTAGTATGGTTCCTGATCATATCATAGACAACTTCTTTAAATAAGGATCTATTTTACTAAAGTCTATAAAAAAAGAATTGTAAACAAAGCCCAACATGACTCCAACAAGACAACATGCTCCTTTACCCTAATTCCTCTGCCACCCTCCGCTACTCTTCCCTCGTTCGAGGTGCACTTCGTCCGCATCTATTCCCCCTCCATCCTCCAACTGGCTGTCATCTACCGCCCTCCAGAACTAGCCATCTCCACCTTTCTCGACCACTTCACCACCTGGCTACTCCATTTCCTTTCTGCTGACATCCCCACCATCATCATGGGCGACTTCAACATCCCATTGACACTTCCACCCCGGCTGCCTCTAAACTTCTATCGCTCACGGCTTCCCTCGGCCTCACTCAATGGTCCTCTGCGGCCACTCATAAAGATGGTCACACGCTGGACCTTATCTTCACCCATCTCTGTTCCCTTGCTAATCTCAATAACTCACCCCTCCCCCTGTCTGACCACAACCTACTGACATTCTCTTCCCTCTCCTCTCCTACTCCGCAATCCCCGCTTCATAAGCCCACTCACCCTCGCAGGAATCTCAACTCAATTTACAATCACTCTGAGTCCCCTCTCTGTTGTGAGTTCATTTTCCCCTCCGTCACTGAGGCCTGGTGAACTCCCTATTCTAGTGAAGGAAGGTAGTGAGCCTGATTATCAGGCACCTGGGACTAATGAAGACGATTGGCTGAGTGGAGTCACTGACTGGATTTAAGGCAGCCTACGCCCTTTCTGCCCTGCGGGTGATTTCTCTGTGGACTCTTGGACACCAGTCTGATTCCTGCTCTCCTAAAGCTAAGTTTTCTGTTTTGCCTTTTTGCATCTAAGATTTGTTTTTGTTTTTTCTTGCTTTTTGGATTCTGCCACTCCCTGCTGGAGTGTGCAGTGTTCCTAGAGCTCTGTCTTCTGAAAGTACCTGAGTGCTGATTTAGTTTTTGAAGCTTAGTTGCTTCAGGGCCATTTTTATATCAGCTTGTTGGCTTTTGTCTCTGATAGGGTTTTGGCAGATTGCAGACAGCAGCCTTCCTATCCATTCCTATCTAGGTAGTTTTTGGGCCCCGTCTTTGCTCAGCCTGTCTTTCTGTCTGTGTAAGTGTTTTCATCTTGCTTCACCGTCATTATATGTGGGGGGCTGCCTATTGCTTTGGGGTCTGCTCTGGGGCAGTTAGATTTCCCCTTTCCTTCTTTAGGCCTATGTATCTCTCCGGCTGTGATCGAGGGGTCTAGGTCATCGTAGGAACCCCCCACGGCTACTGGTAGTTGTGTTGATAGGTTCAGGGGTCTGCAATCTGATAGTTGCCAACTTCTCTGGTTTTCAGGACTAGCTAGCATTTCTGTTTTTGCCTCCTACGGTGACTCAATCATAACACTTCTCCCTCTTACAGACATAGCTTCCCTTCATGACACAGACGCTGCTGCCACTTTTTATAACACCACAATAACAGCAACACTTGATTCGGCTGCCCCCCTCATGCAGAGCAAAACTCGAACAATCAACAGGCAGCCCTGGCTGACCAGCCTGACCAAAGAACTGAGACGAGTTTCCAGGGCCGCTGAGCGGAGATGGAAGAGAAACCATTCTACTGAGCACTTCAGCGCATACAAGCAGTCCCTTGCCAGCTTTAAGTCCATGCTTTCTGCCGCAAAACAAACTTACTTTGCATCTCTCATATCCTCCCTGTCTCACAACCGTAAACAGCTCTTCAACACTTTCAATTCTCTACTCCGTCCCACAGCACCTCCTCCCTCTCCTCTCATTTCTGCTGAAGACTTTGCCTCCTTCTTTAAGCAGAAGATCGATACGATCAGACAAAACTTTGGCCCGCAGCCCCCAATGCCCCTCTTAGCTGCTCAGCCCTGTTCTGCAAAAGCCAGCTTCTTCACCATGACAGAAGATCAGCTCTCCACCCTTCTGTCAAGATCACACCTCACCACTTGTGCCCTTCGACCCACTCCCGTCCCACCTCATCCCTAACTTGGCCACAGTCTTTAATCCCATCTCTAACACACCTCTTCAACTTTTCACTTACAAATGGTGTCTTTCCCTCATCCTTCAAACATGCCTCAATCACACCCATCCTCAAAAAGCCCTCCCTTGACCCATCCTCTGTGTCTATCGCCCGATATCTCTTCTACCTTACGCCTCAAAACTACTGGAACAGCATGTATATCTTGAACGGTCCTCCCACCTCTCCTCCTGTTCCCTCTTTGAACGGTTACAATCTGGCTTCCGAACGCATCACTCAACTGAAACTGCCCTAACTAAAGTCACTAACGACTTACTAACCACCAAGAGCAAGCGACACTACTTTGTCCTCCTTCTCCTGGACCTGTCCTCTGCCTTCGACACCGTGGACCATTCCCTCCTGCTACAGATTCTCTCATCTCTTGGCATCACAGACTTGGCCCTATCCTGGATCTCATCATATCTAACAGACCGAACATTCAGTGTCTCCCTCTCACACACCACCTCCTCACCTCGCCCCCTCTGTCTGTAGGTGTTCCTCAAGGCTCTGTCCTAGGACCCCTACTATTCTCCATCTATACCTTCGGCTTGGGACAGCTCATAGAATCCCACGGTTTGCAGTATCACATCTATGCTGATGACACGCAGATTTACCTATCTGGACCGAACCGAACCTCCTTACTGATCGAAATCCCACAATGTCTGTCTGCTATCTCAGCCTTCTTCTCTGCTCGCTTTCTCAAACTGAACATGGACAAAACATCATCTTTCCCCCATCTCACTCTACCCCTCCACCAGACCTATCCATCAATGTCAATGGCTGCTCTGTTTCCCCAGTCCCGCATGCTCGGTGCCTTGGGGTGATCCTCGACTCTGCGCTCTCTTTCAAACCACATATCCAAGCCCTCGCCTCCTTCTGCCGCCTCAAACTCAAAACTATCTCTCGGATCCGCTCATTCCTCAACCACAAAACCACTAAAACACTAGTGCATGCTGTTATCTCCCGCCTCGACTACTGCAACCTCTTCCTCTCTGGCCTCCCCTCTAGCACTCTGTCACTACTCCAGTCCATCCTACACTCTGCTGCTCAACTAATCCACCTGTCTCCCCGCTACTCCCCAGCCTCCCCCTATGCCAGGCCCTTCACTGGCTTCCTATTGCCCAGAGGCTCCAATTCAAAACCCTAACCATGACATACAAAGCCATCCACATCCTGTCTCCTCCATACATCCGTGACATGGTCTCCAGGTACCTACCCGCACGCAACCTTCGATCATCTCAAGATCTCCTTCTCTACTCTCCCCTTATCTCTTCTTCCCACAACCGCATACAAGACTTCTCCCGTCCTTCCCCCATGCTCTGGAACTCTCTGCCGCAACACATCAGACTCTCACCATCAACGGAAACCTTCAAGAAGAACCTGAAGACCCACTTGTTCCGACAAGCCTACAGCCTGCAATGATCCTCGGTCTACTGAACCACCGCATGACCTGCTCTACCCTCTCCTACTGTATCCTCACCCATCCCTGTAGACTGTGAGCCCTCGCGGGCAGGGTCCCCTCTCCTTATGTACTTGTGTGTCCCTTGTCTTACACATGTTTATTATACTTGTCTATATTTCCCTTTTCACATGTAAAGCGCCATGGAATAAATGGCGCTATGCAAATGCACAATAATAATAATAATGACTAGAAAAGGTGACTGTGATCACTAACCTCTCACGCACTTTAGTGTTCATTCAATTTAAAAGGGTCAGCAGACTACAAGATGAAACCTTACATTGGATGTCTTCGCGGAGTTCGAATGAACGGAGTGACACTAGATTTAGAAGGCAAGGCCAATGAAACTATAGGAGTGAGAACCAATTGCACTGGCTATTGTGAAAATCCACAGATGGAATGTCAGAACGGAGCGCGCTGTGTAGAGAGATATAGCCACTACATCTGCGATTGTAATGGAACCGGCTACGAAGGTCCATTCTGCACCAGAGGTAATGCGGTTTTATTACAAAATTATAGGTGATTGTTAGGTAATGGTGAATCTCCCTGTAACAGTCTCATCTTGTATATTAAAAAAAAAAAATTTGATGCCAACTGGATATATTTATTATAAGGAATAGTATAAAGAGTGTGTATATTTACACAAAAAATTGTATATAATTTTAATATATCACATTTTATAAATAAAAATGTCCATAATTCAAAATAAATATACTGTACATGATGCTTCTCACCATCTACCAGCAAAAAAGGGAAAATAATACTTGATATAAGAATTAACTATGGATAAATACTTGACTGTTTCAGGCTGTAACTCAATCTGGCAAGGGAACCAAGTCAGTTGCTTTGAACGTGGCTGGTATTAAAATAGTGCAGAAAATATTTAGGACTTCATACAGGGAGGCAACTGCATAAATTGGTCACTGTAATGTAGTTTCAAACTTTATCTATTTTAATGAATAATGTGCTAAATAGGCATTTTGCAAATCACTTTATTTAAAAAAAAAAAAGTTTTAAAATTACGGTACTCCAAAGTGTTGGGCACTTGGTGTCTCACTTTCATTTAACTTGCTGATTACTGCCCAGGGTGGATGGCAGGAAGTGGTGGCAGATCTTTGTGCATTTTCCTTGTCTGACAAACTGCAGAGACATAGCAGAGAGGTGGGCTTTCAGTTTTAGGCAGACAAGTCATTGAACAATGCATGCTGGGTAGTGAGGGTAAGTTCCATCATCTATGGTGCTGGCAGAATGTTGAAGCATCCACTAAAAATTTCGGTAGTTGGAATTGGGATAGTTCCTATGCATATTAAACATGGTATGTACACCAAAATGATCTTTACGTTGTTGTTGGGATGGATCCTGCATTACCAAACAAATTTACATTTTTCGTATAAAAAGACAATAGTAGTCACTCACTGTCAATGGTCACTGTAGTTTTAGTAAACTTTATAACACCCAAAAGTATACCCAAATATAAGTAACGTAAAACATCTTATCAAATAAATATTTCTCTAAATATGACACACTTCTGCTCCTACTCCCAATTGATAACATTAATTTTTCTAAAAACTAGACAAACTACCAGTTCACTGCGGGATCAGATTACGGATGCTTATTGAGAAAGAATGGGGTTGATGTACAGAGACTAACACTAGAAAGATGCAACACCAAATCTGAAATCAATGTCAATCAATGAACTAACATTGTACAATCCTTATTGTGTGTCCAGAACGGACATGTACTCGTATGAAAATTACACATAACTAAATATACATTCAAAATCCATATAATGTTTATAAAATAATACAAAAATTAACAATAAAGGGGGAACATCTGCAAAAATGTAAAAGCCCAAGGTGAAAGGATGCAAAGCGTATCTATAGCTGCATTGTTATGTTAAGTGGATGGAGAAATTGCTGTCTAGTAATAAATCAATGGAATGAGTGCACACGATTGTGACTGAGTGAGTCAGAATGTAGTCTGTACAACTAAGGTACATATTACTGCATATAAATAGTGTTCTAGTTGATACATATCTACACATTAAACAATATGAGGAAAAAAGTATTATTTTTTATTTTGTGTTATTTTGTATATAGAATTAAATAAAAAGCTAAAAATAGGAGTGTGTAATGTGTAAGTGTTTTACAAAACCGGTATATGAAATAAAGATAAAAATACAAAAATAAAATGTAAAAGATCTCCAGTTGTTCAAAATAACAACCATGTAAGGTAGTAAAAAAAAAAGTGTCATGTGCCAAAGTGTAAAAAATTAATTCAATTGAATATCTAGTATAGTCACAGTATGCAGTGACCCCTGCTCTGAGTGCTGGGCATGTGTCCACTTGGGTTTTGATATATGTTTTACCTATGTTATGCTGCAAATTTATTTATATATTGTGATATATTGCTGGTTCTATACACATTTATGACTATGCCGCACATCTCTAGTTCCTTGTGCTACTTACTATTTTTATAACATATATATATATATATATATGCATACTGTGACTATACTAAATATTCGCTTTCATTAATTTTTTACACATAGGAACCTGACACTTTTTTAACCACTTTACATGGTTATTTTGACCAACTGGAGATCTTTTACATTTTATTTTATCTTTATTTCATATACCGGTTTTATAATAGACTTATAGTGAACCTGTCATCAGTATTTTCCTCAGTAACCTACAGACAGTGTCAGGTTGGCACCATTATACTGATTACAATGATACCTTGGTTGATGAAATCCGCCTTGTGGTTGTTGTTTAATCTTTATTTTCAGCTTTCATTTACTGAGATTCTCGTGCTTTGGGGCAGTCTGGGGGGGTTGGGCTCTGTTCTCATATTCATACTTATAGGCTTAAATAACAGGTTACTAAATCTTGAGTGACCTGCCTATTTTAAATACTGCACTTACGCTGCTCATATTGTGGTCTTTGAGAAAAAAATTCAACCACAGCATTATGGCACCGCCAACTGCGCATGTACAGTAGCATCTACTGCTTGCCGATAGATGGTATTGCTCAAGCGCCGCTGGCAGCACCATGTTGTTGGAGAAAAAAAACTGTCTGCAGGGAAAAACGGCGCTGGCGGCAGTGCTTGCGCAGTAGCATCTATCCAAACACCACAATATGAACTGCGCAATCGCAGTGTTTAAAGTAGGAGGCAGGTCACTGAAGGTTCAGTGACCCATCATTTAAGCCCATAAGTATGAATATGAGAATAGAGCACCACATGAATCACCGCCCACAGGCAGCACCGGTGCACAGGCATATCATTAACTGAAAACTGCAAATACAGATTAAACAACAACCACAAGGCGGATTTCATCAACATGGTTATCATTTTAATCAGTGTAATGACGCCAAACTGACAGTGCCTGTAGTTTACTTAGCAAAATCCTGATGACAGGTTAGAGTTATACGATCACGTTACAAACTTGTAAATTTTTGCCTTTTTATTTAGTTCTACATTATATACTATACAAAATAAATAATCCTTTTTTCGCATATTGTATAATGTCTAGATATGCATCTCCTAGAACACTACTTACAGTTGAGTGAAAAAAGTGTTTGCCCCCTTCCTGATTTCCTATTCTTTTGCACATTTGTCACACTTACCGTAAATGTTTCAGATCACCAAACAAATTTAAATATTATACAACGATAACACAAGTAAACACAAAATGCAGTTTTTAAATGAAGATCTTTATTATTAATGGAAAAAAGAAATCCAAACATACAGGGTCCTGTGTGAAAAATGGATTGCCTCCCCCTTAAAACATAAATTAACTGTGGTTTATCACATCTTTGGGAAGCAGAGTTCAAATTCCCTGGCCAAACCCAGGCCTGATTACTGCCACAACCTGTTCTCAATCAAGAAATCACTTAAATAGGACCTGCCTGACAAAGGGAAGTAGACCAAAAGTTCCCCAAAAGCCAGACATCATTCCGTGATCCAAAGAAATTCTGAAACAAATGAGAACCAAAGTAATTCATAGAATCGTAGAGTTGGAAGGGACCTCCTGGGCCATCTGGTCCAACCCCCTGCTCAAAGCAGGATTCGCTAAATCATCCCAGACGGATGTCTATCCAGCCTCTGTTTGAAGACTTCTATTGAAGGAGAACTTACCACCTCTTGTGGCAGCCTGATCTACTCATTGATCACTCTGTCAAAAAGTTTTTCCTAATATCTAATCTGTGTCTCCTCCCATTCAGTTTCATCCCATTGCTTCTAGTCCTTCCTTGTGCAAATGAGAATAAAGATGATCCTTCTACAATATGACAGCCCTTGAGATATTTGTAGACAGCTATTAAGTCTCCTCTCAGTCTTCTCTTTTGCAAACTAAACATTCCCAAATCCTGCAAGCTTTCCTCATAAGACAGGGTTTGCAGACCGGTCACCATTCTGGTCACTCTTTCCTGAACTTGCTCCAGTTTGTTGATGTCTTTTTAAAAATGTGGAGCCCAAAACTGGACACAGTATTCCAGATGAGTTCTGACCAAAGAGGAGTAGAGGGCAATAATGACTTCACGTGATCTAGACTGTATACTTCTGTTAATACATCCTAGAATCACACTGTTGACTCGTATTCAGTCTGTGATTTATTAGCATACCCAAGTCTTTTTCACATGTGCTGTTGCTTAGCCCTATGCCTCCCATTCTGTATATGCTTTTTTCATTTTTATTGCCCAGATGTAGTACTTTGCATTTTTCCCTGTTAAAAACCATTCTGTTAGTTGCTGTCCACTGCTCCAGTTTATTTATATATTTTTGAATCATCTCTCTCTTCTCTAGTATTAGCTATCCCTCCTAGCTTTGTGTCATCAGCAAATTTAATCAGTTTAACCTCAATTTCTTCATCTAAATCGTTGATAAAGATGTTGAACAATACAGGGCCTGGAACAGATCTCTGTGGTACCAGACTTGCGACATTCTTCCAACTGGATGTGCAGCCATTTACGACTACGCTTTGGGTCCGATCACTAAGCCAGTTAAGAATCCACCTAACAGTTGCCTTGTCCATTCCATACTTAGTCATTTTTTCAATAAGGATTGTGTGAGCTACTTTGTCAAATGCTTTGCTGAAGTCAATATATACTATATCTACAGCATTTCCCTGATCCAACCAGTCAGTGATTCTGTCATAGAAGGAAATTAATTTGGTCTGACAAGACTTATTAGTTACAAACCCATGCTGACTCTGTTTAATCACTTCATTCTTATCCAGGTACTTACTTACATGTTGTTTAATTTGTTCAAAGATCTTTCCTGGTATAGAAGGCCTATAGTTTCCTGGGTCCACCTTCTTCCCCTTTTTGAAGATAGGAACAACATTTGCTCTTCTCCAGTCTTCTGGGACTTCTCCTGTTCTCCAAGAATTTTCAAAGATTATGGAGAGGGGTTCAAAAATTTCTTCTGCTATCAGTACTCTGGGGTGTAATTCATCTGGACCTGGTGACTTGAATTCATTTATGTTAGCTAAGTGTTTCCTCACTATCTTTCTGTTTATATATATCCTGGATTCTTCTATTCCCTTAATAGGACAGTGAAGAACATTTGATGTTACATTTTCTTTCTGAGAGAAA
Source organism: Dendrobates tinctorius (assembly GCF_039654945.1). NCBI lineage: Eukaryota > Metazoa > Chordata > Amphibia > Anura > Dendrobatidae > Dendrobates > Dendrobates tinctorius. The sequence goes on along the minus strand of NW_027361700.1, from coordinate 2,145,982 downwards.
AGAGATGCAAAATAGGAATTTAAAAGTTCGGCCTTCTCAACCTCCTGTCTTACTATTTCATCATTTTCATCCTGTAAAAATCCTATAGCATCTTTGACTTTTCTTTTACTTTTGACATATCCCCAAAATCCTTTATTATTGCTTTGATGTCTCTTGCAGGCCTCAATTCATTGTCAACTTTAGTAATCTGACTCGTGCCCTGCAGGTTCTGCTGACAGCATTATATTCTTCTTTAGATATGCCTCCCTCTTTCCATTTTATAAACATTTCTTTCTTCCTTTTTAGCATTTGCTTAAGTTCTGTGTTCATCCATCCTGGTTTCCTTAAATGCTTCCTATTCTTCCCTCTTTTCGGAATTGTTAACAATTGTGCTTTGAGAATTTCATTATTCAAGATTTCCCATCCTTCCTGGACATTTTTGTCCTTAAGGATATCCAGCCATTTGATCCCTCCAATTCTCTTTCTGAATCCCTTAAAATCTGCCTTTCTGAAATCTAACCTTGACGTCTGAGTCTTCACAGGTCTTCCTCCTCTAGTTATCCAAAATTCTAAAATAGCATGGTCTCTACCTCCTAGGGTCCCAGCCACTTTTACCTCCTCAACCATTTCCTCCCTCTTTATAAGGATTAGATCCAAGGTAGCAGTTCCCCTTGTTTTCTCCCCTACCTTTTGGAAGATAAATTTGTCAGCAAGAGAGGATAAGAATTTCTTTGACCTGTTAGTTTTGCCTGAGAGAGATTCCCAACAAATGTCAGGATAGTTGAAATCTCCCATGACAACTATGTCATATTTTTTGGAGAACTTGGCCATTTGATGCATAAAGAGTTCATCCATATCTTCAGCTTGCACAGGCGGCCTGTAGTAAATGCCTACAATGGTGTCCTTTCCATTGTTCTGTCCTTGTATTCTTACCCAAACAGTTTCCACAGAACTCCCAGTCTATGAAGCTTCAATCTCTGTGCAGATATACGCGTTTCTAACATACAATGCGACACCTCCTTCTCGTTTATCAAGCCTGTTTCTTGCAAATAAGCTGTATCCTTCTAGCCTTGTATTCCAATCATGTGTATTGTCTCATTCAAAAGTGAATGGTAGAGCCACATAGAGCAGTAGCATAGTTAGAAAATATTGCACATTCACACAATTGGCCTATTAACACAATATTGGAGCCACTGGGCTCCAGAGGTGGATGCTCTCAGATCCGCTCCTGCTCCCGTTATTATACTAGGTAATATGCTGACATATTACTATTATGAGTGCAGTGGCTCCAATGTTGTGTTAATAGGCCAATTGTGGGAATGTGCAATATTTTCTAACTATGGTACTGCTCTATGTTGCTCTACCATTCACTTTTGACAATGTTGACAACCTTTTAGCAATGTACTACTTTTTTGCTATTTGTTCCCTTATCTCTGAAATACTTCTTTGGCTACAACATAAATAATATATTGATCTGAGTGGACGTCCTCTTACACATGTGCCAGTAGGTGTAACTCCTCCTCTCCGTGTACTTGTCCATTTAAATAAATATTATTTTTGCATACTTTTTTTGTCATTTTTGGGATTTAATTTGTGTTTTTTTTCCCTCGTTGTGTTATGTATATGCGATTTCCCATAATATTGTCCACCACTGCAGCACTTTAGTTGCATACCACCACTGAAGGTGGGTTTTGTGTGATGTGTTTCACAAGATATTTACAATGCCTATGGGGGTGCATTATAATATAGAGGCTGCCTATGGGGAGTGCATTATACTATAGACTCTGCCTATGGGGAGTGCATTATACTATAGATTCTGCCTATGGGGAGTGCATTATACTATATTGAGGACTATCTGGTGTTATTATGATATGAATGCTATCTAGGGGGCCATCATACAGTGTGGGGATTATAGTGACAGGGCCATCATACAGTGTTGGAGCCATTAAATAGTTTGGGGATATTAAGGGGTCAGTATATATACAGTGAGGGGGCATTATACTGTGTATAGAGGAGCTGTAAAGGGGGGAGACTTGGGACATTATTAACTTATTGTTATAGGGGAACTCGTGTTACTGTAACTGTCAAAGGGGCACTCACAGGGCAATATTACATACTAGGGGGCAAAATGTGGGCCCTGTTTTCTAGGGCACTTGCACTTAAATTCGTTTATTAAACATCAGGGTACAAAGAATGTACAACATACACAATGGCTTATGATAACAGGCATTATACAAAGCACACGTCTCCGTCCATAGTAAAATATAATACAAAGAAATTGCACACTCTTATAGATAAACAAGGTAATATATACATTTCCTTGCAAGCATAGGTAAAGGATAATTGTTTATGCATTTTCCAGCGTGTATATCAATCCAATTTCACAAACCTTGTCATATCATGCAACAGTAAGATCTAACTAAAACTCCTAAACTACCACTACATCAACTAATATCTAATATTTCCGCAGCCTGGTTTCCTATATCATATTGTGTTGCATGTGATGTCTCAGTCTTGCAAAGTGAGGTGAGAGGAATTCCACCTCTCCCAGATCTTTTCAAATTTACCCGGGCATCCCCTGTTTTGGTATAATGTGCACTCATATGGAACAATTGAATTTACCAACTTGATCCAAAATCTAAGGGTAGGACATGAGCCGCCCATCCACCTCAGTGCCAGCACCTTCCGCTCCATAAACAGCGTCTCGTGCAAGAAGAGCCCAGCATAGCGATCCCAAATCTCCTCCTCCCATACCCCAAACAAGCAGACCAATGGCTCTAGAGGGACAGGGGCCTGCACCAGGGACGTCAGTAGTGTAGTCACCTCTTTCCAGTAGTGTAGGATAGTGGGACATTGCCATACCATATGGATAAAATCAGCATCTGGCGAGTGACATCGCATACATTCTGATGATTGAAGCCGACCCATCCAAAAAGTCTCAACGGAGTCAAATATGATTGGTTTATTATATACAATTGTATCATTCTGTTATTAATAGATGGTGATACTCCAATTGGAGACTCCAGAATCTCCTCCCACTCCTCTCTTTGCGTATCAGGGATGAGTTGTTCCCACTTCATCTTAATAGAGCTTATGGCCGATTCTGCCCCTACTGACAGCATATATGTGTACAAAGAGGATATGAGACCCTGGGGACCCTGTGAATTAAGAATTCCTATCAGAGGTAAAGACGAAATAGTACGGTCCACACCCCTGTCCCTCATATGTGATTGAAGAGCCGATCTCAGCTGCAGATAGCGAAAAAATTGGGATCTCGGAATATCATGTGTGGTCTGCAATTGTTCAAAAGACTTTAAGGTCCCCTGGTCATACAAGTCTCCCACTGAAGAAACGCCACACTGGGTCCAAAAAACAGCGGATGGGTGAAATAGTTATTACTCCACAGGGGCATTTCAGCTATAACATCCTTAAACCCTATCACATTCTTGATTTGTCTCCATATTAATCGAGCCAGCCGTAGTAGGGGTAACAGAGGTGGAACATTAGTTTTTTCCAATTCAAGGAAACCTAATGGGTAATCCGCTTGTGCAGCGTGAAGCAGGTGGCTTTCAGAATTAGGGAGGCAATTACCCGGCATCCAGTTATTTAAAGCTTTAGCCTGCCCAGCTAAGTAGTATAGGAAAAAATCTGGCAACGCCGCCCCACCTCCCTTCTTTGGTCTTTGTAAAGTAGACACTTTAAGTTTGGGCCTAGTTTTCCCCCAAATAAAGGATGTGACCAGAGAGTTAAGACTGACAAAAAAGGACTTGGGCACCGCTACCGCACTATGCTGGAGCGAGTAGCCAAATTTAGGGAGTAATATCATTTTAATCAGGTTAATGCGTCCAGCCACAGATAATGGGAGCCTACTCCAAGATGCAAATTTAGCTTTAACTAGTTCCAGCAACGGGTGGACATTAAGTTGTAGATCAAGCGTACTATTATTAGAGATGTGGATGCCCAAATATTTAAAACTAGATACAATAGACAGTGAGGAGAGAGCCTCCAGCTGGGGCATCAGGGCATGGGAAAGGGGTAACAGTGCAGACTTTTCCCAATTTATATGTAAACCTGAATATTTACTGAATCTATCTATAAGGGATATCATCTGTGGCAAAGTTTCTTCCACATCATTCAAGAATATCACCATGTCATCGGCATATAGGCCTATGGTATCTACCCGACCTGCTATATCTATACCCCGGATATTAGGGAAGGACCTTATGCGTATTGCTAGTGCCTCAATCGCAAGGGCGAAGAGAGCCGGGGAAAGAGGGCAACCTTGACGGGTTCCCCTATGCAATGCGAAAGACTTAGATATAGAATTATTTATTATAATACGGGCCTTAGGTTTCATGTATAATATTTTGATCCATGTTATAAATTTATTGCCAAAGCCATACCTTTGCAAACATGCGGAGAGGAAAGGCCATTCAAGAGAGTCAAAAGCCTTGGCAGCATCTAACGATGCTAATGCCCATCTGTTGTCTGGCACCAGGGAGCTATATTGGACTATTGACTGGACTCTTCTGATGTTAATAGAAGTACTTTTACCAGGCATAAAACCCGTTTGATCTGGATGTATGAGATTCAATATAATGGAATTCAGTCTGGTAGCTAGAATCTTGGTGAAAATTTTATAGTCCACATTTACTAATGAAATGGGACAATAGGATCCACATTCTAAAGGGTCCTTCCCCTCCTTCCGAAGCGCTATGATACTAGCCCCATAAAAGGACTCAGGCAAAGAATTCCCTTCCCATATTCCCCAAAATACCTTCACCAAAAGTGGCGTCAGTATATCCCGATACTTCCTATATAGTTCAATAGGGAACCCATCAGGTCTAGGGGCCTTCCCAGAGGCCATGTCTGTCATAGCATTATCTATCTCCTCTGCGGTGAACACAACGTCCATAAGGGCTCGTTGTTCCGAATCTAATGGGGGGGATGATATATCTGACAAATAGTCTAAACACCCCAAAGTGTCAAAGTCACTTTTAGATTCATATAGTGACCTGTAGTAATCCTGAAAACAGCCAAGAATCTCCTCGGTCGAAGACACCAGTGTGCCGTCCACCCTGCGAATCTGCAATATCGTATTAGAGGTGCTATGTTGGTGCACCAGATAGGCCAAGAATTTGCCCGTCTGGTTCCCCAATTCGAAATAGGATTGACTGGTGAAGAATAGTTTGAGCTTAGATTTAGTATCCACATGTTGAGTATATAACCTTTGGGCAGCCAGCCACTCAATCCTGTTCCCGCTAGTTTGGTTAGATACATATGTTGCCTCTGCGTCTTTCAGTCGTTGCTTCACCTCGTCATCCTCCCTTGCGGTCACCCGCTTAATATAAGAGATCGTGGACGATAAACAGCCCCTCAGGTATGCCTTAAGGGCATCCCAAAATAAATTAATATCTTGGGGTTCCGGGTGGGACACGATGAAGCAATTCAACTGATCAATCTTTCTGTCAGGAGACCCCATCAGTTTTAACCAGAAATGATTCAACTTCCAAGCTATCCCATTGTTTACATGCCCATATTTGAGTTTAAGGATAACCGGACTATGGTCTGAGATCCCCCTACTTCCATGCTCTATATCAGCCACCCACATTGCCAGACCGCCAGAACCAAATATATAGTCTATGCGTGATAGAGAGCGTTTAGTGGATGAGTGGCAAGTGTATTCCCTTAACTCAGGGTGACGCACCCTCCACAAATCCAACCACCCGCCACCCCCCATAAATGATGACAACGGGGTTGTAGTCGTTGGAGAGGACCCCCCAGTCACTTCATCATCCAACCTCAATTTATCAAGGCGGTTGTTCATGACCATATTAAAGTCGCCCATACAAATAACATCTGCGTCTGGGTAGTTAAGGGCAAAACTCATTGCCTTCTGCAGAATGGATATACGAGCCGGAGGTGGGTTATAAATACATAAGACCACATATTTCCTGGTGTTTATCAATGCATGGACAAAAAATAAAACGACCCGGGGGATCCCTCCGAGTCTCCCTCACTTCCCATCTGACGTCTTTATGTACCAACAGTGAGACCCCCCTCGAGTAGCTGGTATGGAATGTATGGGCAGACCATTGTACCCAGGGCTTCTGCATGCACCGCGCTGTATCCCTAGTCAGGTGCGTCTCCACCAAGGCCACAACGTGAGGGCGATAATGTCTGACCTGTGAGAAGACCTTGATCTTTTTTCGAGGAATTTTCATTCCCCTCACATTCCATGTTATACATATTAACTCCGACCCCATATTTTACTCCGCTGAACATAGTGCATAGTATTACCCGGGCAAAATTTAGAGACATCACCTAGAGACTGAAATTGTTGTTGACTGCGATTTTAACCTAAAAAATACCAAAAACCAGTACGGAAAAAAAACAAAGTGAATAAACAACAAACAACATAGGAGCAGAGTCCTGTACTCCCATCACAAAACAAACAAGGGGATACCATCACTGAGTCCAGTGTCCGGTATTGTTGGTAACCTGGACGCCTTCGAGTAAAGCTCCAATCAGCGGATTAATAGAAAAATACCAACTAGCAATAGATGCATTAGGATTCTTTTTCAGCAGACCCTCCATGGGATCGCAGCCACTCCGCCGGGTCTGTAAAAAACAAAGTAGAACCCCCGTGGACCACCCGGAGCCGGGCTGGGTAAATCATCGAGTACACAACATTCTTCTCCCGTAGATGTCTTTTGACCTTCGTAAACTGCGCCCGTTGTCTCTGGAGTTCCACAGAGAAATCTGGGAAAATCGAGATCGTGGCATTGTTGAACTTGATAGGACTCTTTTGCCGCGCCAGATGTAGAGCCACGTCTCTATCCCTGCAGTTGAGGATGCGCGCCAGAAAGGGTCTAGGTGGAGCTCCAGAAGGAAGAGGCCTAGTAGGGACTCTGTGAGCCCTTTCCACCGCAAAGATTGAGGAGAATTCATTGCCCAAAGTGGTTTTAAGCCAGTCTTCTAGGAATTGCTCCAGGTGTTGTCCTTCCGATCGCTTCGGCAGGCCAATAATTCGGATGTTATTCCGACGCATTCTATTTTCCAGGTCATCTTCTTTTTGCCTCCACGCATTCATGGAGCCTGCCACTTTCGTTAGTTTAGCTTCCATGGGTGTGATGGTGTCCTCTACCTGGGATACCCGCGTCTCCACCTCCGTAATGCGGCCCTTCATGGCTTGCATATCCTGTCTGAGGTGTCCCACCTCGGTGTACACGTCCTCTATCTTCTCAGACAGAGACGTCCTGGTTAAGGAGATGGCCTGCATGAGTTGTTCAGACACCTGCTTAAAGGGTTAATTCCTCCTGCTCGCTCTCCCGCAGCGTCACACAGGGAGGCAGTGTCCAGCTCCAGGTGGCAGACAGGGGCTCCTATAGCCCAGGGAGAGACCCCCAGGACCTCACAGGGACAACAGCCAGAGAGGGATCCAAGTCCCTATAATGATGGCGCTAGCAGGGCAGGCGATATGAGAGAGGGAAGCGTGGGGCCCAATCTTCCAGGGCACACACCGCCTGCTCCCCTGAATCAGTGAGAATGTCTGCTCACCGTCCTGTTGTTCCTTCAGCGCTGCAGCAAGGGAGCCCGGCGCCGCATCTCACACAGGCAGAGCGCGCGCCTCCAAGATGGCCGCCGCCCTGTGCAGGCCTTGCCGGCCGCCCTGTGCATGCCTTGCCGGCCGCCTGAATCCCCGCAGCCACAGGGGCTTAAAAATCCAGCCCCGCTCTCCCGCGGGGAAGCAGGAACATCCCCAAGTCCAGAGGACGGGCAAATGTCGGCACGGGTAAGGGTCCGCTGGCCGGATATTTTCCTGGATGGCAGGAGCTCTCAGAAGCACGATCTCACTGCAGCTCTACATAGCCACGCCCCCTAGAGCGTTGTCTTTGTTGTATTCTCTGCAGCCGAGTCCTGACTGGAGGAGTCGTCATGTCGGTCTAGGCCAGATGGAAAAGACATGAAAAGTGAATGATTCCGTCAGCGGTAAGTCATTATCTCTAACTCTGCTGTAATCTATTATATGTTCTGTAGGACTGGTATTATTTAATACTGACCATATGGCGGTAATATCAATACTGGTCTTTTTATATATAGATTATTTTTGGCAACAGCGCGGTCATCTGCTGAGGTTCTCTGGTTAGGAGCCCACTCAGAAGTTTCGCCCCCCGAACCAAAACCCTAGCTACGCCTCTGGCACTTGGGTTATGCAGCAGGACAATGATCCAAAACACACCAACAATTCTACCTCTGAATGGCTTAAGAAAAACAAAATTAAGACTGTGGTGTGACCCAGTCAAAATCCTGACCTTAATCCAAATGAGATGCTGCGGCATGACCTTAAAAAGGCAGTTCATGCTCAAAAAGCCTCCAATGTGGCTGAATTACAACAATTCTGCAAAGATGAGTGGGTTAATATTCATCCAGAGCGTTGTAGAAGACTCATTGCCAGTTATCCCAAACGCTTGATTGCAGTTGTTGCTGATAAGGGTGGCCGAACCAGCTATTAGGTTTAGGGGGCAATAAATTTTTCGCACAGGGCCTTGTAGGTTTGGATTTCTTTTTCTCTTAATAATACAGACCTTCATTTAAAAACTGCATTTTATATTTCCTTGTGTTATCTTTGTCTAATATTTAAATTTGTTTAGTGATCTGAAAACATTTAAGTGTGACAGACATGCAAAAGATTAGAAAATCAGGAAGGGTGCAAATACTTTTTCACACAACTATGTATGTTAATTTATTTGTATAGACTACATTCTGACTCACTGAGTCACAATCATGTGTGCACAGCTTGTATCGGTGCCAGTGTAGGTTCCCACACCGTTAGCATATATAAAGAAACTCAGCACTCAACTTAAGTGATCACATAATTTAATGTCGCCCACACTTGTAGTAAACAAAAACGTTTCGGTCTTACATCAGACCTTCATCAGTTACGGATTAAAGTATGGTTATTAGGTCAGGTGGACCAATATATTCGGCTGAAGATCACTAGATCATATAACATTCCTTGACAGGAAAAAGTAGGGCAAGGGTTGTCAGACCTGTGCACATATAGGGTTAAGTGTGCCGTGCCTCAGTGGCATGTGCAGAACACCGCGTGTGCAGAATGCTGTAGATAAGCCCCTGATGGCGGTGCCGGAAACTGATAGTCGAAAAAATAGGTGACAGATTGCCTTTAACATAACCATCCAGCTGTAGATACCCTTCGTATGCCTATACCTTGAGCTTTTTAATTTTTGTAATTGTTCCCCCTTTATTGTTGATTTTTTTTTTGCTGGATTCAAAGCTACACTGCTTAGGCTAGTTTCACACTAGCGTATTTTACATGCAGCGCACGGCGCCACTAAGCCTCGCCCCCTGCCCGCCCCGTCCTCTCCTCCTACTATCGCACACGGCTGCATGCGATCTGCGCACCCTATCTTTAGCATAGGGTGCGCTGACCGTGTGCTAGTAGGATTTTTGCCTGCACTGCGCACTTTTGAAGATGCGCCGGACGCACCATGTTGCATTTTGGCGCGCTCAGCGCACCTTCAAAAGTGCGCAGCGCACGCAAAAATCCTACTAGAGCACGGCCAGCACACGGTCTGCCACCCTATGCTGAAGATAGGGTGCGCAGATCGCATGCAGCCGTGTGCGATAGTAGGAGGAGAGGACCAGACGGGGCGGGCAAGAAGGCGGGGCTTAGCGGCACCGTGCGCTGCATGTAAAATATGCTAGTGTGAAACTAGCCTTAGTGTTGCTGTATAATGCCCTCCGTACTTCTACTTCTGAACATATGCTGCATAGAGACATAAGAACAGAAAAAAACATTTCTCTGTGTGGATGGTAAAGGAGATATAACAGTTGGTCTCCACTCACTAGCTCAGACACAATTGAAAATCAGAGATAGATCCTACAGAAAGGAGAACTGATGAAAAATTAAGGATACAACTCAAACAATGGCACATGATAGTGTTATACCTCATGGAGTCATGTGTACACATGTAACAGCTTATTCTGAAAACTCACTTGAAACGTCAGGTATGTCTATATGATTATCTCTGTATGACATCAGAAAGTATCATTCTGGATCTACAACTGAGTACTTTGAACACTGTATACTCAATTTCTTTTTACAGACATTGGTGCATATTTTGAGGCGGGGGTCTGGCTACGTCACAACATCTTGTCTGCTGGGATGGTGGCTGCTCAGCAGTTTGCCAAAGTTGTGACCCTTCCAATGTTTGTTAGCAACCTCACACGCGAAGAAATTTCATTTAGTTTCAGAACCACCACTGCTCCAGCAGTTTTGATGTACATCAGCTCATTCTCATCAGATTACATAGCATTTTTGCTCAAGCCAGATGGTAAGTGCTATTATGCTTAATTTCATTTAGTCTATGTAAATCTGCACGAGTATGTTGATCTATAAGCACAGTCCAAGCCACACAAATACTTTTTTCTAGCACAATACTTAAAGCTGTTTTATTAAAGGTGATATAAGGACACCATCCTTGTAAAAGGAAAAACCATACTTACCACCAGACTCTGCCTCTCACTCTAGCGACACCACTCTGATGGTCAGATTGGAAGCGATGATAATTCATCCACCAGTCACCGGTCAGTGGCCTAAGAAGTCTATGGGGGTCTTGAGATCATTACTTCCGATACAATGAAGACCATCAGAACTGCAGCTTTTATGTGGGGGAGGGTGTTTTTTTCTTTTAAAAGGGTTTTAATTCTATTAATTTTAGTATTAGAACCAATATAGCGGTGATGGGGATGTTTATTAGGACCCGGATTGCCATGATAACCCATCAGCACCCCATGATTGTATAACATAGGGGTGGGGAGTGATCGAATTGATTGCACATCTGGTTACCATTTAGAGATGGATAGCATCACATAGTTAAAAAGCAGAAAAATAAAAAGCTCCAATAACTGTCATTAGAGGTTGAGCACGTTGGCCAAACAGGATGGGTGCTGGCTATGTTATATAGCCGGCACCTGGGTCTGACAGCAGCAATCAGTGCTAGTTCTGTTTGGTAGCTGTTTAAAGTGTATTATCATGTTATTAAATTGATGTAGTAAGTTAGACGGCATGAAAATAAACAAGTTTGCAATTGATTTGCATTTTCTGTCTGCTGTCATTCTCTTGCTTTGAGAGCTTTTATCTTACATAGTGTACAGCTTGTTGAAAAGAAGACTGACCACCAGAGCATGGCAAAGTATGTGTAGTAGATACATTCCAGGCCGAGGACTTAACTGCTTAAATACAAGTCAGATCTCTCCAGTCCATTGATTCCTATACAGAAGTCAACTGCTTACCTCTCCCTTCTTATCAGCTCCTGACTGAGTAGCTGTTACCAGTCCTGCAAAATCGCCAGCCCCCAGGATCAGCATTTTTTAGAGCAGTTTTCCAAATCACTGTTCACTTGAGTCATGTGCTTGTTCAAAAGCCCTGTTATCTGTATGTGCAAATACAATGATAACAGCGTAAAGTTAAAAACAAGCTCTGACAGACTGTTAATGTATCATAGCGGTATGTGCAGTTGGATGAAGCTACTGAACCAGTACTGTCTCTCAAAGAGGAGTGCCCATCCCCTAGGAAAGGGGAAATGAGAAAGTGAAGAGCTGTGTGCTGCTCAAGACAAAACTTGAGAATAACACTTTATCTACTTATAAGTTGCTGTCCATCTCTGAGCATATATGCAGATGATGTGTGTGTGTGTGTGTGTATGTATGTGTGTGTGTGCTACATGTATGTCATATGTCGGGAATGGGTTAAGTCCAAGTATTATACAAAAATGATATTTACACGAACCAAGTTGGAGACTGTGGTGCAACTTTCAGTATCTGCATTATTATATATCTTAGGTACACTGCAATTGAATTACCAATTGCGGAGCTATAGCCAAAATGTCTTCCAGCTGAGCAAGAAAAACATGACCGATGGCAGACCTCACAGGGTTAATGTCACCAGAGATTACCGAACACTTTACTATCAGGTACTGTTAAGCATGGAAGCTCTTTCTGGTTAAGGTGACAGATATGTTGATATTACACATATGGTGGAATAGTGCTTATCTCATATATTATCTTATGTTGGGCAGTGACCAATCAGTGCTCATTCTGTAACATCTAAATTGTTAGACCAGGAAAATCTATCACTCCATCTGTCCCACCTGGACTTTATTGAAGTATATTGTATAACAATCAAATATTGCCGATTGAATTTACCTTGTGGAAGTAAACAATAACATAAAAATTGGATTAAAAATTTCATGAAAATATTAAAAAAATCTCAACAATATATATACTGTAAGTTTAAATCATCCCCTTTTCCATTTGATAAACAAAATGCATCTCAGAATATAGCAACGCATACATAATTTTTAGGTTTTTTTTAAGAACTTTTTATTTTTTAATTGTAGCAAAGATATAAAAAACTATATATATATTAATTTAGCAATGTTGTAATTCTACTGACCCGGAAAATAAAGGTAAAGGGTTTTCCTGAAAAGTTTTCCAAAAATGGTCATCTTAATAATATAATAATACATTTTATTTCTATTGCGCCGACATATTCCGCAGCACTTTACATTTCAGAGGGGACTTGTACAGACAATTGACATTACAGCATAACAATAATCACATAGATCATAACAGATACCAAGAGAAATGAGGGCCCTGCTTGCAAGCTTACAGTCTATGACGAAAGAGGTAGACACGAAAGGTGGGTGGTAACAATTGCCCTGATTGTTCGGACCAGCCATAATGTTAAGTGTGTAACAGTACAGACACAGAAGGCTAATGGATGCATAAAGCATGTGGGAACATGATGCGGGGAACCTGGTTATGGTAAAACTTTTGGCTGTGCCACACAGGGATAGATTAGGTTAATGCGTTGAGGCGATAGGCCAGTCTGAATAAATGCGTTTTCAGGGCACGCTTAAAATTGTGGGGATTGGGGACTAATCGTATTGACCTGGGAAGTGCATTCCAAAGAATTGGCGCAGCACGTGTATAGTCTTGGAGACGGGAGTGGGAGGTTCTGATTATTGAGGATGCCAACCTCATTTCATCAGCAGAATGAAGGGCGCGGGTAGGGTGGTATACTGAAACAAGGGAGGAGATGTAGGCTGGTGCTGAGCCATGGAGAGCTCTGTGGGTGAGGTTAATAAGTTTGTACTGGATTCTGGAGTGGATGGGTAGCCAGTGTAATGACTTGCACAAGGTAGAGGCATCAGTGTAACGATTGGTGAGGAATATGATCCTGGCTGCAGCATTTAAGACAGATTGGAGGGGGGAGAGTTTGGTAACTCTTCACATATTTCAAGCTGCAACCTATCCTAAGAATGCTTTAGGAGGGTTTGTTATCTGTCTTAAATTGTTTCTTCAGGTGTCTCTGAATAAAAATAGAGAAAGTTCCTACCAGGCCGAAATAGCATCACGAAGGAGTATAACTTCTCACTTGGACTGAAAGGGTCACAACTGGACATTGAGCAGGGATGAAGCAGAAGAGAAAAAAAAACTGTTTTTCGCTAACTGAGCAGAATGTTTTTTTTTCCTTTCTTCCTTGAGTCATGCTCCATGCTCAGTTGTTAAACCGTTTTGCTTAGTCAGTCTGCTATAAAGCTGTCAGCTTGACTGAGCAGACCTGGTTTAAAATAGAGTAGTGGTGTAACTGGAAGTTTGTGCGCTCCAATTCAAAATTTGTAAACGGGCACCCAAATATCGCAGGTTTTTAATATAATAGTATTTTATATGGGTCAAAGTTTTAATCCCATATGCTCCAAGGCCCCAGGTGCAGTTGCAAACCCTGCACCTCTTCTAGTTATGCCCTTGCAACGGAGCTTCAAGTACCACTGAATCAGGACATAAAAAGCCCTTTCAGCTCAAACACCTGAGAAGAGTTTTTTTTGGTTTTCCTGCTTCAGCTCTGGTCGGTGTCTAGTGTTAATCTGTCTTGCTGAGGGAGCAGGTAGGTTATGCTGGTCCACGATGCTGACATTGCTCAGAGACATCTGTCTTGTGGAATATTTCATCACACAGCAACCCCATAGAATTCATTATTAGGATAGGTTTCAGATTGAAATGTATAGCTATGACTGTCTGTTTTGGAAACCTTCTCAGAGAACTTCTTTAACATATGATATGATTTTTACTGGGGTCTTTTTTGCTATAAAAATGAACCACAATAAATGACTTAATTATTCAGTGTCAGCCGGAGCCTTCCTGCTGCTGCCGGCAGTCACGTGTGCTGATACTAAAGAGAAATGAATATTCAGAATATTCATTTCTCTTAAGTATTGGCATAAGTGACCACCGGCAGCAGCAGGAAGGCTCCGGCTGACACTGCGCGCTACTGAAGAGCAATAAATACTCACTGCTCTCTGCGATGAACAGTCCCGGTGAGTATTCAGGCAGCTGTGCTCTGCTTGTGAGTCACGCATGACGTCCCTGCCATGCGCTGCTTACAAGCATTAAGCAGCTGCTGGCAATGGAGCAGGACACTGCGAGGGAGCAGAGGAAGGTAAGTGTAATAGTTTGTTTTTTAACCCCTTAAGCCCCAAGGGTGGTTTGCACGTTAATGACCAGGCCAATTTTTACAATTCTGACCACTGTCCCTTTATGAGGTAATAACTCTGAAACGCTTCCATGGATCCCGGTGATTCTGACACAGTTTTCTCGTGACATATTGTACTTCATGTTAGTGGTAAAATTTCATTCAAATAACTTGCGTTTATTTGTGAAAAAAACGGAAATTTGGCAAAAATTTTGAAAATTTCAAATTTTCCAACTTTGAATTTTTATGCCCTTAAATCACAGAGATACGGCACACAAAAAACTTGATAACTAACATTTCCCACATGTTTACTTTACATCAGCACAATTTTGGAACCAAAATTTTTTTTGTTAGGAAGTTATAAGGGTTGAAAATTGACCAGCGATTTCTCATTTTTGCAACACCATTTTATTTTTAAGGACCACATCACATTTGAAGCCACTTTGAGGGGTCTATATGATAGAAAATACCCAAAAGTGACACCATTCTAAAAACTGCACCCCTTAAGGTGCTCAAAACCACATTCAAGAAGTTTATTAACCCTTTAGGTGCGTCACAGGAATTTTTTGAATATTTAAAAAAAATGAACATTTAACTTTTTTTCACTAAAAAAAATACTTCAGGTTCAATTTTTTTTATTTTACCAAGGGTAACAGGAGAAATTGGACTGCAAAAGTTATTGTGCAATTTGTCCTGAGTACGCTGATACCTGATATGTGGGGAGAACCATTGTTTCGGCGCATGGCAGACCTCAGCAGGGAAGGAGCGCCGTTTGACTTTTTCAATGCAAAATTGGCTGGAATTCAGATCGGACGCCATGTCGTGTTTGGAGAGCCCCTGATGTACCTAAACAGTGGAAACCCCCCCAAGTGATCCCGTTTTGGAAACTAGACCCCCCAAGGAACTTATCTAGATATGTGGTGAGAACTTTGAACCCACAAGGGCTTCACAGAAGTTTATAACGTACAGCGGTACAATTAAAAAATCATGTTTTTTCCACAAAAATGATCTTTTCACCCCCAATTTTTATTTTCCCAAGGGTAACAGGACCCTAAAAGTTATTGAGCAATTTGTCCTGAGTACGCTGATACCCCATATGTGGGTGTAAATGACTATTTGGGCGCATGGCAAAGCTTGGAAGGGAAGCAGCGCCATTTGACGTTTTTGGCTGGAATTGAGATCGGACACCATGTCGCGATTGGAAAACCCCTGATGTACCAAAACAGTGGAAACCCCCCACAAATGACACCATTTTGGAAACTAGACCCCCCAAGGAACTTATCTAGATGTGTGGTGAGCACTTTGAACCCCCAAGGGCTTCACAGAAGTTTATAATACCCGGGCATGAAAATAAAAAAAATCGTATTTTTTCCACAAACATGATAAATTAATCCCCAATTTTTTCATTTTCCCAAGGGTAACAGGAGAAATTGGACCCCAAAAGTTGTCCAATTTGTCATGAGTACGCTGACACCCTAAATGTGGGAGAAAACTACTGTATGGACACACGTCGGGGCTCGGAAGGGAAGCAGTGACGTTTTGGAATGCAGACTTTGATGGAATGGTCTGCGGGTGTCATGTTGCTTTTGGAGAGCCCCTGATGTACCTAAACTATTGAAACTCCCCACAAGTGACCCCATTTTGGAAACTAGACCCCCTAAGGAACTTATCTAGATGTGTGGTGAGCACTTTGATCCCCCAAGTGCTTCACAGAAGTTTATAACGCCTGGGCGTGAAAATAAAAAAATCATTTTTTTCCACAAAAATGATATTTTTGCCCCCAATTTTTTATTTTCCTAAGGGTAACAGGAGAAATTGGACCCCAAAAGTTGTTTTGCAATTTGTCCTGAGTATGCTGATACCCTATATGTGGGGGTAAAACACTGTTTGGGCGCATGGCAGAGCTTGGAAGGGAAGGAGCACCATTTGACTTTTTCAATGCAGAATTGGCTGGAATTGAGATCAGACGCCATGTTGCATTTGGAGAGCCCCTGATGTGCCCAAACAGTGGAAACCCCCCAATTATAACTCCAACCCTAACCCCAACACACCCCTAACCCTAACCCTAGCCCTAACCCTAATGGGAAAATGGAAATAAATACATTTTCTTTTAGTTTTATTATTTTTCCCTAACTAAGGGGGTGATAACGGGGGGTTTGATTTACTATTTATGGCGGTTTTTATGTTTGGCGGCTGTCGCACGCTAAAAGACGCTTTTTATTGTAAAAATAGTTTTTGCATCACCTCATATAGAGAGCTATAATTTTTCCGTATTTTGACCCACCGAGTCATGTGAGGTCTTATTCTTTGCGGGACGAGTTGACGTTTTTATTGATACCATTTTCGGGCACATGACATTTTTTGATCTCTTTTTTGGGACGCAGAATGAACAAAAACCAGCGTTTCATGAATTTCTTTTGGGGGGGGGTGCGTTTACACCGTTCCGCGTGTGGTAAAATTGATAAAGCGGTTTTATTCTTCGGGTCGGTACGGTTACAGCGATACCTCATTTAGGTCTTTTTTTTATGTTTTGTCGATTTTTGCAAATGAAAACAATTTTATATAAAAAATAATTATTTTTGCATCGCTTTATTCTGCGAGCTATAACTTTTTTATTTTTTTGCGGATGACGCTGTATGGTGGCTCGTTTTTTGCGGGACAAGATGTCGTTTTCAGCGGTAACATGGATATTTATATGCGTCTTTTTGATCGCGCGTTATTGCACTTTTTGTTCAGTGGTATGATAATAAATCATTATTTTTTGCTTCGTTTGTTATTTTTATTTTTTAAGGGGTTCGCTAAAGGGGTTAACTAATTGGACAGTTTTATAGGGCGGGTCGCTACGGACGCGGCGATACCAAATATGTGTAATTTTGTTTTTTTTGTTTTTTTTTTCAAAAAATGAATTTATTGGGGAATATTTTTTTTTTTTTTTACTAATTTATTTAGCGATTTTTTTAAAATTATTTTTACACTTTTTTTTTTTTTACTTTATTACATGGTCGCTGATCTGTCACATCACAGATCACTGTGACAAATCAGCAATCTGTCACAGGCAGTTCTGCAGACTTCCTCATGCCTGCAGTGAGGAAGTCAGCTCCCTACAGGCCCCCGAAGGCCCCCGTCGCCATCTTGGATCCAGGGGCCTGTAGGGAAGGAGTCCCCTGCAGCAGCGCTGCACATTGCGCTGCCATGGGGGGCTCAGGGAAGCACAGAGGGAGCCCCCTCCCTGCCGATGCTTCCCTTTAACCCCCGGTACACCGCGATCGTGTTTGATCGCGGTGTACAAGGGGTTAACGTGCCGGGGGCGGTCCGTGACCGCCCCTGACACATTGTGCCGGGCGTCAGCTGTGATAATCAGTTGACACCCGGCCGCGATCAGCAGCGCTCACCACGTGGGCGCCGCTGATCGCATTAGACGTACTATCCCGTCCTTGGGAATTAAGTCCCAGGGCACATGGACGGGATAGTACGTCTAATGGCAGAAAGGGGTTAATCTCTTCTGATGGGGAAATGCATGCCAGGAACAGGAAGGGGCCATTCATACCAGGATAATGATGGGGCCAATTATATCAGGACCAGGATGTGGCCAATTATTCCAGGACTGGGATGGGGCCAATCATACCAGGAATGGGATGGGGGCAATCATACCAGGATGCCAAAAAGAAATGAATATTCATTGCCCTCCACCCCATGGGCGTGGAATGTAGTCAATATTCATTTCTCTTTATCAGCGGGCATAGGAGTTAGCTGCAGCCGTCGGCACCTGCCTCTGTGACCCACTGCTCTGCCAAAACTGCTCCCCCACCTCCCCAGCACAGCCAGAGCCGGACATCCGGACTATAAGATGCACCCCCCATTTTCCTCCACATTTTGGGAGGTAAAAAGTGCATCTTATAGTCCGAAAAATAAGGTATGTTATGTGCTAATTATGTTATGCCATTTACCTTAGTTATATCATAGTAAAACATTATAGATCTTGTAAAAGAGATATGAAAAAAAAAAAGCTGCAGCACCAATATTTTGCTTTCTACTCGTCATAAAGTGTGTGTATTACAAATTACTGTCTTTTTTGCACACAAGTCAAATTTAACATCCGTCCACGTCACTCAAAGACTGCAGCTTGTTGCTGAAGCTGAACATAAATCTAGAAATTTCTTGCTCAGTCCATTTTAGAAAGGGGGGAATTTTGTTTGTAAACAGTGACAATTTTTTTCTTCTAATATCTAATCTATATCTTCTCCCTTTCAGTTTCATTCCATTGCTTCTCGTGTTTCCATGTGCAAATGAGAATAAAGATGATCCCTTTACTCTGTGACATCCCTTCAGATATTTGTAGACAGCTATTAAATCTCCATCAATTCACGTAGGACATACTTTGCAGTCCGCTCACCATCTTCATAGCTCTTCTCTGAACTGTCTTCAGTTTTTCAATGTATTTTTTTAAATGTGGTGCCCAGAACTGGACACACTATTCCAGATGAGGTCTGACCAATGAGTAATAGAGTGGGATAATTACTTCACGTGATCTAGACTCTATGCTTCTCTTAATACATCCTAGCACTGTTTGCCTTTTTTGCTGTTACATCACACTGTTGACTCATGTGAAGACTGTGATCTATTAGTATACCCAAGTCTTTTTCATACATGTTGTTGCTTATTTCTATTCTTCCCATTCTGTAGATGTCAATTTTTGTTTTTCTTGCCCAGATGTAGAATCTTGCATTTCTCCCTGTTAAATACCATTCTATTAGACGCTGCCCATTGTTCAAGCTTATCTACAATCTTCTGTATCCTTTCTCTGTCTTGTCTAGTGTTAGCTATCCCTCCTAGCTTTGCATCATCTGTAAAGTTGATTAGTTTACCTTCAGTTCCCTTATCTAGATCATTTATAAAAATGTTGAACACCACTGGGTCAGGACAGAGCCTTGTTGTACCCCATTTGAAACACTCTTCCAACTGGATGTGCAACCATTTATTACGACTCTTTGTGTACGATTATTATCAAATTGTAGAGAACCCCAAATAAACCCTAGCTAGAAAGCCTAAAAACTAACTTATTATTAAATTATTAAAATTCAGAGAGGGTATAAAAAGAAATGTCTACCTAATTATTTCACATTATCATTGTATAGCTTGCTGCTATTTTATGTGCAGTTGGGTAACACCCCGTGGTGCTAAACTTTATCTGACAGAATAGGACATAAATATAGCACACTTGTCCCCCCAACATGTTTCACCGCGTCTGTGGCATCATCAGGGGTTGGGACAAAGGCTAGAATGGCGACCAGCCTTAGAAGCCATCTATAAATAGCCTCTGTATACTTTGAGAGCCAATGAGTGAAGATCTCACACATTGCAGGAAGTCACAACAATCACATTAGATAAATTTGAAAAATATGCTCGTCCCAAGTCATTTCCCACCAATAAATGAGTCAGGTAACAGTTGGCTTACAAATCAGATGACAGGTTGTTTCAAATGCGACCATTGCAAGGCTTGTTACTTTATCCTTTCAGCTACACAATTTAAAAGTCCGAAACAACCTGAAAAAAATCTATACCATCAAAACTTTATTACTTGTACCACCTCAGGCATTGTATATGCCGCCAGCTGCCCCTGTCCACTTGTATATGTAGGGAAGACTAGCCAACAATTTAGTAGACGTATTTTGCAACACGTCTGGTCTATTAGAAATGAACATGATAAGCCACTCTCACGCCATATGAGATTCCATTACAGCATGGATCCTCTAGCTATACAATTTTGGGGTGTTCAAAATTATACCCTTAAACAATGGAAAGGGAATCTGGATCAGATTTTATCATTATAGCAGCAAGCTATACAATGATAAGGTGAAATAGGCAGATTAGGGACATTTCTTTATATACCCAATCTGAATTTTAATAATTTAATTTAATAATAAAAGTTAGTTTTTAGGCTTTCTAGTGAGGCTTTACTTGGGTTTCTCTCCAATTTGATAATAATTTACATATCCCTCCAAAGCCTGTATGTCCTCAAATTTATGATTTAATCTTTGTGTACTATCATTGAGCTAATTATGAATCCACCTAACCGTAGCCTTGTGAATCCCAAAAAAAGCCCTAAAAAATAATTCCTGCATTGCTGGTTTTTGTTCATTCTGCCTCCCAAAAATCTGATTAGGAAGCGATAAAAAAAAGCCATGTGCCTCAAAATGGTACCAAATAAAATGTCAACTCGTCCCGCAAAATTATGCCCTCACATGACTATGTCAGACAAAATATGGAAACACAATAGTCATCAAAATATAGCGATGCTTTTTGCAATAAATAGCATTTTTTAGTGTGTGACAGCAGTCAAACATAAGAAAACGCTATAAATCTGGTATCGCTGTAATCACACCAACCCGAAGGATAAAGTTGTTTAATCATTTATACCACACAAGGAATGGCGTGATAAAAATTAAAAATAAAACCAATTCTTCACCTGTATTGATTTGTTCATTCTGCCTCCCAAAGATCGAAGTAAGGCACAGGTCACATTTATTTTGCGCTCTACGCAGAGCACTTACACTAGGGTTTGTGTGTAAATCTCTGAAATACGTGATTCGGACAGAACCCCGTCTGAAAATTCCCTATGAGGCAGATGGATGCACTGTGGACCCCGTGTGGCTGACTATGATGGGATGGTGTCTGTCTTTTTAGGTATGCATAAAATCGCAGACTGACAGTTTTGTGCACTTCTAAAAAGAAGGAAACCACTGAACAGAGGCCAGACGGAGTCCACAGTAACTCTGCTGCCTCACTATAGAGAATGGATCCCTTGGGGGTTTCATCTGAATCGCGTCACTCGGAGATAAAAAGTGCTCAGAAAAGAGAGCCGGATGAATGTGATCCCAATCGTTATGTCAAATGTTCCCTACAGAAACTTCAAATCAATCTGCAAAAAAAGGAAGTACCCGCTCATCTCCATCATGTTAACTGAAATATTGGGGGCTTCCATGTTACTGGTAGTACAAATGCTCTGGAAAATTGCTATAACTCCTTCCCCAAAAAGAAATTCAGCAAATTCTGCACTCCCAAATCCAAATGCCTCCTCCCTTCTGAGCGCCACAGTGTGCCCAAACCACATTTAGCATCCGCATGTTTGGCATTTCTGTAGCGATGACAGCCCGCCTAATTTACAGGTGCATGTCTCCAGAAGTATGATCTGGGCACTACCACGTACTGGTGACTACAACACATGGGCACCACAATGACAGTTTGCAATTTTCACTCAGCAACATCCACTGCTGCTTGTTTCTGGAAAACACCCATGGAGTCAAAATCATCACTACACCTGTAGATTTATTCCCTAATGTCCATCATCTGTTAACAGAAATATAGGGGGCTTCCACATTACACATTACAGTGTAAAGGCTCTGGAAAAGCAAAATGGCTCCTCACCCCCCAAAACAAATTCAGCGAATTCTGTGCTCCCAAATACAAAGGCCCCCTCCCTTCTGAGCCCCAGTGTGCATAAACCACCTTTAGCGTCCACATGTTTGGCAGGGGTATAATTTCCAAAATGGGGTCACTTGAGGGGGGTTTCTTCACGTCTAGCACTTATGGGCTCTGTCTATGGAGTCCGCAAACTATTCTAGCAAAATCTACGCTCCAGGAGGAAAATAGCTCTCTGTCCCTCCTAAGTTTTACCGTATGGTTAAGCAATACTGTACAGCCACATATGGGGTATTTCCACAATCAAATGACATAAACATCAATAAATACATATATATGAACAATGCAAGGATCAGGCAATAATGGCTGAGGTCACCAATAGTAAAATTAGAATACACTAATTTGCCAAAAGTGCAAACAGCAATATGGGGTTAGTGGGCTATCACCTCCGCTAGTATATGTCTAAAACAAGTGTACAGACAATAAGCTGGGGTATGGGGTATAATGAAATGCTCAAGCAAAGTGCTTACCCATAATCTGCTGCCCTGGACCACAGCCCGCCACAACCAACGCGTGTTTTGCGCTCACTTTCTCAAGGTAGCCAGTTTTTCCGGAACCCATGACAGCACCCGTATATCCCCCCCCTTTTCACCGTATGGGTGTGCACGATTAGTAGGGTGCATTTGTGTGATGTGGTGTTGGATTAACATGTAACTAACTGGGAAGTCCTCTCATGCTCTGTAACCAACTGAAGCGGGGGAGAGGTGCCGCCCCTTATATCTCAGTAGGTTCCTGTCCTGGCAGGGCGGATCCCTCTCTCAGGTGTGCTGTCATGGGTTCCGGAAAAAACGGCTACCGGTAAGTAACCATGGTGGTTTTCTTATCTTTCAGGTTACATCGGGGGCTTATCTACAGCATTACAGAATGCTGTAGATAGGCCCCTAATGTCGGTGGCTGCAGCTTATAGGCCAAAAATGGGGTAACAGATTCCCTTTAATTTTTTCTTCAAGGCCTAATGGTATAAAATTCTGTGACACACCTGTGTTGTCAGTATGATCACTTCACCCATAGACGAATTAATTGAAAGGTGTAGTTTGTAAAATGGAGTCACTTATGGGGGGTTCTGTTGTTCTGGCACCTCTGGGGATCTATCAATGTACATGGCATCCTCAAACCAGTCCAGCAAAATCTGAACTCCAATATGGTGCTTCATCCCTTCTGAGCTTTGCACTGTGCCTCAGAAGTAGTTTTTGGCCACATATGGGGTATTGGTGTACTCAGGAGAAATTGCACAACAATTTTTTGGGTCCATTTTTTCCTGTTAACCTTTTGAAAAAAAAAATCAGCCACAAATGTTGTATTTTTACTGCTCATCGTTATAATCTTCTATAAAGCACCAGGGGGTTCAAGGTACTCACCACATTCCTTGAGGCGTCTAATTTCTAAAATGGGGTCACTTGTGGGGGGTTTCCACTCTTTAGGCATATCAGGGGCTCTCCAAATTTGACATGGTGTCCGCTAATTATTCCAGCAAATTTTGCATTCAAAAAGTCGAACGTGCTCCTACCATTCTGAGCCATGACATGCGCTTAAAGAGAAGTTTAGTCCACATTTTGGGTATCAGCATACTCATCAGAAATTGCACAACAAATTTTATGGTGCATTTTCTCTTGTTACCCTTGCGGGAATAAAACAAAATTGGGGCTAAAAATGGGATTTTTTTATTTTCAAGGCTCAACATAATAGACTTGAGTGAAGCACCTGAAGGTTCAAGGTGCTCACCACACATCTAGATACGTTCTCTGAGGGCTCTAGTTTCTAAATGGGGTCACTTGTGAGTGGTTTCCACTGTTTAGACCCATCAGAGGCTCTCCAAATATGACATGGTGTCCGCTAATTATTCCAGCAAATTTTACATTCAAAAAGTCAAATGGCACTACTTCTCTTCTGAGCCCTGCCATGCACCAAAACAGTAGTTTTCCACCATATAAGGGGTACTGGCATACTCAGTAGAAATTGGACAACAAATTGCATGGTGCATTTTCTAATGTTCACGGCTCAATGTTATAAGCTTCTGTGAAGCACCTGAAGGTTCATGGTGCTCACCACACATCTAGATAAGTTCCGTGAGGGGTCTAGTTTCCAAGATGCTGTCACTTGTGAGCGGTTTCCACTGTTTAGACCCATCAGGGGCTTTCCAAACATGACATGGCATCTGCTAATTATTCCACAAAATTTTACATTCAAAAAGTCAAATGGTGCTCTTACCCTTACGAGCTCTGCTGCAATTGCACAACAAAGTTTGCGGTCCATTTTTCCTGTTACCTTTGCGAAAATAAAAATAAAAGGTCTAAAGTAAAAGTTTTGTGAAAAAAAGTTAAATATTAATTTTTTCCTTCCACATTCCATTAATTGCTATGAAGCTCCTGAAGGGTTAACAAACTTCTTGAATGTGGTTTTGAACACCTGAGGTGTGCAGCTTTTAGAATGGTGTCACTTTGGGGTATTTTCTGTCATATAGGCCCCTCAAATGTGTCACTTCAAATGTGATGTGGTCCCTAAAAATATGGTTTTGCAAATTTTGGGGAAAAATTAGAAATCACTGGTTAACTTTGAACCCTTATAACTTCCTAACAAAAAAAAAAGTTTCAAAAAATTGTGCTCACGTAAAGTAAACATGTGGGAAATATTATTTATTAACTATTTTGTGTGACATAATTTAAGGGCACAAAAAATTAAGTTAGAAAATTGCAAAATGTTTAAATTTTTCGCCAAATTTCCAATATTTTCACAATTAAATGCAACTCATTTCGAACAACTTTTTACCACCATCATAAAGTACAATATGATATAAGAAAACTATCTCAGTATCAGTGGGATCCTTTGAAGTGTTCCAAAGTTATAACCATATAAAGTGACACTAGTCAGAATTGTAAATTTGGCCTGGTCAGGAAGGTGAAAGCTTCGGGGTGAAGGGGTTAAAAAACCATTGCTTCTTCACTTTCCAAACAGCAAATCTATTGCTGCTTATCCAAAAAAGGGATAGTTTATGGACCATCACTTGTCAATAAGCCTTGACTTCTAGCTTTTTAACTGAACTGCTGGTGTATAATCTCTAGCACGGCAATTATATAATTTTTGTACAATTTTTACATATTTAAAAGCCTAAACTGTGCAATATGTTATTAAACAGGCTGTTGATTACCACTAGTTTTCCATTTACTTGCAGCCAAATTTGTAGAGGTGATGTTAACATTACTAAGACTCTGCATTAAAGAACTTGACAAGAGTTGAATACAGTGACCTTCAGAATGTTGTATACATCTTATCAGGGCAATCAGAGGCTTTACATTTCTTGCGATTTACTTTGAATCAGTTCCCACAAATCAAAATTTTGGGAAGAATTTGGTAAAGTTGGTGAATTTGAATTTCAAAAGATTTGCTTATCCGTAGTGATGATGTCATTGGATTGAATTCACTGGAATTCAGAAGGTTAACTCCTATCCACACATAAGAGCATCTACTGTACTAGGCTGATGGCCGCAATGGGAATATATTATACCCACAATGAAAGGTTTAGTATGTATATATATATATATATATATATATATATATATATATATATATATATATATACACACATACAGTGGGGAAAAAAAGTATTTAGTCAGTCAGCAATAGTGCAAGTTCCACCACTTAAAAAGATGAGAGGCGTCTGTAATTTACATCATAGGTAGACCTCAACTATGGGAGACAAACTGAGAAAAAAAAATCCAGAAAATCACATTGTCTGTTTTTTTTTTCATTTTATTTGCATATTATGGTGGAAAATAAGTATTTGGTCAGAAACAAGCAATCAAGATTTCTGGCTCTCACAGACCTGTAACTTCTTCTTTAAGAGTCTCCTCTTTCCTCCACTCATTACCTGTAGTAATGGCACCTGTTTAAACTTGTTATCAGTATAAAAAGACACCTGTGCACAACCTCAAACAGTCTGACTCCAAACTCCACTATGGTGAAGACCAAAGAGCTGTCAAAGGACACCAGAAACAAAATTGTAGCCCTGCACCAGGCTGGGAAGACTGAATCTGCAATAGCCAACCAGCTTGGAGTGAAGAAATCAACTGTGGGAGCAATAATTAGAAAATGGAAGACATACAAGACCACTGATAATCTCCCTCGATCTGGTGCTCCACGCAAAATCCCACCCCGTGGGGTCAGAATGATCACAAGAACGGTGAGCAACAATCCCAGAACCACGCGGGGGGACCTAGTGAATAAACTGCAGAGAGCTGGGACCAATGTAACAAGGCCTACCATAAGTAACACACTATGCCACCATGGACTCAGATCCTGCAGTGCCAGACGAGTCCCACTGCTTAAGCCTGTACATGTCCGGGCCCGTCTGAAGTTTGCTAGAGAGCATTTGGATGATCCAGAGGAGTTTTGGGAGAATGTCCTATGGTCTGATGAAACCAAACTGGAACTGTTTGGTAGAAACACAACTTGTCATGTTTGGAGGAAAAAGAATACTGAGTTGCATCCATCAAACACCATACCTACTGTAAAGCATGGTGGTGGAAACATCATGCTTTGGGGCTGTTTCTCTGCAAAGGGGCCAGGACGACTGATCCGGGTACATGAAAGAATGAATGGGGCCATGTATCGTGAGATTTTGAGTGCAAACCTCCTTCCATCAGCAAGGACATTGAAGATGAAACGTGGCTGGGTCTTTCAACATGACAATGATCCAAAGCACACCGCCAGGGCAACGAAGGAGTGGCTTCGTAAGAAGCATTTCAAGGTCCTGGAGTGGCCTAGCCAGTCTCCAGATCTCAACCCTATAGAAAACCTTTGGAGGGAGTTGAAAGTCCGTGTTGCCAAGCGAAAAGCCAAAAACATCACTGCTCTAGAGGAGATCTGCATGGAGGAATGGGCCAACATACCAACAACAGTGTGTGGCAACCTTGTGAAGACTTACAGAAAACGTTTG
Organism: Dendrobates tinctorius; assembly: GCF_039654945.1. Classification (NCBI taxonomy): domain Eukaryota; kingdom Metazoa; phylum Chordata; class Amphibia; order Anura; family Dendrobatidae; genus Dendrobates; species Dendrobates tinctorius. Next base: position 2,119,031 of record NW_027361700.1, on the reverse strand, counting down.
ACCTCTGTCATTGCCAACAAAGGATATATCACAAAGTATTGAGATGAAATTTTGTTTCTGACCAAATACTTATTTTCCACCATAATATGCAAATAAAATGAAAAAAAAACAGACAATGTGATTTTCTGGATTTTTTTTTCTCAGTTTGTCTCCCATAGTTGAGGTCTACCTATGATGTAAATTACAGACGCCTCTCATCTTTTTAAGTGGTGGAACTTGCACTATTGCTGACTGACTAAATACTTTTTTTCCCCACTGTATATACATATACACACATGCATACAGTTAGTATATATATATATATATATATATATATATATATATACACACACATATACACACAGTGGGTCTTCTTGGGAATGATGCAACAAGTTTTTCACACCTGGATTTGGGGATCCTCTTCCATTCTTCCTTGCAGATCCTCTCCAGTTCAGTCAGGTTGGATGGTGAACGTTGGTGGACAGCCATTCTCAGGTCTCTCCAGAGATGCTCAATTGGGTTTAGGTCAGGGCTCTGGCTGGGCCAGTCAAGAATGGTCACAGAGTTGTTCTGAAGACACTCCTTTGTTATTAGTTGTGTGCTTAGGGTCATTGTCTTGTTGGAGGGTGAACCTTCGGCCAAGTCTGAGGTCCAGAGCACTCTGGAAGAGGTTTTCATCCATGATATCTCTGTACTTGGCCGCATTCATGTTTCCTTCAATTGCAACCAGTCATCCTGTCCCTGCAGCTGGAAAACACCTCCATAGCACGATGCTGCCAAAACCCTGTTTCACTGGTGGGATTGTATTGGGCAGGTGATGAGCAGTGCCTGGTTTTCTCCAAAATATTCAGAATTTCTCCACACATACCGCTTAGAATTATCACCAAAAAGTTCTATCTTCATCTCATCAGACCAGAGAATCTTATTTCTCATAGTCTGGGAGTCCTTCATGTGTTTTTTTAGCAAACTATGCGGGCTTTCATCTGTCTTGCACTGAGGAGAGGCTTCCGTCGGGCCACTCTACCATAAAGGCTCGACTGGTGGAGGGTTGCAGTGATAGTTGACTATGTGGAACTTTTTCCCCATCTCCCTACTGCATCTGTGGAGCTCAGCCACTGTGGTCTTGGGGTTTTTCTTTACCTCGCCAAGGCTCTTCTCCCACGATTGCTTAGTTTGGGTGGATGGCCAGGTGTAGGAAGACTTCTGGTGGTCCCAAACTTCTTCCATTTAAGGATTATGGAGGCCACTGTACTCTTAGGAACCTTGAGTACAGCAGAAATTCTTTTGTAACCTTGGCCAGATGTGTGCCTTGCCACAATTCTGTCTCTGAGCTCCTTGGCCAGTTCCTTTGACCTCATGATTCTCATTTTGTCTGACATGCCCTGTGAGCTGTGAGATCTTATATTGACAAATCAAGTGAGTCCTATCCGTTTAATTAAGCACAGCTGGACTCCGATAAAGGAGTAGAACCATCTCAAGGAGGATCACAAGGAAATGGACAGCATGTGACTTAAATATGAGTATCTGAGCAAAGGGTCTGAATACTTATGACCATGTGATATTTCAGTTTTTCATTTTTAATATATTTGCAAAAATTTCCACATTTCTGGTTTATTTTGTGCAGTCAAGATGGGGAGTGTTCATTAATGAGAAAAAAATGAACTTTTTTGAATTTACCAAATGGCTGCAATGAAACGAGTGACAAATTTAAAGGGTTCTGAATACTTTCCATACCCACTGTGTGTTTGTGTATAATATATATATATATATATATATATATATATATATATATATACACACACATACATATATATATATATATATATACACAGCTGAGCTGTGATGAAACTAAGTAAACAGATATAATACCTCTTGTCTTGGTGAGTTATTATATGGGCAAACATTTTTTTTGTTATTATTCGGTAGGGACAACAATACAGATCGCAATTTAACTCTTCTCTTATAGGTGGACTATTACGATGTGGTCCAGAAACAGTTCTTGTTGTGGGAAGATCCCAAGTTCGACTCTCCAAAAGCTATTTATCTTGGAAGGGTTGTTGGTGAGTTTTTAAACTTTAAAAAAGGGAATGTGTCAGCCGTGTCATGCCGGCTCAAACCATGGCCAGCATGGAATACAGACAGCAGTGGCGGACACAAACAGAAGCAGGCCCCTGCACAAGAACAGTATATGGGCCCAGCTTTGTATTTGTGACAGAAGCTGCTTGCCAATTTGAAGGTAGAAGTGGACCCCCTTACCTCCTGGGCCCACTAATGATGTGTCCGCCTCTTAGAAACAGGCTCCTTACATTACGTAGAACAGTGTTTTACTTTGAAATGCTGCATCTTTTCAGTGAAATGTAGCTTGAAAAATGAGTCAGGGAAGTCTCGTGGCCTCTCCTACGCAGCTCAGTTAATAGTCACTTTTCTCCATATATGACAATAGAAATAGACCTGCCAACACTCTTCTCCTTGCTCAGTTTGTATTCCAAGCTGTTATCTCTGAAAGGCTGCGTAGTGTCAAAGTAAAACACAGTTCTCTCTAATAAGGGAGCCTGTTTGTATTCCGTGGCTCAGTTGGCTTGAAATAACTGATGGGTTCTTGTTAAAAACCTACTGATATACAGGGTAATTACAAATTTGCTGGCATGAATAGCCATTTCCCATAATAAGTAAATTTTAGACAAAAGTCTACTAAAGCCTAATTTAGCAATTACCGTATCTGCTGATGGACTTGCAGTGTGGATCAGAGAATACAAATCCTCTGCAAAATCATCTGTAAATGTTGCTGCTGGTAAACAGAACCATCTTTGCTAAAACTTATTCCATATCACCATTTTGTCAGCCCCCAACATGTCATCTACTATTGTAGAACTTGGCAGCAGTGGGTGTGGATATTTTTCCCTCCCCCTGTGTATATAACATGGGGGCTTACTCTGCCCTCAGCTTTTTTGGTACCTGAGTAAAAAAGGGGGAACTTTCTCAGTATGTTTTCTGCTAGTCGTAAGTCTGTCTCCATGGATTTTCCCCATTAACCACTGCCCCAGAATATCTAGTGGCAATCTATATGTGTTCTCTCTGAGCCAGGCTGGGTATAATACTTTCTTATGCCAGTGGCAAATCTTCCTAGATTCCCTTAACTGTTATTGCCATTTGGGGCCACCCAGATCGCCTGATCTTGAGTGGGAAGGTTCCCTTGCAGCTGGCAGTGTAAAAAGTTCTGGCTCTCCTCCATTAGCTTTTTCCATTCCAAGTGCATAGACATTGTAGCCAATTGTCACCCTTCGTCTATGGTAGACCACTGCTCTGATCTGGCCATGGCTAACACTACCCGCGGTGCTACTCCATATAAAATAGTAGGCCAACTTGCCTGCATCACTTCTTCCCCCGTCCTCAGGTTAAATTGGCCATTAGCGATGAGCGAGTATACTCGTTGCTCTGGTTTTCCCGAGCATGCTCGAGTGACCTCCGAGTATTTTGGTGTGCCCGGAGATTTAGTTTTTGTCGAAGTAGCTGCATGATTTACGACTAATAGACAGCCTGAATACATGTGGGGATTCCCTAACAAACAGGCATTCCACACATGTATTCAGCCTGTCCAGCAGCCACAAATCATGCAGCTGCGTCGACACAAACTAAGTCTCCGAGCACGCCAAAATACTCGGAGGACACCTGAGTAACGAGTATACTCGCTTATCACTATTGGCCATATCAGCTTTTACACTACAGGAATGTACCTCTTGACAAAATGTTGCCATTCTATCACTTAAAAAGCTTCCCAACCTTCTCTAGTTAGTGCATTTTTCCTTACAAGCAGACCATCAATTCTTTCCATACAATGGCTCCTGACGGAGAAGCAGTGACTAGTGTACTAGCCTTCTCCAATACAACTGCAGTTTTTCCTTGTGTGTTATTTTTTAGTCGTTGGAGGCTTATGGACAGGTCTGGTCCACCAGTAGTCATTACATGGACAGAAGTGCTGGTCATCCTGTGAGGAAAGAGAAAGTGGCCAACCTCTTCATTGTGTCTATCTACTGTGCTCTGTGGTCAAAGCTTGGCCAGCTGGCTTTTTCAAAGGTCACATGATAACTATTAAAACTTCAGTTTCCAATATGTCCAGTCCACCATTGCACCCTCTGGTTTCCCTTCTCATCCTTGCAAAGGTGTTTGCCATGGTCATTAGAATTCACAAAACAAAGCAAGCAACAAATTCTCTTAAGGTTTTTCCTTAGTATAGTGTTTTAAAACAGAAAATTGTGTAAAAATAACAATAAAAAGTGGCAATCATAGAAAAGATGGTATGTGATGAAACGTGAAGTGAAAAGAACAGAAATTCTTGAAATAGTCTGAAATTCTTGCCATTTTTTATATTTCTATTGTTAGAGACTGGAACAATAGATTCAGATGTACAGAAGTTCAACACACCAGGTTTCGTAGGATGCCTAGCAGATGTCCGCTTCAACAACATCACCCCAATAAGAGACATCTTCCGATCCCCTAGAGCATCAGAAGTGATCACAGTAAAGGGAAATCTGGTGGAATCTAACTGCGGAGCCATGCCTCTGAAGGTGTACCACATACCGTATGAACTGGACCCGTGGTATATGGGCGCAGGTGAGGGAACATGTTACTCAGAATTCACTATTGCCGTATTACAGACTCTACATGTAAATACTAAGGAAATAATTAACATTACAATAGTATTTGTCATATAGGATATCTCCTGCATTTTCTTAATATAACATTACTTCCTAACGAGTCAGACTGTGGTATAGTTTTAAAGAAAATACTGCTAAATTGGTGCATTCAGATTTAGCCTGTTGTATGCTGACCCAATGACTAAACTAAATCCTAATTACTGTATATTCTGTCTTGTAGTATTTCCTCATGTACATGATGATGGTCTTGCTGGAATCATTGCATGTGAGTACAATTTTCCCTTTCAACCAAATATTGACATTTCAAAATTTGTGAAAATTTCATTACTTTGCAGTACTTTTGTATGCCAGGCCCACACAGAACTTAATATTACTAGTAAAGGTGGTCCCCACGTCTGTACTCCTACGAATCCTGAAACAGGGCTTTATAGGAGATAATTACATTTATAAGGCTACGGTCAGACCATGGTAGATTCATCCGAGAGAATGGGGCCAGTTTTGATGACCAGAGTTTGATCCAAGTGTCAGTATAGTGTGATTGGCTGAGAGAAACAGCGCACGCTGTCAGGAGAAGATGCAGAGCAAAATTTCTCTATCCTCTCCATTCTGTGAGCCAGACGAAATTGGACTGCACATGGATGTCATCAGGGTGAAGTCCGATGTGTTCCTCGCACACACAGACTTGAAAGGGCGAGTGGCATCTGATTTAAAAGTGATCTCAGCGTGCTGCATTTTTTTCCACTGTCTGATTCTGTCAGTGAAAAAAATCGTGCATCAGCACTGCCCCATTGAATAACATTGATCCAAGTGGTATCCAATAAAAAAAAAAAAATGGGCAGCACTCATCCGATGTTTACACTCATGTGAATGAACCCTAATATACAGAAGTATTGCAGTGCATCATACCAGTGACCAATCAATTATAGGTTCAAGTCCCACATAGTAAACACTCTATAAAAAAAAAAAAAAAAAAAAAAGAAGTAAATTAATGAATGCCATAACTGTAGTTTTTTTTTTCTCCAATGCCCACCTCCACCTCAAAAAGAGAGCTGGGTGAAGGCTTTTGAGGTACAAACACTCTTTAGGCTATGTGCACACGCTGCGGTTTTTGCTGCGGATCCGCTGCAGTTCTGCAGACAGTGTACAGTAGCATGTTATCCTATGGGATTTACATTCTGCTGTGCACATGCTGCCGATTTTTAATTGCGGAAAAGCTGCGGTTTTGAATCCGCAGATAGAAATGACATGTCACTTCTTTTCTGCGGATTCTGCTGTGGTTTACCATCTTCTCCATTGTAGAGGTGATAAACCGCAGGCCAATCCGCAGGTCATTTTACCTGCGGTTCCGCAGATACAAATCGGCAGACCAATCCGCAGCGTGTGCACATAGCCTTTGATTGTTTTTCATCCTATTGAAAAATTGTTTTGGGAATTTGTGAGAACCGGGAATCTGAAGACCTTCTTTATAGCTATATAGCTATATACTGGCTGCACATGCAGTTGGAAGAATGTCTCAAGTGGGGTACCACAGGGCTCTGTACTGGGCCCTGTATTGTTCAACATCTTTATCAACAATTTAGATGAAGGAATTGAGGGTAAACTGATTAAATTTGCGGATGACACAAAGCTAAGAGGGATAGCTAATACTAGAGAAGAGAGAGAGGATTCAAAAAGATATAAATAAACTGGAGCAGTGGGCAGCAACTAACAGAATGGTTTTTAACAGGGAAAAATGCAAAGTACTACATCTGGGCAATAAAAATGAAAAAAGCATATATAGAATGGGAGGAATAGGGCTAAGCAACAGCACATGTGAAAAAGACTTGGGTATACTAATAGATCACAGACTGAATGAGTCAATAGTGTGATGCAGCAGCAAAAAAGGCAAATGCAGTTCTAGGATGTATTAACAGAAGCATAGTCTAGATCACGTGAAGTCATTATTGCCCTCTACTCCTCTTTGGTCAGACCTCATCTGGAATATTGTGTCCAGTTTTGGGCACCACATTTTAAAAAAGACATCAACAAACTGGAGCAAGTTCAGAAAAGAGTGACCAAAATGGTGACCGGTCTGCAAACCATGTCTTATGAGGAAAGGTTGCAGGATTTGGGAATGTTTAGTTTGCAAAAGAGAAGACTGAGAGGAGACTTAATAGCGGTCTACAAATATCTAAAGGGCTGTCACATTGTAGAAGGATCAACTTTATTCTCATTTGCACAAGGAAAGACTAGAAGCAATGGAATGAAACTGAATGGGAGGAGACACAGATTAGATATTAGAAAAAACTTTTTGACAGTTAGAGTGATCAATGAGTGGAACAAGCTGCCACGAGAAGTGGTGAGTTCTTTAATGGAAGTCTTCAAACAGAGGCTGGACAGACATCTGACTGGGATGATTTAGCGAATCCTGCTTTGAGCAGGGGGTTGGACCAGATGGCCCAGGAGGTCCCTTCCAACTCTATGATTCTAAGTGTTTCCTAAATGTTGCCTTGTTTTCTGCTGAAAAACATGTAATTTTTAATGACACAATTTTAATGAGGTTGTACGAGGCATGGAAGTTATCCTCTATCAATAGGATAGGGGATGACTTTTCGATCGCTGGAAGTCTGACCAATAGGACCATACAGATCCCAAGAACCGGGGCTCTGAGGACCCCCATGTGAATGGAGCGGTGGTTGATCATGCGCACTTCTGTTCCATTTTTTTTTTGCACTCTCACTTCTTCCGAATGTCTGATTTGTCCAAAAAAAGGGGACAGTGAAGTGGCTGCTCATTAGTTGCAGTGATTGCGTAACATAATGTCATGCAAGCTTCGGGAGAGCCAGTGTGAACACAAATGGAATGGTTCCGGCATCGGAGGGGAGTATAGGTGTTATTGTACTTGAGGGAAACATACTGATTTAAAAAGGGTTGTCTGAGTAGTGTACAACCCTTTCAAGTTGTCCTAAATGTTGAATCTAACTTTTTATGCTGAAGTAAAGGCTACATCATTATAGAATTAGAAGTTTAACCAATCAGGAGTCCACAAAAGCCCAAATGGTGAGGCTGGTTATCACATAAACTGATACAGATGGTCGCCGAGTATACACAAAGGCAATGTGCACACGGTGCGGATTCTGCTGCGGATCCGCAGCGTTTCAGGCTCTGCGGTTCCGCAGCAGATTTAGCTGTGTTGTGCAGTACCATTGTTTTCAATGGTAATCTGAAAAACGCTGTGCACATGCTGCAGATTTTTCCGCGCGGATTTGCTGCGGGTTCAAGTCCGCAGCATGTCAATTCTTTGTGCGGAATCCGCTGCGGTTTCACACCTTCTCCATTGTAGAGGTGATAAACCGCAGGGCTAAACCGCAGGCTAATCAGCAGGTAAACCGCAGGTCTTTTGACCTGAGAATTTACCTGCGGATTTTTCCAAATCAGCGCGGAAAAATACGTAGGACCAAAATCTACGTGTGCACATAGTCAAATGGGCAACACAGGAACTTATGTACAAAGGCAAATTGACTAATCTTGCATAATGAATTGTAAACGATTTCTTTCTTCTTTTTCAACCAGTTGCGGTGATTTTCCTCTTTCTCCTGGCGGTTGCCTGTTTGTTTTTGGTTTATCATTATTTCCACCGGTATAAAGGATCTTACCTCACCAACGAACCAAAAGCTATAGACACTCCGAGTGCGCCAAAGTCTTCCACGAGGAAAGAACAGCCTCTTCCACAAATTGAGGAAGAAGGGACTAGATCAGAATAGCCTTGACGGTTGTAGTATTCTCCAGGAAGCAGCAGCCATCTGTTCACGGGAAGTCTGGAAACTTAACCACTGAAATAACTTATTGGTCCTGTTTAGTTTTGTGGAAAAGGAAGGAGTGAGAAAGGATGGACCATAGGGCGATATAAACAATGGACTGACAAAATGACAAAGTATCATCTAGTAGAGCAGAGAACAGCAGGCTGAGGAGTGAGTATATCATTCATCTTACAGTACCTGCATTAACTGCCTTCATTAAAGAATTTCCTAAGAATGCTGATCCATAAACTATTCAGATATAAAAAGTTTCCATTTCTAGAGAGCCAACGTGTTTTTTTTTTTTTTTTTTAAGTATTACAAGTGTGAAATGGACTGCACCTTAGAATATACAATGTGGACAATGTGTGTGCTTCTGCCCAGGGCATACAGTATTTAGTATGGCATTGTCTAAACATTTTTGTTACAGTTCATGCATATTCCATCCAGGACCGACTATGTAAAGGTAGACCTCTGTTGACTTATATTCTAGATATGGTGGTATGTGTACCCTGGGAGATAAGGGGCAGGTTTCCAGTTGTCTCACTGTCTAGGCGACATGCTTCTGCTATTCTTACAAGACCATTGCCCTCTTTTGGAAGTAACGCAATTGACTTGAAGGAACTTTGCTTAGAAATATTGAAAAACAAGAAGTACGGTCTGAATGTTATACTAAAAGAAGTATGTATGGAGGTTTGGTTTGAACCTTTAGAATAATTGGTCCTGACATATGCTTTCTAGAGATCTTAAGAGATCGATCCACTTCTGTGAACCAAGAAGAACCTTACCTGTTCTCTGTCTTGTAGTCCTCACACGCTCCAATGTCCGTCCTACAATGAAATGTCGATTATTCACAAGTGTCTGGTCTCTTAAAAATGGAAAATAAAATGTGCCTCAATGAATCTCCCAGGAGTGGAAGAAATGCATGAAATTCTAAAAATGAATGCTAAGCAAAAATGATGGACGTGCACATATTTAAAGGTCCAGATATTACCATTCATCTGATGTGAGTTATTTCAAGGAATTTCTCTAAACAAACCCAATACATCACAGTACACCATACACAATATACCATATAGAACATTTACACATGGATCACACAAGTGGTAAAAGGAATAATTGATCCCATTGATTTTAATGTATGTAACAAAAAAAAAATATTTTAAACATTCAAAATTATTCATTTGGGTTCAACAGTGCAGTTTTGGGTGAAGTCTTCTGCTTTTTTTGGATTTATAGATATGGTTTAAAACAATTCTTCAGTTTTCCATTTTGGAGAAGCATGCAAACACTGTGGTGTGTGAACACAGCCTTTGAGACACTGTACAACTAATGTATCTCACTGAACAAGACACTATGATTTGGCCATGACACGATCATGTGCCAAGCACACTCAGTGCCCACAGTCGGATTGCTGTTTTAGCCTTGGGGGGGTCACATAAGAAAGAACATAGGAACAAGGTGAGAACCACTGCTGTAGCGTGCTTTAGGCTAGGTTCACATTGCGTTAGGGGCATCCGTTTAACGGTTGCGCTAACGCTGATGTCATTTTTTAAATCTTTTGTGCCCTAGAGCTAACAGCATGCGATAACGCATGGTAGAATTTTGTTACCATGCGTTAGCCATACAGGTGTATGCACAGAGATCGCGGCTGTTCACTGTGCGTTAGACCCGACGCACCCGAAAACGTGGTACACCGCGTTCTCGGGTGCGTCACTAAGTAGCACAAGCTGAATTTGGCATGCATTAGGATGCGTTACTATAATGGTGGCCAATGGGTGCGTTAAAGCATCCGTTACATAGTGTTAGTGCCGCTATGTAACAGATGCGTTAAACACAGGGCCATAACAGAATGTGAACCACCCCTTACTGCCACTGCAACAGGAAAAAGGCTGCAATATGGGGATTCATAAATTAAAAATGCCATACAATGCACAACTGCAAGACAGGTGCTATGTTAAACATCTGTAGGTAGAGCACTGGACGATTAAAGGGGCTGTCCCAAGTTGGATCATAAAAAGGGCCTGGTATTGCAGTTTCTGGCAGGAAAAACACAGATTTTTTTTTCTTATACTGGACAACCCCTTTAAAAGCAATAACATCACTTTGGGATGGTGCCATTATTAATGGTCTTCATAGTTTATTAGGAAAAATAGTGGAACCTGGTTGTTTTGAAGTAGACAGAATCGGAAGTCTGTTTTATGCCTTGACCAACCCCTGAACTTCTCAATGGCTGCTGACCACACCGGACATAAACCTTCTTCAACAACACTGCCAAAACAAGGACAATACATTCAGTATGGTACTTGTCAACTCCTATCTATTACAATAATATAGCTTTATACATAAAGGAGAATGGAAGCGCTGGGGTATTGTGGATCTCACTATAAACAAGTATGCAAAAAACAAAACTCTTTATATTTAGAGATTTATCATTAGCATCTAACCTGTCCATATGTCTTTAGGGATGTTGTTCAGTTGTCACCTAATTATGATGGCTATTGTACCAGGATTGCTGAAATTAATATAGTAATAACCATAATAAACAATAAAACTCCGCATTCAGAAAATGTCCCATGTATTTTCTGGAGCTTTTCTTATGATAAGAAACAGCTGCTTTTTGTTGACCATAGTTAGTGTTTTCCCAAACTTATTATAAATTACTGCACCCACCTTGGAGATCCTAAAATAAAATGCTTATGACACTGACTACAACTATGTAGATAGACAGCGTTCTTATCTAATAGTTGTTGCTATTGGGGCACCTGACAGCCACTAACGAAAGGCGAATGTCGGGTTGCATCATTAGTATTATGGGTCCATATTTTGGGAGGACGGTAATTTGTCTTGATGTGACAACTTGGGTCGTACATGTCTTCTTCACGTCAGTTGTTCCAGTGAACGACTTAACCATGATGAACAACTGGGTTTCCTTGGGATTCCTCCTGTATCACTGAAGATACCTACATAGAATACAATTGTGGCAAAGAAATGGGGCTGAAATTCTGGGTGTTGAGGACCGGACCACACAACTGCAGCAGAGATGTTCCATCTAATATACGTGCTTAATTAGTTCTTCTAAATGTTCTGCACATATTCTGGGTTGTAACATGAATGCATAAATATACATCTGGTGGTTATTCTAGCCATCTACATTCAGAGACTGAAAACAAAACCATATTAATTCACTTGTACTACAAGAAATCTGTTAGGATAATTTTACTACTGAGACTAGTGGTACAGGTGTGTAGATCTACAATAAAAATGAGACCAGTCTTGTAGTAATCTGAAGAGCCATCATGAAGAAATTGACTTCTGAAGCAAAATACAAATTACCCTGAAAGTGTCCTCCAAGTGCATCGACATGACCCCAATGCACTTCCAGGTTAATTTGCATATGGCTTCAAAGCTTAGTTTCTCAGCGGTGGCATATCATAAGATAAGATAGGTTCATTTTACCTATCTTGGCCAGCCAGAGTTAAAACATTTGATCCATTGTCTTCTTTGGAAAATATAATAGATCATAAGTAATCAATTTTTCTAACAGGGAACATCTCTTGGATTTTGTTGGGTTCCGGGTGTACTGCCCATTTTGATTTAGTCTCTATGGAAGCATGACGCTGATATGAACCTAGTTGCATTCTTCATCCACATTATAATCTTATTATTCCAGATTACTGTAATAGCAAAACAGATTTGTAACTGAATAACAATTTTGAATTGTTTGTCCTTTCAAAGCAGATTTGTCACACTGAACCTGTTTGTTATTTCTGTGCTCAGAGTATTGTGGGGCAGGAGAAATCAAGTACATTAACTCCTTAGTGACGGGGCCAATTTTTAAAATTCTGACCAATTTCACTTTATGTGGTGATAACTCTGGAACGCTTCAACAAATCCCATTGATGTTGACATTGTTTTTTCATAGCACATTATAATTTATGATAGTGGTAAATTTAGGTTGATATGTTTTGTGTTTATTTATAAAAAATATCAGAAACAAAAATTTTAAAAAAATTGCGATTTTCAAACTTTGAATGATTATCCATTTAATCCAGATAGTCACAGCACACAAAAACAATAATAAATAATATTTCCCACATGTCTGCCTTACATCAATGCCATTTTTAAAACGCTAATTTTAGAGTTGAGCGACTTTGGTCGGATCGGGTTTCGTGAAACCCGAATGAAACAAAATAAGTTTCAGATGAAACTCGTCCGACTAGAGCAAAACAAAGTCGGAGTTTCGTCCGAAACCCGACCCCAATGCAAGTCAATGGGAAATAAAAGTCGGACGAAACTCCGACTTTTTTTGCTCTAGTCGGACGAGTTTCATCTGAAACTTATTTTGTTTCATTCGGGTTTCACGAAACCCGATCCGACCAAAGTCGCTCAACTCTAGCTAATTTATTTTGTTAGTCTTTTAGGAGGTTTAAAAATATAGCAGTAATTTTTCCTTTTTTCAAGGAAAGTTACAAAATTTATTTTTTGAGGGACCTATCCAGGTTTGAAGTGACTTTGGGGGACCTATATATTGGAAAACCCCAAAAAGTGATACCATTTTAAAAACAGCACCCCCTGACATATTGAATACTTCTGTCAGGTAGTTTATTAACCCTTCAGGTGATTTTCAGGAATTAATGCAAAGTGGTATAGCAGGAATGAAAAAGTGTTTGTTTACCACCTAAATGTCACTAACTTCTGAACTGACCGCTATATCCGGGAGACTCTAAGGCCGCTATTTGGCCATGAACTGCAATGGCAAACATCAGGACCACACAATCATGATCTCAGTGTGCCAATTAGAATAAAGCGGAAGCCCCCACAATCTTTTAACCATTTTTCCGATGTAGTCACTTTTGACAGCAACTAAGGGGTTAAACAGATATGGACGGTGCCAACACTGATCGTTTGTGATGCAACAAGTTGTCAGCTATAGTGGACAGCCGACAGCTGCTGGATGGTCACCTGTATGGGGATGATATTCTCTTATATCTCAGGTCAGTAAAAAGACGTATTGGCTGTCATTAAGGGGTTAATGTGGGATTTTATTGGGTAGACGTCGGCATCAGTGTTTGTAAGCCAAAATCTTGAGTGCTACCCAAATCTGGAATAGGTGAAAGCCTTGATTTCTATTAGACTTTTTCTCTGTGTAGGTTCCACTCCTGGTTTGTTTTGCAAATACCGATGTCTAAGGTATGTGCACCTGACGTCTTTAAGATACCTGCAGACTTGCTAAGGTTTGCTAGGTGAAGATGATTCAGGAAAAGCCAGCATCCTTTTTCTTCAAGTGGCTGCACTGGCTTCATCGCCATAATCTTTTTTCTACAGTTTAAACTATAACTAAGGGGCAGCTTCCTAGTATAAGCCACTCAAAGAATTTTCAAGTTACTCAGGTTTCTGCTTCATGATTAAAAAGGTTGTCCACTACTTTGACATTGATGGCCCATCCTTAGGATAGGTCATCAATATTTTATAGCCCGGGGTCTGACACCCGGCACCCCCACTGATCAGATGTTATTGGCGGCCGCTAGCCAGAAGTAACTCATTTGCCAAGCTGCTTCATCTCCTCGTAGTGGCTGCCACAGGATGCTGTAAATCCACCCTCTATTGATTTAAATAGAAGGCGGATGTGCAATACCCTGCGTCAGCCACTAGAAGTAGACAGAGCAGCTCGGCAAGTGAGTATTTCGCCGCCATCGATAGCAGCTAATCGGCGGGGGTGCCAACTGTCAGACCCCGACCGATCAGACATTGGTTACCTATCCTAAAGATAGGCCATCAAATGTAATTGTAGTGGACAACCTCTAACACTGAACATGTGCACAGCAATGATGTTTTTACAAAGCTGTGCATTATTTTAACTTTTCACTGAGATTTTGCTGCACTTTTTGAGATTTGATATAATCTGCCTGAAAAAAAGTAACATTATGAACACACCCTAATGGCTCAATCACACATTTTTCCATGTACAAGAAGGACAGATTCTGATCAGTGTCTTATGTTTTTCTAGTAGGAGGATAGATTTAAAAAAATAAAAATAAAAAAAAGTTTCTCCACCTTCTCCATTCTGGCAGTCCCAAGAAAATAGGTCCACTCAGATGTGATCTGAATGCGTTCAGGTATTTTATGGACCCGTTGACTTGCATTGCCGATTTTGATCTGACCCTTGAATAAAAATTGGATATCTCTCCAATATTTTTAACAAAACTGTTTGATCTTAGGAAAAAAAAATTGGATGTGTACAGCCCCATAGAATATCACAGGCACTCATAGCTGAAAATCGGACTTGTGAATGAGCCCTAAATGAGGTCTAATTTGGAATTCCTGATGACTTAAGTGTATACTAGATGGTTCAGTTCAGTGATCGACAGCTATCTTTAACTGTATACTAAAACAGAAAGGACTATAAATCTCCCAGTCAATCCACCCATGTAACTCTGAATACTTGCAACTCTTGTCATCCTCCTGCTCCATAACCTGTTGCTCACAGAAAGGACATGCTTAGTGTGACAATTCACATTAAATAATCCTGTTGAAATGTTTCACACATTTCCTTTGTTACAAAAAAAAATCTGTTGACCTTTGTTATCCTTTAATAAACAGTTAACCTTCCAAACTAAGTGTATTCTAAAGCTTCCCTTTTGTATTCTAAAGCTTCCCTTTTGTACAAAACCAAAGACAACATATATATTTGATTGTTGCCGATGGCACCCTTGAAATTTTTCCATAAAATTAAGTATTTCTCCCAGAAAAATATTGCTATTACATGTTTTGTTATACACACGTTTAATTCCTTTGTGTTGGGAAAAAAAAAAAAAAGAGAAAAGTCACATTGGACATTTTCACACAAAACCCCAGAAATGGGCTGGACAAAATTGTTGACACTCAGCAGAATATTTGGTTGCACACCCTTTGGAATAAATAACTGCAATCAATTGCTTCCGATAACCGTCAATATGCTTTTTATAGCTCAACTTGAGGTCTTTCATATTTGAAGGGTGCCTTCTCCCAACATTTTAAGATCTCTCCCCAGGTGTTGAATGATTTAGATCCAGACTCATTGCTGGCCTTAAGGACTCTCCAGCGCTTTGTTTCCATCCATTTCTGCATGCTTCTTGAAGCATGTTTGGGCTCGTTGTCCTGCTGGAAGACCCATGACCAATCCCAGCTTTCAGACACTGGGCACTTGAGATTGTTGATATTTTTCAACAATTTTCGTTTTCAAGCCCTCAGACAGTTTGCTTCACCTCTTTCTGTTCCCCATGCTTAGTTTGACATGCAATGCAAAGATTGAGTCAACTTCTGTTTTGATCTGGTTTCAGGTGTGATTTTCATATTGCCTACACCTGTTACTTGCCACAGGCTAGTTTGAACGAGCATCACATGCTCGAAACAAAGTTGTTTACTCACAATTTTGGAAAGGTGCCAACAATTTTGGGGATTTGTGTGAAATTATATCCAAATTGCCTCTTTTTCCCTGTTTTGTATTGTTACAATACACACAAAGGAAATAAATGTGTATAACAAAACAGGTAATTGCAATAATTTTCTGGGGGAAATATTTCATGTTCTGAACAATTTCAAGGATGCCAACACTTTGGACAGTTTCCAATGATAAAAGCAATAACCTGCATTCTGAAAAAGTGCAGGCCTCTCACTTAGGTCTCATTGCCAGCCAATTTCCTTAACCTGCAATTAGTGACTACAGCACATACATTTTCTGTTGCGTTCTAGTTGAAATCAAACATTACTGTATTGAACAATTACACCATTAAAAAAATTCTTGCAGCATCTTCTGTAGTCTTTAAGCCAGTCTGGTCAGTTTCACAAACCTGCGCGGCTGTGGCACGATTACCAGTCATTGGAGTGGATCAAGCATTTATTGCTTATTCTGTGGATAGGTGATAAATCTCTCTGAGCAGAGAGTTGCTTTCATTTTTAATTAGGTGGGAATTGATAAAATCCCTAAAATGACTATTTTAGTAAATGTATAGAAAAATGTAAGAAATTTATAAATATGGAGGTATAGTATTAATCAGTCTCAGCCCTTGGCCACGTGGTCTATAAGGTGCTCTGCTTGGTGCTCATGTTACTTTAATACAGATTCACTGTACATTTTGTCATAATGCGAACAGTATCATATGGTGGCACAAATGCATATATACTTACATGTATGTAATAAGACAAAGCTATGTATTTTTACAAATGCATTCTGTTCAACAAGACCCACTGGAATAAAAGATGTATGATGGAGACATCTGGAGTGTTTTCATTTTAAGTGTTCTTTTACTGGTTCAAAATGTCTTACAGATGTTCACTGTATAATGTGAAGAAGCCGTCTACATCACGGTCTGCTGATGGGGGACTGCTTGCCCTCTACACTTGACACAAACTCCAAAATTGATCGTCAGGGCAGGATCAGATACAAGATTTCCACTTCCGATCTCTCCTCTGGATCATAAGCAGCATATTGGAGAATTCTGCATTATATTAGAAACTACACAGCTAGAAGTCTAGTATGTTTAAAGGGAATCTGTCAGTAGGATAAACCCTCGTAAGGGTTCGTTCACATTGCACTGTGTCTACGTCAGAGCATACGTCCGAAATCTCTCGCAAAATGGGTTCCAGACGCATGCACCAATGGGGCCAAAATTCTGCAATGGTGACGGCAAAGCGAGCGTGCGCTCTTGCGCTCTGCACTTTTTTCCGGCGTGTATTCCTACAGGAGGCGGACACTCAGACACAGTCTACTACATTTGTGTGTGCACCTCCTGTAGGCGTACACTCCCTAAAAAAAGTGCATGGCAGAACGCACGCTCTCTTTGCCGTCACCATTGCAGTCTATTAGCCCCGTTGGCGCATGTGTCCAAACCCTGTTTTGCAGGTGAATACGGACGTATGCCCCAATGGGGGGACAATGAAATGTGAAAGCACCCCAAGCCATCTATAGGATCATATAGGTCATAGGAAGCGGAATACACCAAGGTTACTTACCGGTAGCCGGTTTTTCCAGAGCCCATGACGGCACACATGAGAGAGGGGATCCGCCCAGCCAGGACAGGAACCCTACTGAAGATAAAATGGGTGGTACCTCTCCCTCGCTTCAGTTGGTTTACAGAGCATGAGAGGCCCCCCGGGGTTAGTACACATGGTAAAACTATCACATTATATCTTACTAATAAAAGCACCCAAACTATAGTGCACACCAAAGGAGTGATAAGGGGGGGAATATACAGGTGCCGTCATGGGCTGCGGAAAAACCGGCTACCGGTAAGTAACATTGGTGTTTTCCCGTCTCCCATGACGGCACACATGAGACTTTTGTAGAATAAGACACCCTAGGGAGGGACCACCGCTTGCAGTGCCCTTCTACCAAAGGTTAGGTCAGTAGAGGAAGATAGATCAAGTCGGTAGTGCTTAAGAAAAGGTCGAAGGTGAGGACCAAGTAGCGGCTTTACAAATCTGCTCAATCGATACCTCAGCCTTCTCTGCCCAGGAGGCAGCCACGGCTCTGGTGGAGCGAGCCTTGATGCCTTCTGGAACCGGAGCGCCACTTGCAGAGTAGGATAACATAATGGCCTCCCTGATCCATCTGGCAAGGTTACTCTTAGCTACCCTGTACCCTTTTCTACTACCCAGAAAAGCTACAAACAGGGACTGATCTTTCCTCTACTGACTAGTTATTGACATATATTGTACTATGGCTCTCTTTACGTCCAATGTATGGAACTTTTGCTCCCCAGGGTTTTTAGGATTATTACAGAAAAATGGCAAGGAGATCTCGAGTCCTATGAAAGTTTTGGACCACCTTGGGGAGATATGTGATGGTGTCTCCGCGGCTTCTGTTTTGCATGCTTCTGCATATTTCCCATAAGGGATGGGGGCAGTGCTCTAGAATCACTGCGTTGAGAAACACGTGATGGTGTCTCCGCAGTGTTGGATGTTGATCTCCATGAGGTCAATCATCCTCATTTTTCACCTTGGGGAGATAGGCCGGGTCTGGTCTTAGAACCACTCTGTCATCCAAGATCTGCGTATATGGAGGGCATATAGAGCTTGTAGGTCACTCACTCTACGGGCCAATGTTAAGACTACCAATAATAGTTTGAAATGTGAGTAGTTTGGGTGACAGTTCATGTAATGGTTCAAAGGGATCTTTGGTTAAAGCCTTTAAGACTAGATTCAGGTCCCAGGGAGTTATCTTTGGGATAATGACCGGCCTCGATCTGCCACAGGACTTTATAAACCGGGACACCCACCTATTGGCCGCTAGGCCGCAGCCATACAGGGCGCCCAGAGCTGAGACCTGGACCCTGAGGGTGCCAGTGGCCAACCCGAGTTGCAGCCCCGACTGAAGGAACTCTAGGATAGGTCCCACTGGAGCTACATCCCCCAAAGGCACCCCCAGGAAGCCTTGGAACTTTTTCCACGTTCTACCGTATATTTGGGATGTTATAGGTTTCCTACTTTTTAACAGGGTGGAGACTAACCCTGGTGAGAATCCCTGGCGACTCAGTAGCGCCCTCTCAAAATCCAGGCTGCCAGATGGAAGCTCCCCCACCTGAGAGTGCGTCGGTTGTAATGAGGTCCTCGATTGGTTTCTGCCACGGGACACCAGCTGTTAGATGCTCTTCTATAGTCCACCAGAGTAAGGAGTTTCTTACCTCCATGGAGGGACATAGTTCACCCTCTAAACGCCCTTTCAATTGTTTCTGTGCTGACAGAACTTCCCACTGCAGTTGTCTTAAGTGGTACTGTGCCCACGCTACCGTGGGTATGCATGATGTCAACGAGCCTAAAAGGGACATTACGTTCCTCAGTGTTATAGCTGGCCTTTGTATTGCTGTGCGAGCTAGGCCCCTTATTCTGGTCACATTGTTTCCTGGTAGGAGGCAACGCTGTCGCTCGGAGTACAGTATTAGCCCTAGGAAGGATTGCACCTTTACTGGTGTTAGTCTCGACTTGGGGATGTTTACTATCCATCCTAGCCTTAGTAACGTTAATATCACTTCCTTCACTTGGTGTGTGCAATGGGTCTCCGACCTCCCTATGACAAGAAAGTCGTCCAGGTATGGGACGATCACCATGTTCCGGGAACGAAGAAATGACATTACCACAGCCATCACCTTGGTGAAGTCTCTGGGGGCTGTAGACAGGCCGAATGGAAGCTGCGTATTGGTAGTGTTTGACCTGACCTTGGACATAGAGCACTACTCTCAAGTACTTTTGATACCCCCGGTGGATTGGGATATGATAGTAGGCATCTTTAAAGTCTATCACTGCCATGAGGCAGTGCTGGAACAGGATTTTTGTGGCCGTATTGATTGACTCCATTTTGAAGGAGCAATTGTCTACCCACTAATTGAGCCTCCTCAAATTAACTATGGTCCTCCAAGAGCCGTCTGGTTTTTGTATTAAAAAAGGGGGGAGTAGAAGCCCCTTTCCTTCTTCTTGAACTGGGACACCCTGTAGGACTCGTTTTTGCACTAGCCCCAAGACTTCCGTCTCCAGGGTCAGTTGTTGCTCTTGGGCTTTCCTTTGGGGTGTCATTATAAAGGTTCGCCTGGGCGGACGGGTGAATTTTATTTATTTTTTAAACCGTCCTTGATTATGCTCAGGACCCATGTACTGGGGGAGATATTTTTCCCAGGCGGGAAGGAAGAGAAAAAGTCCTCCCCTACCTCTGACCTGATGTCATTGGGGAGATTTTTTTGGAGGAAGTAGAGGGCCCTTTAAACATATAGCCCGATCCTCTCCTTCTTTTAAAGTCCTAATTTTTCCTATCGTGGGATGACCCCTGCCACATGCTCCAAAATTTGCTCTAGTTTTTTCCCGAAGAGGAACTGGCCGTCACATGGAATGGAACACAGTCTATGTTTTGATGGCAAATCCCCCGGACACCCTTTAACCACTTCCTGACATCAGACTTACTATCCCGTCCATGGGACCCGGGCCCCTATGCCCATAGACGGGATAGTACGTCTAGCGCGATGAGCTGCGCCCACGTGGTGAGCGCCGCTGATCGCGGCCGGGTGTCAGCTGATTATCACAGCTGACACCCGGCACTGTGTCAGGGGCGGTCACGGACACGTTAACCCCTTGCACACCGCGATCAAACATGATCGCGGTGTACCGGGAGTTAAAGGGAAGCATCGGCAGGGAGGGGGCTCCCTCCGTGCTTCCCTGAGCCCCCCACGGCAGCGCAATGTGCAGCGCTGCTGTGGGGGACTCCTTTCCTCCAGGCCCCCGGATCCAAGATGGCGACGGGGGCCTGAAGGAAGCTGGCTTCCTCAGTGCCTGCAAAGCGCAGGCATGAGGAAGCCTTGTGCACTGCCTGTGACAGATTGCTGATCTGCAACAGTGATGTCCCACCTGGGACTATGTAATAAAGTAAAAAAAAAATAAAAAAAAAAGTGTAAAAATAATTTTAAAAAAAATCGCCAAATTAGTAAAAAAAAAAAAAAAATATTCCCCAATAAATTCATTTTTTGAAAATAAAAAAAAACCAAAACAATAAAAGTACACATATTAGGTATCGCCGCGTCCGTAACGACCCGCCCTATAAAACTGTCCCATTAGTTAACCCCTTTAGCGAACCCCTTAAAAAATAAAAATAAAAAACGAAGCAAAAAATAATGATTTATTATCATACCGCCAAACAAAAAGTGTAATAACGCACGATCAAAAAGACGCATATAAATATCCATGGTACCGCTGAAAACGTCATCTTGTCCCGCAAAAAACGAGCCGCCACACAGCATCATCAGCGAAAAAATAAAAAAGTTATAGCTCGCAGAATAAAGCGATGCAAAAATAATTATTTTTTATATAAAATAGTTTTCATTGCATAAAACCGACAAAACATAAAAAAACGACCTTAATGAGGTATCGCTGTAACCGTACTGACCCGAAGAATAAAACCGCTTTATCAATTTTACCGCACGCGGAACGGTGTAAACGCACTCCCCCAAAAGAAATTCATGAAACGCTGTTTTTTGTTCATTCTGCGTCCCAAAAATCGGAATAAAAAGCGATCAAAAAATGTCACGTGCCCGAAAATGGTACCAATAAAAACGTCAACTCGTACCGCAAAAAATAAGACCTCACATGACTCGGTGGGTCAAAATACGGAAAAATTATAGCTCTCAATATGTGGTGATGCAAAAACTATTTTTACAATAAAAAGCGTCTTTTAGCGTGCGACAGCTGCCAAAAATAAAAACCGCCATAAATAGTAAATCAAACCCCCCGTTATCACCCCCTTAGTTAGGGAAAAATAATAAAATTAAAAAAATGTATTTATTTCCATTTTTCCATTAGGGCTAGGGTTAGGGCTGAGATTAGGGTTAGGGGTGTGTTGGGGTTCGGGTTGGAGTTAGAATTGGGGGTTTCCACTGTTTGGGCACATCAGGGGCTCTCCAAATGCAACATTGCGTCTGATCTCAATTCCAGCCAATTCTGAGTTGAAAAAGTCATATGGTGCTCCTTCCCTTCCAAGCTCTGCCATGCGCCCAAACGGTGTTTTACCCCCAACATGTAGGGTATCAGCCTACTCAGGACAAATTGCAAAACAATTTTTGGGGTCCAATTTCTCCTGTTACCCTTAGGAAAATAAAAAATTGGGGGCAAAAATATCATTTTTGTGGAAAAAAATGATTTTTTTATTTTCACGTCCGAGCGTTATAAACTTCTGTGAAGCACTTGGGGGTTCAAAGTGCTCACCACACATCTAGATAAGTTCCGTGGGGGGGTCTAGTGTCCAAAATGGGGTCACTTGTTGGGAGTTTCAATAGTTTAGGTACATCAGGGGCTCTCCAAACGCACATGACACCCGCAGACCATTCCATCAAAGTCTGCATTCCAAAATGGCACTGCTTCCCTTCCGAGCCCCGACGTGTGTCCATACAGTAGTTTTCTCCCACATATGGGGTGTCAGCGTACTCAGGACAAATTGGACAACAACTTTTGCGGTCCAATTTCTCCTGTTACCCATGGGAAAATGAAAAAATTGGGGACTAATTGATCATGTTTGTGGAAAAAATACGATTTTTTTTATTTTCATGCCCGGGCATTATAAACTTCTGTGAAGCCCTTGGGGGTTCAAAGTGCTCACCTCACATCTAGATAAGTTCCTTAGGGGGTCTAGTTTTCAAAATGGGGTCATTTGTGGGGGGTTCCACTGTTTAGGTACATTAGGGGCTCTCCAAAGGCAACATGACACCCGCAGACCATTCCATCAATGTCTGCATTCCAAAACGTCACTACTTCCCTTCCGAGCCCTGACGTGTGTCCATACAGTAGTTTTCTCCCACATATGGGGTGTCAGCTTACTCAGGAAAAATTGGACAACAACTTTTGGGGTTCAATTTCTCCTGTTAGCCTTGGGAAAATAAAAAAATTGGGGACTAATTGATCATGTTTGTGGAAAAAATACGATTTTTTTATTTTCATGCCCGGGCATTATAAACTTCTGTGAAGCCCTTGGGGGTTCAAAGTGCTCACCTCACATCTAGATAAGTTCCTTAGGGGGTCTAGTTTTCAAAATGGGGTCATTTGTGGGGAGTTTCCACTGTTTAGGTACATCAGGGGTTTTCCAATCGCGACATGGTGTCCGATCTCAATTCCAGCCAAAAACGTCAAATGGCGCTGCTTCCCTTCCGAGCTCTGCCATGCGCCCAAATAGTGGTTTACCCCCACATGTGGGGTATCAGCGTACTCAGGACAAATTGCACAATAACTTTTACGGTGCTGTTACCCTTGGAAAAATAAGAATTGAGGGTGAAAAGATCATTTTTGTGGAAAAAATATGATTTTTTAATTGTACGGCTTTATGTTATAAACTTCTGTGAAGCCCTTGGGGGTTCAAAGTTCTCACCACACATCTAGATAAGGCTGGTTTCACATTAGCGCTTTTTAAGCGCACGCACGGCCGGGGGTAGCTCCGCCCCCGAGCCGGCTCTCTGCCCGGCGTGCCCGCCCCTTGCTTGTAGCGCCGCCTCCTAGCGCACAGCGGCGCCTGCGATCGGCGCACCCTATTTTTAGCATAGGGTGCGCAGATCGTGCGCAGGCCGTGCGCTAGTTGCGCTTTGACCTGCGCTGCACACTTTTGACGGTGCGCCGTGCGCGCCAAAATCCGAAAAGTTTGATTTTGGCGCGCACGGCGCACCGTCAAAAGTGCGCAGCGCAGGTCAAAGCGCAACTAGCGCACGGCCTGCGCACGATCTGCGCACCCTATGCTAAAGATAGGGTGCTCCGATCGCAGGCGGCGCTACAAGCAAGGGGCGGGCACGCCGGGCAGAGAGACGGCTTGGGGGCGGAGCTACCCCCGGCCGTGCGTGCGCTTAAAAAGCGCTAATGTGAAACCAGCCTAAGTTCCTTAGGGGGTCTAGTTTCCAAAATGGTGTCATTTGTGGGGGGTTTCCACTGTTTAGGTACATCAGGGGTTTTCCAATCGCGACATGATGTCCGATCTCAATTCCAGCCAAAAGCGTCAAATGGCGCTGCTTCCCTTCCGAGCTCTGCCATGCGCCCAAATAGTGGTTTACCCCCACATGTGGGGTATCAGCATACTCAGGACAAATTGCACAATAACTTTTAGGGTCCTGTTACCCTTGGGAAAATAAAAATTGGGGTAAAAAGATCATTTTTGTGGAAAAAATATGATTTTTTTAATTGTACCGCTGTACGTTATAAACTTCTGTGAAGCCCTTGTGGGTTCAAAGTTCTCACCACATATCTAGATAAGTTCCTTGGGGGGTCTAGTTTCCAAAATGGGGTCACTTGTAGGGGGTTTCCACTGTTTAGGTACATCAGGGACTCTCCAAACGTGACATGGCGTCCGATCTGAATTCCAGCCAATTTTGCATTGAAAAAGTCAAACGGCGCTCCTTCCATTCTGAGCTCTGCCATGCGCCGAAACAGTCGTTCCCCCCCACAAATCAGGTATCAGCGTACTCAGGACAAATTGCACAATAACTTTTGCAGTCCAATTTCTCCTGTTACCCTTGGTAAAATAAAAAAAATTGAACCTGAAGTATTTTTTTTGTGAAAAAAAGTTAGATGTTCATTTTTTTTTTAAATATTCAAAAAAATTCCTGTGACGCACCTAAAGGGTTAATAAACTTCTTGAATGTGGTTTTGAGCACCTTAAGGGGTGCAGTTTTTAGAATGGTGTCACTTTTGGGTATTTTCTATCATATAGACCCCTCAAAGTGGCTTCAAATGTGATGTGGTCCTAAAAATAAAATGGTGTTGTAAAAATGAGAAATCGCTGGTCAACTTTTAACCCTTATAACTTCCTAACAAAAAAAAATTTTGGTACCAAAATTGTGCTGATGTAAAGTAAACATGTGGGAAATGTTAGTTATCAAGTTTTTTGTGTGCCGTTTCTCTGTGATTTAAGGGCATAAAAATTCAAAGTTGGAAAATTGCAAAATTTTCAAAATTTTTGCCAAATTTCCGTTTTTTTCACAAATAAACGCAAGTTATTTGAATGAAATTTTACCACTAACATGAAGTACAATATGTCACGAGAAAACAATGTCAGAATCACCGGGATCCATAGAAGCGTTCCAGAGTTATGACCTCATAAAGGTACAGTGGTCAGAATTGTAAAAATTGGCCCGGTCATGAACGTGCAAACCACCCTTGGGGGTGAAGGGGTTAAGCCACCGGGTTTGCCTTGTTGCATTTGATAAGCTTGCCGCTCTAGCTGTTAACCTCGCAGCATCTGCTGAGGTATCTGCTAGGAAAGCCACTGCTCCGTGTACCAGTGTCAGATTAGACAGTATTTTGTCCCTAGGAACTTTATCTGATCTGGTCCTCTATTTGTTGTAGCCAGGCCATGAGGGCACGAGCGGTACAAGTACCAGCTATTGCTGGTTTTTATCCACCTGCCGATGCTTCCTGGATATGCTTCAGGAAACCATCTGCTTTTTTATCAAGCGGGTCTTTCAGCACGCCAGAGTCCTCTAATGGTAGAAATACTTTTTTTTTGAGGATTTAGCTACGGCACCATCAATCTTTGGGATTTTTTCCCAGGTTTCTGAGTCTTTTTAAATGGGTACCACCTTTTTGATGTAGAAGGTAAGGCACCCGACCTCTCAGGGTTTTGCCTATTCCCTGTCAATTAAGGCCTTTATCTTATCATTTACAGGGAAGGTGCGTTTTTTTTTTTTTCCTTTTCCTCCAGTCCTCCAAGCATAACCTCCTCCCATGATTTAGGAGACTTTTACTCCTTAAGGCCCATTGTAGACCTGACAGTTTTGACCAGCTTTTCCACGTCCGTTTTGGAAACACGGACGGCCCCCTATATCTCTGTCTGAGGAGGCTTCTGAGGACAGAGTAGAGGAAGAGGAGGTGGAGGGGGACAGGGATTTTTCACTAGCGAGGCCTCTGAGTCCCTTGTACGGCTTCTTTTATTCACCCTTTTAAGGGCTGCCTTTAGGGAGCCTTTCACCTCCTCTTGTATTATAGCCCTAAGGCTAGTCACCAAATCAGGGATTTCATCCCGTATGGCTTTGTTTATACAGTCAGCGCAGAGATCTTTCTGCCACTGACCTGCCAGCGGGTGTCTGCACAGGGTGCATGCTCTATTTTTGCCGCTAGCAACCCCTAGTGATCAAACAGAAAAATTGGAACCCCGTTACCATAAGGGTGACATTCACGTAGATCACTCACCACCGCTGCCAATCAAGGGTACCGATCTCGGAGGCTCCTCAGATGCACTCGCGACGCATTTTCTGGATGTCTCAGAGTCATGCCGGTCGTGTTTACAACTGCCACTCCCACCACTTGAGCGGCTACTTCTGGTATGCTGGCGGCTCGGCACTGCATCTGGCGAGAGCTTTTGCTGCTGCTCTCTTGCCTCACTTCCCTTGTGAAGTTTTCTGGGCATGAGTGCGTCTTCTGTGGTCATCCCTCTATCCGAGAGGGATCCACTGCACTCTCAAGCCTCCTCCGGTGCCCATTCACAGCCCCTCACCCCTCCTGCCACGCCGCCAGGATGATCTTTTGCCGGCCAGCGTTTTCCCCATGGGCGCCGCCATCTTGGATCCCGGCGCCGCCCCCTACGTCACACGGGCACGCCCATTCCAAGCGTGCCTTGCGCGTGACGTCAGAGGAGCGCGACCCAGGAACAGCCGCCCCTCCTGGAGCTCCTGGACATCGGCAGAGAGGGGAGGGTGGCGCGGCAGCCACGGAAGAGCCCCTGGACCCCTGACCATGCTGCGCTGACACCCGCTCGGACGCTGAGCCCCAGGGGGACCCGCGGACGGCGCTTCCACCCCCGACGCCCAGCGCACAGGCTCTGCCTGATCTTCCATGTTGGCACGGGGGTGGGCAGGTACAGACATCTTGACACACCGTCTTCAGCACACGGGTCCCTGTCCGGATAGGAAACCCAACTGAAGCGAGGGAGAGGTACCGCCCTTTTTATCTTCAGTAGGGTTCCTGTCCTGGCTGGGTGGATCCCCTCTCTCATGTGTGCCGTCATAGGCTCCGGAAAAACCGGCTACCGGTAAGTAACCTTGGTGTATTCTGCTTCCTATGACCTATATGATCCTATAGATGCCTTGGGGTGCTTTCACATTTCATTGTGTCCCCATTGGGTCATACGTCTGTATTCACCTGCAAAACAGGGTTTGGACACATGCGCCTACGGGGCTAATAGACTGCAATAGTGAAGGCAAAGAGAGCGTGCGTTCTGCCATGCACTTTTTTTTAGGGAGTGTACGCCTACAGGAGGTGCACACACAAATGTAGTGTGTCGTCATGGGAGACGGGAAAAAAATGATACCTTGATATCTGTGGTCCAGATATCCATGTTTTTGTTACATGTAAATTAGCTGTTCTGGACACTGGGCCGGACACCAATCTGCTTGACAACCTGCTTAGGAGGGTTGATCCTACTGACCGATTCCCTTTCAATGGGCTTTTGATAGTTTTACGCCAATTATTATACAGTGTGGAAACGGCATTGAAAATCCACAACCTGACGCACAGAGAAAAGAACAGCTGCACATACTGTAGTTCAGACAGTTAAAAGTACTGTCATATAAACAAATCAGATGACAAATTTATCGACTCTAGGAATCGAGCTGATGAGGCCTCTACCAATGAGAGAACAAGGATCCAAAAGGCTCCTGTGTGACTGTAGAGACAGAGAAGTGGTGGTTGTCCATGTTCACTAATGCTTCATTCACACAGGGCAATTTCCATGATCACTGGGGATCCCAGTGGTTGTAGCCCTCTGTACCACATTATGCATTATAGAAGCATTCTGTAGATTGCCTGACAAAGGGGGAAGGGCAGAGGCGAGTGGTGACTTGCTGAAAAGGACAAGGATTATCAGAAAGGGGCACGGCCTAACGGCAACAAAATGCCCCATTACATTTCTAACACAAACTAAAAAGTACTTTAAGACAGTCTAGATGGTCTGAAAATTAAAACACATTTATTAACAGCATAAACCCACTATTATAAACAGCCTCAATGTAAGACTGTCTGATCTGTTCAAGAATTAGTTTGGATAAAATCTGCCTCAATAGATGTGGCTTGTAACCATGAAAACACGTCAGACACAACCTGTATACAAAGAACAAGAGGACATTTTTATATCAACATGATCCATCAGGTTACATCACTATTTATTTCAAATGCACTGATGCAATAACAACACTGCAACATATATAGCCTTTAATGTTATTATATAGAGCTGAAATAGTTAATTTTACACCATGCATATAACAATTTATACAAAAATAAAGACAATACATGAAACAAGATTTTATAACAACGAATAGGTTCTGTATTCTTTATTATTTTGTATTTTTACTTTCCCGGACTGTAAAGTTGTGGAATATATTGGCTCTTTATGGTTCTCATTAATCTTTAATTCCATAATTCAGATCCGGGTTTACATGAAGACAAAGAAGGGACACAAACTGTTCTGTACATGCAAAGAGGCCATTACGGACGAGCAATGTATGCTGCCCAATATCCAATACACACAGTATAAAAAAGACTTTTCACAATACTTTCCTGTAGGTATTTCTTAAAATGTGCATAAATTGTTAGATATAACATGACTTTGCATACACCGAGGGCGACATCTAATCATGCATAATAATGCTTATATTTAGATAGATTTTTCTCTTATGCGAATCGTAACGATTTAAGGACATAAAAAAATCCAAAGCTTATGAACAAGACAAAAACTTGTGCTTTAAAGAGAATCTGTCCGCTTTCCAGACATTTTAGAATATATATATTTTTTTTTTTAAATAAATTTTCTCCTTTTCTTCCTCCTAGAAATGTGTGAATACAAACTC
Organism: Dendrobates tinctorius; assembly: GCF_039654945.1. NCBI lineage: Eukaryota > Metazoa > Chordata > Amphibia > Anura > Dendrobatidae > Dendrobates > Dendrobates tinctorius. The sequence continues at coordinate 2,090,291 of NW_027361700.1, read as the reverse complement.
AATGTTTTCACTACACACGGTCCAATCTGTGCTACCTGTACCACACTACAGGGGTGTACCCAATTGATAGAGAGAAAGATAATGTCCAATTGTCTAATTTACTCCTAAACGTTCAGGAGGGATAACAGAGTCCGCACAATGCAGAGTTTTAAGAAGAGAAGATCCGGAATGGTTATTCTTGGGGTATACAAGTATTTGCTACAACAGACATGTCAGGAGAGCAGACAGATCCTTTTTAACACCAGGAGGCTTTCAATATCTGACGAAGTACAGGCCTTCTTTGGATTAAGTCATTGTTTTTCTTCATAAGGCCTCATTCGGATATCTGTTTTGTTTTTTTTTGCACACGAGAAAAAAAAATGGACTTTTTCATCAGTGTGCTGGATCTGATTTTCATCCATCATTGGTCTGTGCATACACTTTCACCATCAGTGTGACATTCTATTTTCTTGTATGCAAAAAACATATACCGGTAGATATGTATAAAAAAAACAAAAACATTCAAGCTTCATCTCCTCACTAAACAGTAGGATGACAAATGTATGGGATCAGAGTTTGGCTTTTTTTAGTTTTCAAGGACACCTTGATTTGAAGGCTCCATTTTTATTTTCTTTTGCAAACACATTTGTTTACAAAAAATACAACCGGTATGTGAACAGTCCCATAAGGCTATGATGGGCACACGTTCTGTTTGTGAAAAACAAGGGATAGCACACACGACTGAATAAGGACGTAGGCTCTAAAATGTACATGGGCAACAGTTTAAAGTGCCACAACGTGTTTTTGCGTCACAAACGTGGAAGCCGCTATTTAGGTGTCCCACCTATTGCAAAGCCTATACAGTTTGATTCCATGACTATTCTCAGAGCTCAGATGCAGTCGTGTTACACGAGCAATTGTTTTAGTAACAGAAGAAAAGGCACAAATGGAGAAACTTTCCACCTTGGAGACTAGGTGCACAAACCTCCTTTCACAAGTAACCCCTTCCAGCTCCCCTGCACCCCTTCTACTAAAGAAAGTGACCAGTGGGAACCATTAAATGTGAGTGTTGGTTTTCTACGTGGATGAAGATGGGGAAGCATTTAAAGAAAATCCCTGCTAAATCCACAGAGCTAAAATCTCATGGCCAGCTAACGTTCAAACATCCTACGAATGGCTCCCGGCACTGATTAATGACAGGTAAACATAAAAGGAGCAATAATCACCTATTTACGGTCTTCACCGATTCAATATTACAATAGTTATATATAGAGTATCCATAGCACCACTACATTAACCATGTCTGGCATGACACACCAGCTATAATACAGCTCTGGCAAAAATTAAGAGACCACATTCAAATGTTCAATTTGTCTGATTTTTCTCTTTATAGGTATATTTTTGAGTAAAAAGTAAACTGCTCTTTTAATCTACAAATTTCTGACAACTTGTCTCCGGATTTCCGAGCAATAAATTTTGTTTTGTTTTTTTTTCTGAAAAGGAGAAATGGTCGAAATTAAAAAAACAAACAAATCAGTGCTTGCAGACCTCAAATAATGCAAAGAAAACAAGTTCATAATCATTTAGAAACAATAACACTAATGTTTTAACTCAGGAAGAGTTCAGAAATCAATAGGAAATGTGTCATCTTTAACTTTAGGCCTTTTGGAGATCTTTTCTTCGTCAACTTGCTTGACTGTTCACAATAACAGTAATTTTGTAATTTTGACCATTGGTGCCCTAACTTTTACATGCCACTGTAGATAGGGGGAATATGGACAGGAAGAGACAAGAGATGGGCATGGGAAGTGAGCGATGGGCAGGTGAGAAACAGAGAGGGGGGTTTGAGAGAGTTATTATCATGCTATAAAGTATGTAATAAGGCAAAAAAAACAAAAAAACAATAGTGTCTACACCATATTAAACTGTGGAGGTTACATATTGCTGCTTGTCGGTATGCAGGTACAGGAAAGTAAAGAGTAAATCTTAACGAGCATAAGCAGCATGCAGGAAGTGCAGGAGCATGGCGATCAGAATACTCACGCTGACACTTTCTGCAGCATTACCATAAACTGCAGGGCTCAGAGAGACAAGCTGAGTGCCACTTTACATTTTATATGCAACATACAGTAAAAGTTCAATAGCTTTGCATTGATCCTTAGTAACGGCCTGTATACCAGCGCATTGTCAACTAGGGATGAATTTTATATATATATTCATGTTTATATTCCACGAGAGCATCAATCCCTACTGGATCAATGTCATCACAGCAATATAAGAGCTCATCTCTGTAAAAATGGTGTCTGAAAGGAGGGTCTTCTAAATCAGGTACAGTGTGGGGAGTGAAGATTACACATCGGAGATAACAAATCATAAGAGCAAGATCTGTAGCAAAATTCTCAGAATCAGCTATGTGTACTTACTCAGTAGTAACCTAACCACATCAGTACCAGATAACGAAAGCATTTACGCAATAGATCATATTAGTAAATACTGCATAATGCTTTCTTTGTTATCTGGTACGGATGTGGTTAGGTTACCACTGAAATATATTATATATATATATATAGTAAATGGTTTTTAATGGTTAAACATACCAATGTATTATACTAATTTACATGTCTATTCATTTTAAAGTGCATCTGCAAGTGTTATTATAATGTAAGTATGGTCCACGATTGATACGCACTATCCTGTATATAATATTTGTGTATATGGTTATTATAATGATTTACTCTGTGATATATTGAATAACACATTGCACAACTCCAAATGCTTAAGATACTACTGCATAAAACACTACAATGATAGTCCAGGGCATTAAAACTCCATGGTAACGTCTAATATAAAATGTCATTTTCCAGCAGTGAATAGATCTATACATAGATCTGTAGAAATAAAACCTGTAGGCTTGACGTTGATCACATAAAACCTTAGATAATATTGAAGCTTGTCTGAAAGGAATATACAACCACTGATGGGGCAGTTCCGCTGTCTTACATAACCAGTGCTAATAAAAAGTACCCTCCAGTCATAGACTGGATCCTGATTTTGTAGGTTTGGGATGGGTCAGTAATAGCCGACTCTCAGCATCCTAACTGATCAGCTGTTAGCAGGCTGGATGTTCACAGTGTCCTGTACTTTTCCAGATCTGTACACTGCGTAGCGTCCATTCTCATATCCTGCAGCTCAGCTCCCATTCACTTCAATAGCAGCTAAGCTGCAGCACCCGAGAGGGGCCACTGCGGTGTATGGCGTTGTAGTGTCTCAGTGCTGTACAATGTAGACAATTCACTTTTCAAGAGTAAAAATAAAAAAGGTCTAAAAATATGGTACACACTAAAAGTGAAAAGTGCTGTGATAAAAAAAAAAATTGAGCTTAATGATTCAGGTCCACATATGGCGCTCCAAGCTTACAATAATTCATGCCAGAAAGTGGGGCAAATTATACTGCAAATCCCATCTATAGTATTTAAAAGCACATTGCGGGCATAAAGAATGCCAGCCCTAATAACACAGTGAATATGAGCCCGTGGGACCAGCTAAGAGCTGATTGATGATGGAGCTGGGGGAAGCCTGTAGCACACCAAATTACGAGGATCCTTATGAACATCTACAAATGTGTCATTGGCAGGACTGTCGCCTGACAAACCAATAATGAGCACATTGGTGCCGCCAATAAACTATGATTTCACATTGTGCAATTTACAGGTCCACTTTGGATTATACGGAGCAGACTGAAGCTTGGATCATTTTGAAGAGTTTGTGCTTTAGACCTTATGGGGCTCACGTTATACAACAGACACACAATTGTAGGAGCATCCAAGAAATGGTCAGACCAATTAATAATGTACCCTCGACTGGAACAGCTAGGAGAGACGACTGATTATACAGCATACTGTATACAGGGATCATCTCTGGACTTGCACCAAAGGTTCATGTAAGTGTAGTGGAGTCCTTCCATGATCTGTCTTACCAATGCAATCACAAAAGGAGAATATGTCAAATGAAGCGTCAAGACAAGCACACAACTTCAGTAGATTATTGTCCGGACAGTCACAAGGTCCATTGACAAAGGTGGGAAGGATATCAGATGATATCAGTCTCTCTCTCTATGCCCACATATTTCAGAGCATCCGCCTGACTGTATCTGCAAAGGAAATTGATATGGTGTGAACTTGGAGAGACAAAATAGACAGATTCTACTGATCTGATGAAATGGAAGTGAAACAAAAACAAACAAACAAAAAAACAACATTGGGGGCAACTTAAAGCTTTTTCAACAAGATTTCTGGTGACAAAAACACTTGGAAAATTTGCACATTTTTTAGCACAACACAAGGATGGGCAGAAAGATGTGACTGATGGCGCTTTCACGTCCCATCTCTAACAAAATGGGAGGAGCTGGGGCAGGACAAAGGTGTGATGACCCCACTTGTCAAATTCAAGATGAGCGGTGGCGTTCACCGTGCCACAAATAAGCACACATAGCAGCGCACACCGCTACACACCTCGCCTGATTCATAAAGAGGTGTGTGCCATCCGAGTGAATCAGGAGCGTCAGCTCCAAAACACCCCCTCATCAAGACCGGTGAGAGAAATGCCCGCCTTGATAGATCAGGGCCAACGTCTTGTATTATAAGTGCAGTGTGATGCTTTTGCTTGGGAACTGCTATGTAGCTGGCAAAATCTGTTAGAACAGCTCGCCCCACTTCAGAGAATGGAATAACTCTGCTGGCAAAATTATTTGGCTTACGTTATACCTCCACTATCGTTCATCCAAGGTGGCATTTCAGTATGTACAAAGGGTAAAACTCCACTGACAGATTCGGAGTGCCATAGAACAAGTCATGGACGTCCAGGTATCACTAGACCTGGACACTTAGCTAGGTTGCTTTTTTTTTTTTTTTTTTTTTTTTATAAAGATGCTCATGTTCAAGTGGGTTTTACACCTACAAAATGTGATGTGGCATGCTCTCCTGGAAATGTCATTGAAAGGAACCAATTCACTGCCGCTACTCCTAGTGTCATACAGGGGTAACAAATACTTTTAAACCCGATTTATAAACCTCATTTAAAAGGGTTATTCTAATATTGATTCTTCAAGAGAGGTACCACTCTCCCCTGCCTACTGGCTGCATGCTTGCCACGAAGCTGCTCGACTGACAATTCAGACCAATGGGCGTGCCGCTGGTCCGATTTGTGTGCTCCGATCCGGCTATATCAGCAAGCTCTGCACAGTGGGGCGGAGGATGGCAGATTTGGGAGCCAACACTGCGCTCCAGCGATCTGACTATATTGAGGTGGGTAGCGTGTCTGTGTAAGAGATTCTATAGCACAGATTTTTATACATATTTTCCTATATAAAACCACATTTTCCTATATTCTCATGTTATGTATTATATATTTATACACACTGATATTTTAACTCCTGTACATTCATGTTTATTCTCACCGATAGTCAAAAAACAGTTCTTCTCCTGCCTGGATTGCCCGTTTGGCAAATATTCCAATGCGGTGATCTCCATTCACCATAACCACTTCAAGACATAGAAAAACTAGAGTTACTTAAGATTAAAGCTGACATTACAAGTAATATCTCTGATATATAGTATGTAACAGCACAAAGACATACACAAGACTGACTAGATGATAGCTTCAATCATTTTTAAACAGGAAAGTGTTCATCAGAATGTGATCTATTGTATGAATTGGGTTTTATGGTAAATTTATATTAAAAAGCTTTACAACAAAACCAAACTAAAAGTAATAAATTGTTCCACTATAACGGTGGCCCCTAGCCCTTATACTTCCTATTCCATACAAATAACACGACTGGTAAAAAGTTATCATCACAGACAGGACTAAAATGAAATGGAACACCCCTATATAAAGTAGGGATCCACCATTCACATTAGGTGATGTTACAGCTCCCGTCGCCCCATTCACGATGACTTTAACTCACCATGCTTGTGCTTCTATGCCAATGTGAAAAAATGCAAGAGTTTAGATTTTAATTTGGAAAAATACTAGAAAACAATATGATAAAAGAAAAAAAAAAAAAAAATATCGCATAAAAACCTGGTGTGTTTTTCAGTGCAGATTTGTCTCAAAACCTGAAGCACAGTGACTGAGAATCCTGAAGCCTCATTCGCACGCTGCTTATTTGTGACTTGCAGATTTAAATCTGCAGCACATCAATTCTTTCAGTGTTTTTGCTGCAGATTTTCCCCATACTAATGAGAGGGGAAAAATCTGCACCAAAAACTCAAGTAAAAAATGCAGCAAAAAAAAAAAAAAAAGAAAAAGTGCGCTTTTCCTGCCAAGAGGTGCAGAAACGGTGCAGAAATTTCTGCACCAAATACTTAATGTGTGCACATACCTTTAAACAAAAGGTCACTTTCTGACGACATATTGCTAGGAAATATTGTAAAACTTTTAGCAAGTTACATACCCTAGAAACCAATTATCTCTGGTTCATTGATGCAGAGGGTATAACAATCACAATTATTTTATCCATTAAGCACCACTAATCTAAAGTTCCCTGCCTCTACTCTTATAGTTGCCAGCCGCCATCTTCTTCTGTTATCGGCACCACTCTGGTCAGTCTACAGCAGGTTGTGCCCTGCCGGATCCCTCCAGTTTTTGCTAGGCAAGCCAGAAGTCACAACTCAGTGCAAGTATATGAGAGCCAGAATGAGGCAAGAACAAGGCTTCCATAGTCTTACACTGAGAGCTTGTGACCGTTACCTCCATCTTCTAGTAAGTCAGAAGATACCGTTCCAAAATGGCAGCACACAACAGGAGTGGCGCCAGGAACAGCTGAAGACGGCACGGCGGCTGGTAAGTATAAGACTAGGGTCAGGGACCTTACGTTAGTGACACCACTTCAGTGCTGAAATAAAAAAAAATATGGATGGAGTGGTGCTTTAATGAATAATAAAAGACCATTAGGTTTCCCGAATGTTATGACATACAATAGTCACTTATCTCATGCTTTCACTTAATTCAGTCATTGTATTTTTTAGAACGTATGTCACCCTTAAATGTTTCAAAATTTACACACAAAAATTAATCCTTATAAAAAGACCGGTAGCTTTGTGAATACAATGCCTTGTTTAATCAGGGTTGGGTATTCTTTGTGCACTTTGGAGGATGGGCCCCCGCAACAAATTTTTTGCATAAAATACACTTGCACAAAAAGTTTAAACTTTTTGTTTTTAATCTACTGTCCAACAGATTTTTATAAAATTAAAAAACGTTTGGAGACCCAGTGTGGAGAGGTACGACCACCAGTAGCCTGAATGATTTACTATAAATACAGAAACTGGAATAAATTCTAGCTAAAAATCCACGCCAACTCATAAGCCAAAGCAGATTCCATTCATGGTGCACAGATAGCCCAATTCTTTTAAAAGGCATGCGCTGCTTAACCCCTTTATGCCCTTGCGATTTAACATTTTTGTGCTTTTTCCATTTTTCCTCCTTTTATTCCATAACTTTTTTTCCGTCCCGATAGCCGTACGAGGGCTTGTTTTTTCGTGGGACGATTTATATTTTTGAATGACACCATTCAATTTATCTCGTGTTCCCCTGAAGTTGCAAAAAAAAAAAAAAGCGCAATTCCACAATTTTTTTAATAAAAAAAAAATGTTGTTTACGTCGCCATTTTATGAGACCCATAGCATTTTCATTTTTCAGGATATGGGGGATGGGTGACAGCTTCATTTTTTTTTATTTTAAGTCCTGAGCTGACGTTTTTATTGACACCATTTTGGGGTAGATACGATGTTTTGATCGCCTCTTACTGCAATATTGCGGAGGCAATATTTTACGAATGCAGTGATTCCAAATGTGAATGTTTTTTTTTTTTTGTTTGTTTTATTTTTAATTATTCAATATCCAGCACCGTTCTGCTCCTCTTCTCAATGACATAACCGCTCTTCATACTAGCCATGCCACTCTATCAGTGAGATCGAAGTCTCTTTTACAATGTCAGCATATAGAGCCTTGTTCTGACGCTCCATAGATTACATTGTGAATGCCAATTCAAGGTCTCGCGGAGCGCAGAGTGACCCGTAGAGTCTGATGTCACTCAGAAGGAGTGGAACTGTGCTGGATACCGAGAAGCTGGCAATAGGCGAGTATATTAACACACACTTGCACTAAAGTACATATACACAGGTTTCTTGAAAAAAATCTTAAGAGGACTTCTTTAATAAATATGGCACACCAGCAACTAAGGGTAACGGAGAACAAATACATACTGTATACTACATGCAATGTGAGATGTGATCGATCAAAGCTATAAAAACAGTGCTAAATAGGTGGAAAATGCAAGATGAATGACCCAAGTTCTGCCCAGCTCACCTTTAGCATAGCAGTTCGGATTCACAGAGTGGTTTGCAAATCGGATTTTATTACCTTTCCTTGTGGCGTCCACAACAAAATCTGTCCCGAAAAAGAAGAAAAAAAAAAAATGGAAATCTATACATGACAAACTTTTTTCTCTTACATTAAGAGCATGATATACATTGAGACATCTAAAGTAAATTACAATGACAACACTGTGCTCAGGGAATTAGAGGCTGTGACATAAAGTCTATGGACAACTTATACATGCAAAATATTATTTATACATATGTTAATGGTTACCGTTAATAAAATTGCGCTAAGCTGCATAAAATTCCTGTAAATATAATTTCCTCCTCTTCTTAACAGCTCATTCATGAGTATGTGTGCACCATGAAAACCACACACGGTCCTATTATAGCCAGTGTACCAGTACACATCGATGATTTCCACTTGGACTAATGGTCTGAGTGGAAATAGGGATTTTTGTGTACTCACCGTAAAATCCTTTTCTCCGAGCCAATCACTGGGGGACACAGACAGTGGGTGTTATGCTGCTTGCCACTAGGAGGACACTAAGTAAACACAGAAAAAAGTTAACTCCTCCCCCCTGCAGTATATACCCTCTCGCTGGCTGGGAATTCCCCAGTTCAATGAAAAAAGCAGTAGGAACATTAAACGAATGCCAATAATCATAACTATGTCAAAACCTAAAAATGCTACAGTGAGCCAATAGGCCAAACAGGGTGGGTGCTGTGTCCCCCAATGATTGGCTCGGAGAAAAGGATTTTACGGTGAGTACACAAAAATCCCTATTTCTCCTACACCTCATTGGGGGACACAGACAGTGGGACGTCCTAAAGCAGTCCCTGGGTGGGGAGCATACAACTGCTAATACCTCATGTACCACTGGCTTAACACTGTGGTACTGCAGATTGCAGGATGCGTCTGCCAAGAACTGCATCCGCAGAGGCCTGAGCATGAATTTGGTAATGTTTTGTAAAGGTATGCAGGCTGGACTATGTCGCAGTGTTGAAGACCTGTTCTGCCAACGCCTAGTGCCACATGGCCCAAGAGGCGCCCACTGAGCAGATAGCATGCGCCTGAATTCCTGCTGGGACAGGTGTGTCCCGGACATGGTAGGATTTATGAATAGCCAAGCAAATCCACCTGGCTAGCGTGGTTTTTGAAGCGGCTAGACCCTTCCTATGCCCCTGTGGAAGTGCGAACAGGGCATCTGACTTGTGGAAGGGAGCTGTCCACGAGATGTACCATCTCAGAGCCCTGACTACATTGAGGGTGTGAAAGGCCCTCTCAATGCAATGGACTGGAGGCGGACAGAAGGAAGGCCAAACAATTTCTTCATTGAGATGAAAAGAAGACCCGACTTTGGGCAGGAAAGACGGGGACGTCCTGAGAGCTGCCTCGTCCTGATGAAAATTCAGGAACGGAGGACGGCAAGACAGGGCTGCCAATTCAGAATCTTGTGTAATTGACGTAATTGCCGCTAGAAAGACCACCTTCCAAGAGAGAATAGCGAGTGGAGGTCCTGCTGTGGTTCGAAAAGAGCCTCCTGTAAGGCTCCGAGAACCAAGATTAACTCCCTTGATTCCAATGGCCCTTAAAATATAAAGGGGCCACCTGGGGGACTCTCTGAATGAATGTCTTCATCTGAAGTCCGGTGGCAATTTTGCATTGGAATAGCACTGACAAGGCTGAAATCTGGCCCTTGAGCGAGCTAAGCGCGAGACCTGACGTTAATCCGGATTGTAGGAATTCCAATATGGAAAGAATAGAAAACACCAGTAGGGATCGACCATGGTCCTTGCACCACGAGAAGGTTCTCCAGGTGCGGTGATAAGTGCGCATGGACACGGACTTCCTAACATTAATCATGGTGGAGTTCACATCGTTGAGAAAAAAAACAGCCTGTACTAAAAACCAGGATTCAACGGCCACGCCGTCAAAGACAGGGCCCCGGAGTTCTGGTGGTAAATCGAGCCCTGTGAGAGTAGATCCATGCGATCTGGAAGTTGCCAGGGAACGCCGGCGACTACTTGTACTAGTTCTGCATACCATGGCCAGCGCGACCAGGATTACTGGTATTTTCTGCTCTAATTTTCTTGATGACCCTCGGGAGCAAGGGAAGAATGCACGGAAGCCGGAACCGGTGCCACGGCAGAACTAGGGTGTCCGCTCGGATGGCGCATGGATCGTGCAATCGGGTAATGAATCGAGGAACCCTGTTGTTTAGTCTTTAGGCCATATGATCCACATCCGGAGTCCCCCAGCGATGGCACATCTGCTGAAAAAAAACTTCCGGATGAAGAGACCACTCTCCTGAGGCAAGGCCTTGGCAACTGAGAGAAAAACCACCGCCCAATTGTCCACACCCGGGGTGTGGATTGCTGAGATGGGCGAATGGTTGGTCTTGGTCCAATGGAGGATGTGACTCACTTCGTGCATGTCCATCCTGCTCCGAGTACCCCCTTAATGGTTGATATACGCCACAGTCGTGGGGTTGTCGGATTGGATCCTGATGAGGTGACCTGCGAGGAGATGGTGGAAACTCAGTAGAACTAATTTGATCGCTCGAATATCCAAGATGTTGATGGGGAGACGTGACTCTCGAATTAACCAATGACCCTGTGCCGTGTGGTGGTGAAGAAAAAACCGCACACCAGCCTAGGGGACTGGCGTCGATGGTCACCACCGACCATCGTACTGGGAGAAAGAACTTCCCTTAACTCAGGGAGGATTTCAGTGTCCCTCTCTTGGGGGCTCGTCTGACCCCCAGGGACAGAAGGAACCGGCAGTCCAGGGAGAACGGGTTCTTGTCCCAAGTTAACAGCAACGCATGTTGTAAAGGGGCGGAAATGGAACTGTGAGAATGGGACCGCTCCCATCGCTGCCACCATCATACTGAAAAACGTATGGAGCGAGAAACCGGTCGGGAAAGAATCCGCGCTGCCTGTTGTAAGGCTCGGGCCTTTTCTTGAGTAAGAATGACCAACCCGCGGGAAGAGTCAAAGATCAATTCCAAAAAGGAAATCTGCTGGACCGGTGTTGGGGAAGACTTTTCAAAGTTTATCTTCCGACCCAGGCGAGAAAGTGTATTTACTGCGATATCCACGGATTTCTCGCAGGCTGGAAGGGATGGACCCTTGATCAGCAGGTCGTCTAGATACGGCAGTACCATCACTCCCCGACCGTGGAGAATGGCCATGACAGCCGCCATGGCCTTGGTATAGACCCTGGGGGCGGTGGCGAGACTGAAGGGCAAGGCAACGAACTAGAAGTGTTCTTCTCGAATTGCAAAACGCAGGAACTGCTGGATGATAGGGACTCTCCCCTTTTGCATGGAGGAGACACCGATCGGAGGAATTCCATTCGGAATCGCCGTACTTTGACAAACTGATTTAACAGCTTGTGGTCCAGTATGGACCGCATCGTTCCTTCCTTCTTTGGAACCACAAAAAAAGGTTTTAATAAAAAACCGCTGAACCATTCGTCTTGAGGGACCGGAAGGATGACTCCCGTCCCTTTGCGGCGCATGAATGGCCCGAGGGAAGGCTGTGACTGAATGACATCTGACAGCCACCTACTTTGTCGGTGTCTGCCGGATACACAACAAGTCATTGAGTAGAGATCTATGGGATCTGCTTCCTTAGATCCAGATGCTGTCGCCCTGGGTTTCCAAGCGTGGATAGGTCTGTGAGAGACCTGAGAACCTCTGTCTCCACGCGGGGACCGACCTGATCCGGAAGAGAAGGTTGTGGAGGACCAGCTAGAGCTGTTGCAAAAAACGTCGAAAAACAAGTCGGCTGTGGATGCCAAAAACAGCCGGGCAGCCCCTTGTTGGGGAAGAAACCTACTCTTCCCCCCGGAAGAGTTAGAAATGAGCTGGTCTAATTTCTTGTCCAAACAGGCGACCAGTTTGATACGGCAGAGAAGTCTCTGGAGGTGGAATCTGCCCGCCAGACGCGTAGCCATAGGGCTCTTCTGATGGAGACTGCATTAGCGGTTGCCTTAGCAGCGCAATTAGCGGCATCTAAAGAGGCGTCTACTTGCAAAATCCCCTGCGTGAATTATCTGCTTGCCGGAGGATTGCTACCTTGGAAGGCAGTAATTAAGACTTCTGCCCAAGTGGCCATTGCCTTAGCCACTCAAGTCGCCACGAAAGATGGGAAAAAAGCCGCTCCTGAAGCTCCAAAAACTGAACTGGCAAGGTAGCCGATTTGACAATTGGAGGGAATTCTGACTGAAGAGCCCTCAGAAACGGATCGAAGCGTTTTAGGAGCAAGGAACAATACAGGAGGATCCACCGAGGGGGACTGTAACCAATACCTCATTAGATCTGGAGTAAAGGGGTATTTAGCCTCGATAGGCTTTTGCCCTGTGAACCGCTTATGTGGTCGGTTCCATTTCTATACAATGTCCTTCAACTCCGGATGGCTGGCAAATACCCTGCGTACATGTTTAGTCTTCTTAAAGGAGATAACGTGTTTCAGAGTGGGAATATTCTCCTCGTCCAACGTCAGAAACTTGTTGACTGACTGTCAGAGAATCAAGCGATTCATGGACATTTGGGGAATTCTGAGGGACTGACATGTCAGACTCGAATTCAAACATGTTCTCTGCAAACATTAGGAGAGGGAGAGCGCGAGACAGAACTCGCCGATGCTGAATCGCGAGCGTGACTAGGGGACGCGTCTTTCTAGAGACTTGAGGATCCCTTGAACGAGCACTGCCCCTGCTGGCGGACGGTTCCCGGCCATCGCCAAAGCCCTCCTTGGGCGGTAAAGACGAGTTCTGACTTAAAGAGGATTCCCGTAGGAGTCTACAGCCTTGGTCAGTGACTCCACAGACTGTGACAAGGACGCAGCCCACTCAGGGGGACTAAACGCAGGGAGCACCTTGCAGCGGCGGATGGCATTTTAGCACAAGCCGGGTCGCAATCCGTGCAAAGCGGATTAGTCTGGGTACTGGGCAAGACAGTCTTGCAATAGGTACCAGCGGTAAAGAACGCAGTGCGCTTCTTATTAGCCCCCTTTTTTGCTTCCTTAGACTGAGACATAGTGCCCGTGAAAGGGTTACAAGCAGAGCCTGGGCTGCAGCGAAAGTGCATCAAAGGGGTTAAGCTTTTCTCTGAGAGCAGATGTAGCTTACCCGCGGTCCTGACGCTGTGTCCCTGGGAGGAATATCGGTGGCCTTGTAGCGTCACCAGGTGCTGTCCATCCGTGCATGCACCCCCGCAGCCGTCACAGAACCAGAGGAGCACAGAAGGGGTTAAGGACATGGCCCCCCAGACTAGCAGGGCGCCTCTCGTACAGAGCGAGAGGCGCCAAAGACGTGGGCTGCGGTGCTAACAGTGGGTGACGCTATGTAAATTGCAGCCTAGTAGGCTGAAAAGCCGGGGACTAAATTTTTGGGCCTACCCGCGGCGAGCGCCGGGTGAAGGGGAGAGCGGGGGGGGCCGCGACGGGGCACCGGTATGCCGCCGAAGAGACTCGGGCAGCGCTTCTCTCAGGGACCAGGCCCCGACCCCATACCTCCAATCCGGTGCTCGCTCCGTCTGCGCTGTCTAGGAGCCTGCAGGTTTCATCCCATCTCTCAGATCCTGAGGTAAAAAAAAAGCTCCCGGGCGATGTAGCAGAGCCAGAGAGGTTGTTACAGGGGTATTGCTCAATCGATCCACCCTATGGGCAGGGGGACGGAGAGCTATGGGACTGATTCAGGGCATCCGAAAGCGCTGGTCAAATCTTCTCCGTGAGTTCCGTGCGCTCGCCCTCGTATCCGTGAGGGGTACCGGGACCGTAAAGGAACCATCGCCAGAAGAATCAGCCCCAGTCGTCGCAGGAAAGTGTACGGGGAGGTATACTCCGCGTGCTTTCCTGTTGTTGGTTCGGGGGAGAGTGGGCCGTAGAAAGGAACCGTCGCCCCCTTCACTCTGTTAATTAAAAAATAAAAATTTACAGAAAATTCAAAAGCAAAATTAAAACGGTGAGGTCTGAAACCAGACCCAAGTGCCTCCTACAGACACTAAGCAAGAACTGGGGAATTCCCAGCCAGCGAGAGGGTGTATACTGCAGGGGAGGAGTTAACTTTTTTCTGTGTTTACTTAGTGTCCTCCTAGTGGCCAGCAGCATAACACCACTGTCTGTGTCCCCCGAATGAGGCGTAGGAGAAATACGCGTGGAATGCACCATACTTGTCTGATTTACATATCAGACTAGTACATGTAATCAAAAGGGATCTCCTGCACTACATCCAGTGGTTCAAGGGAAAAATCAACATCTTATTTTGTGGGGGATGAAGCTGCTGTCAGCTGTACACAAGAGATGACTACAAAATAAAGCATGTCAGATATGTAAAGTTTGGCTTGGCACTTAGGAGTTAAAGTAGTTAGATCTGTATAAATGTATAGAGATCACTCCAGCTGATAAACCAGCTAGTCTTTTTTCCTATTGTTAAAAAACAGGGATGGTCAATGATCGATAATAATTGGGAGGAATCTGAAGCCATTCACCAAATGCCTGTCTGATTGTCCCGATGCAGTAGCACAGAACTTACCATTGTTAAGATTAAACAGGAAGCTGGACATGTATTTATCGTAGACTTTCCCTCTTCTATCTGCTTCATCCTGGGAAATAAGCTAAACAAACACATTGTACATTATCATTAATAAGGGTAACGCCAATTGATGTGTTACAACGTACAGTGAGGTTACTAACCTCTCCGCAATACTCAGAGATGAACTCATTCTTCTGGACAGACTCTTTGATGAAGGTTCCCCATCCAGCAACATCGGAGGGTGCCAAGAGCAAGTGCTTCAGAAGCAAGATGTATAAAAGCATGAAGATTTTTGCACCAATCCAACAATCACAGCCCCCTGTACTCCCAACTGTATTAGGCTAGTTTCACACTAGCGTTTATGAGCGCAGCGACGGCCTGCGCACGGCCGCCGCTAAGCCCCGCCCCCTGCCGCGCCCCGCCGGTAGCTCCGCCCACCGGCGCATGACGCTGCATGCGCCCTGCGTCCCCTATCTTTATCACAGGGGGCGCAGGCCGTGCGCAGTATGCGTTTGGCGGCGCATGCGTCCTTTTGACCAACCTGCGCCAAACGCAACCTGCTGCAGTTTGGTTGCGTCGGCGCATTGTCAAAAAGGCGCATGTGCCGCCAAACGCATACTGCGCACGGCCTGCGCCCCCTGTGATAAAGATAGGGGACGCAGGGCGCATGCAGCGTCATGCGCCGGTGGGCGGAGCTACCTGCGGGGGCGCGGCAGGGGGCGGGGCTTAGCGGCGGCCGTGCGCAGGCCGTCTCTGCGCTCCAAAACGCTAGTGTGAAACTAGCCTTAGGCGACTAACGAGCCACTTACCTTTTTAAGCCCCCGCTGGATGCTGCAGTTTTTACAGGACACAGTTTTAGAGTCCCAGTGCTCCGCCGCACCACATGTTAGGCAGAGATCTGGGTCACATTCCCGTACAGCCAGATAACAGGGGCATTGCTTGGTGTTACACTGAGTCTTACACCGGCAGCCGGGGAAGCGATTCTGACCTGTGGGAGAACAAATCAGATTCATCAAAATGTAAAAGCCAAGGGAACAAAAGTATTACAAGCCTAATTAATTAACAGAGTACCGAAAGTTTCATTGACAAGTTCCTATTATCAGCATCTTCTTCTAGGGACCCAGTCACCAAAAAATTAAATATGGTTTAAATCATAAAATGTATGTTTACTGTTGTTGATACTTTTTTCCTTATCACTATCTACAATGTATGCACAATTATTAGGCAATTTGTGTTTTTGATGAATATTTTTTTTTTATTCAACAACTACGGTGCTGTCGGTCAGTACAAAAGGTTAATGCACCTAAATATTTCAGTCCCGGCAACGGAGCAGGACACTGCGAGGGAGCGGAGGATGGTAAGTGTAATAGTATGGTATTTTTTAATCTTTTCTGATGGGGCCAGCAGGACCAGGATGGGGACAATCATACCAGAATAAGGATGGGACCAATCATACCAGGAACGGGATGGGGCCAATCATACCAGGATGCCAAAAAGAAATTTTTATTGCCCTCCACGCCCATGGGCGTGGAATGCAGAGAATATTCATTTCTCTTTAGCAGCGGACACAGGAGTTAGCCGCAGCATCCTGCCTCTGTGACCCACTGCTCCCCCACCTCTCCAACCACAGCCAGTACATCCGGACTATAAGATGCAACCCACATTTTCCTCCACATGTTGGGGGGAAAAAGTGCGTCTTATCTATTTATGACAGTCATAAGTCATCCTTCTCTGGAATCTGTCAAGTTTCTTAATCTGTTGACAATCCACTTTTTGGGAAGCTACAGCTCCTCCCCCCCATACACTTTTCAGAGATGTGACTGTTGGCTTCTCCTGTAAATCTCCCATCTCAAAAGGGCCCACAAGTTCTCTATAAGGTTTAGGGCAGGTGAGAGTAGAGTCATGTCATCATTCTTTCATCTTTAAGGCCTTTACTGGCAGGCGGGCACTGAAGACTTTGATACATCCGATGGAGCATTGTCCTGCATGTTTTTGCTTAAATTACAGACTTTCCTGTACCACTGCTTAAAGAAACTGTTTTCTAAAAACTGGCAGTAGGTTTGGGAGTTGATCATGCGTCCATCTTGAACCCAAAAAGGTCCACCTTGGTCATCGTTAATAATACCAGCATATATCAGTACTCCACCTCCACGTAGCTGGTGTCCATTGGTGGTCTGTGCTTGCTACTGATCCAGCCAAGGGCCCATCCATCTGGTTTGTCAAGAAACACTCTAATCTCAATAGTCCATAAAACCTTTGAAAAATGAATCTTCAGATACTTCTTGGCCCAGTTTGAACTTATGTGTGTTGTTAAGTGGTGGTCGGGATTTCATCCTCCCTTACCTTGGCCATATCTCTTAGCACTGAACACCTTGTACTTCTTGGCGCTCCAGGAGGTTGCAGATCTGGAATGTGACAGCACTGGAGGATAATGGCTTCATGTTTGAATCTTCTCAAATCTTTGGCAGCTAATATGCGTCTTTTTTTCTCAGCACATTTTTTGTTACCCCATTGACTATTTGCAACAAAACTTTTGATGGTTCTGTGATCACCCCCAATATCTTAGCAACTTACAAGACTGCTGCATCCCTCTATAAGACTTAACAATTTTTGACTTTCAGAGTCAGTATATCTGTTTTTTGGCCGATTTGCCTGAAGAAAAAAAAAGCTGCCTAATAATTCTGCACACCTTGATAAAGGGTGTGGGCCGCACCCACATTCCCTTTAAATGTAATCAGTAAATATTACCAAAACCTTAACCAGCAGAATCATATCAGTTTTCTTAGGTTTCGAAGTTATCTTAGGTCCTCAATCAATCACCTCAATACAATTCCATCCAGTGCAACAAACACAGATTTACACATAAAAAGACCCTCACTGAAAATACCAGTACTTTACAGAATGTGAATTTCTGAGCCTAAAGAATCACTTTGAGTATATGACTTTCCAACTTTAAAACTCTGTAGTGTTGTCTTTTCACCCTTATCCCATAAGGCTGGCATTTTCCATCCAACATTCACAGTCTGTGCACAAACAGTGACATACAAACCAGCTGCGAGTCTACTGACCCAAACTCAACAGTCTCACATACAACTCTGGCAAAAATTAAGATACCACTTTCAAATGTTCAGTTCTCCTGTTTTTCTCTTTATAGGTAAATTTTTGAATAAAATGTAAATTGTTCTTTTAGTCTATAAAATTCCGACATCATGTCTCTGAATGTCCAAGCAATACATTTTGTATTTTTTTTCCGACAAAGAAAAATGGTAAAAATTAAAAAACAAAAAAACAGTGCTTTCAGACCTCAAGTAACGCAAAGAAAACAAGTTCATAATCATTTAGAAACAACAATACTAATGTTTTAACTCAGGAAGAGTTCAGAAATCAATATTTTGTGGAATAACCATGATTTTTAATCACAGCTTTCACGTGTCTTGGCATGCTTTCCACCAGTCTTTCACACTGCTTCTGGCGCAAAAATTTAAGCAGTTCTTTTTTGTTTGATGCCTTGTGACTGTCCATCGTCCTCTTGATTACATTCCAGAGGTTTTCAATGGGGTTCAGGTCTGGAGAATAGGCTGGCCATGACAGGGTTTTGAAATGGTGGTCTCTTGATTTTTGCCAGAGCTGTATGTCTAAGGTTGTTGACCATCGGCTAGTCCATGCATCACTGTCCGTACTGGGACAATAAATGTGTGAAGACAGCCTTAGCCATGATTCCAATCACATGTAATTACTCACAATCAGGGTTGCACTGACAGAACTTTTCACAGAAGTTCTGCGTCATGATGCAGGGACAAGTGCTGTCACAGGGATGATCTGGGTGGTCACAGGGCTGATAGTTGTATACTTGGTTTGCCGAATTATCTGTTTTCAAGAAAAAACAAGATCAGTAGTCATTATTTTGTAATTCATGATTTTACTTCTGAAAACAATAGAGAACAACATTTTCTGTTTGTTCGATATACAGTTAAAGCACCACTCCAGCAGGATTTTTTGTTTCAGCGGTGGAGTGGCACTTTAAACGTAAGCCCCCTGCCCCTCTGTCATATACTCGCCCTCCTCCTCGTTTTTCAGCACCGCTCCGGTCCCGTGGCGCCATCTTGTGAGCGCAGCTTCAGACTGGCTGGAAGTCAGAAGCGATGTCACAAGCTCTCAATACAAAGCTATGAGAGCCACAATGAGGCCAGAATGAGGCTCTCATAGACTTGTATAGAAAAGTGACCTGATGCCATAATGGGATCAATACTCTAATATTTTTTAGTAGCTACATGTAAGTGTTGACCTTGGACAGCAATTCACTTCAGTGCAGAGATCACAATACCTTGGCTGCATTTGTGGAAATGACGAATCGTCGATGGTATAAAATGATTGGATAATAAAAACAATGTCTTTTGGAGCTGGACTGGCGCCTTTTTTAAGGTTAAAAACCAAATGGCATTTCGTCGCTTTCACAAGCGCAGCCCAGTTACCGTGATCTCTGCACTGAAGTGAATTGCTATCTGGAAGATTTTTTCCTCCAGCCTCGGATTCTAAGGCTCTTATTGGTGTTGTGTCCATACACCACCCCAGGTGAGCACTACCGTCATTCTCACCCCTTCTCTTGTGGTATTGCCTTATTGTACGCTTCGTTCCTAACCAGATCTCAGCGACCTTGGACACCAAAGTCAGACCTAATACATACGGGAATGGCAGTGATACAGCTCATTAATAAGGATCTATCAGTTTTTTCACCCGGTGTAAATGATAATGTTCTCCTGTCTTTTATTCCTGTGACTCTCTGTTCCTAAGATATGGCAATCTAATATTTTTAGCCAATGGGGAGTGTTCTGTCCAAAGCAGTGAATTCAGCTACCATAGAAATATAGTCACCGTGACTAGCAATTACAACAGGCTATTTTCTGCCATTTGAATCTCTTCTCTGTGGGCTTCTTTTTGAGGATCATGCCCCTTTGGCTAACAAGGTTAAATTTACATACCAGGAAAAGGGTGCCATGTCAGGAACAGAGAGGTACAGGAACAAAGAATAAACAACACCAGATTCAAGACAACAGAGGGACATGAATAAATAAATAAGCATAAAAACACTATGAAACTGAACCCATGTGGAGATATAGTAAAGACTCTATATCTCTATGGCAGATTTTCTTATGTATCTGTATAGAACGGACTCAGAATGCAGCTTTGTGCGCGAGCCCTTATAATGATTACTGAGCAGTATGTCCGACTGTCGAAGGGAATTTGTTTAGTGATTGCTATTCTTCTGAAATAAATACAGCGTTTTACGTAAAAGCAAATCTGCCGCTGAAAACCTACCCTTTTTAAGCTGAATCTTCCTGCAATGTGCGGCCCACAGTCTACAATGGTAAGAAAATATGGAGAAAATAAAAAAAAAAAAAAAATCATTGAAGCTCAACTTACATAAGCCACACAAATTAAGACAGGCATCAATACATCTTCTACAATATGTGCGTATGGGGATTTTGAAAGCCTATATCATCTATACTGTGAAGTAAAGCAGATCTGCAGTGTGGAATGCGCAATGAAAATCTGCAGTAATTCCATCTTATGTGAAAATCCCTTACTCTTCCAGTAGGTCAAATCTATTTTTAACATTTTCACAACAAACAAGTAAAAAAAACATACAGCCAATACTCAGCTAAACTAGCTACATACTTGATAGAATTTTATTTAATGAAGACCTGTGATTTTCCAAAATGAAAAATTGAGTTAAACAACTTGTAAAAATCCCCAAGCGCCCCTGATTCTGCCGCTGTTTTCCGTTCTGTGTTGTGACACTCAATTGCAGAGATATTCACATTGGTTGCTTTTCAAAGACTGCTAGATCAGTTGCCGAGCTGTGATTGGCAGCATCTAGGAGGGATGGGTGAAAAGGCATGCGGCCAGAGAAGACTCTGAAGAAACGCCCTGTTGGTCTGCAAGAAGAGATTTCACATACTGCGAACCAAAAGCAAATGTGAGTATCTCTGCAATCAAGCAACATAGCACAAAAAAGTGAAATAAGCAGCAGAATCAGGATTTGGGTATTTAGACAGAAAATAGTGAACTGATATGAACATCTGAAAAGTTTGAAATGTTTCCTAGGTGTGAAAACTGCCTCTTCAAATGGTTACAGCAGTACTGGAGATTCGACAGGATTTGTGCAAAAAGAGATCATAGCTAATCTCAGCCATTATATCCCTGAAAGATTCATGTCCCTTTTTTTCCCCTATCAGACTTTTCTCTTATTTGCTTTTACAAGAGACCAGGCTTCTTATGGTTCCTTGCAGCATCCCTTCTGGAAAATATCTATACTACTTTGAGTGACACAAGAATGTTGGTCAACCATACCTGTGCTTTCTCTTCTTCTTTTGTGCAGTACTCATCAGTTCCTTAGTGGGTACTTTCAGAATAAGTGAATCTTTCACAGCAAACTGAAAAACCTTTACAAAAAGTCAATGATAACAGATGATACCCTCTGATCTAGTGCTGTCTACACAAGATAAACTGCCTGCACTATCACAAAAATGGTCTAATATAATCAATTGGCCCAAATCTGATGAAGGAAAAAACCTATGTTCACAAATGGTGGCATAACTCATACATACCCTCCAGTCCCAGGTCAGAAACCGGCGAAAGCCCGCCATGCACTGTGCGGGTGCTGGGGGGATTCATAAGTCTGCAGACTTATCAATTTGGACCAGACAACCCCTTTAAAGAGGTTGTCCTTAGGGTCATCAATGTCTGATCAGTTGGGGTCTGACACCCGGCACACCCACTGATCAGCTGTCCTCAGTGTCGACAGCCGCTGGCCAGAACTCATCAAATGCGGAGTCGATCAATCTTCTGATAGTGGCCGTGGCAGTGTACTGCACAAAAGCATCCTATTGATTGGATCGGCGGGGGAACCGGATGTCAGACCCCGACCGACCAGACACTAATGACCTATCCCAAAGTTAGCTCATCGATGATAAAGTAGTGGACAACCGGTTGAAACTCTTACAATACACACCCCAGACAAGGATACGTGCTAGACAGATGCCCATATATTCTACTATGAGGGCATGATCTGTACATAGACCTCTTTAGACACTTTTACACCTGCTTATATGCTTCTATTTTGTACCTGCTTGCATGTCTTGGTGCCCATGAGTCGAGCAATGCAACAGAAGTTGTTGAAGTAGGTTCCATGGAAGACTCTGAAGAGAGATTCCTCAGCTCCGGACCATTCCACCGGTTCGCTGGTTTCTGAACCCTCAGGCAAGTCTCCACTCATGCTTCCCTGCCTCTGCCTTGTGGGGGTTTGGCAGCGAGAATTTCCTTCTGCATTAAAGTGATTGCATAATGCACAGATCATGTCACTAATTGAGCCCCAGAAAATATATACTATATAATTCACATACCCACGTATAACAAAAACAAAGCAAGACTAAGGACCCCGTCACACATAGCGCCTCACCAGCGATCCCGACAACGATATCAACGTATCAGTATCGCTGGTGAGTCGCTACATGATCACTGGTGAGCTGTCAAACAGGCAGCTTCACCAGCGATCAGCACCAGCGACGCCGAGCACGCAGCGTCGCTGTGTACTTTAGTTACCAGTGCGCTGATGCAGGGAGCTGGTAACTAAGGTACACATCGGGTTTCTAAGGGACGTGCGTCTCTTAGAAACCCGATGTGTACCTTGGTTACCAGCTCCCTGCATCAGCGCGCTGGTAATTGCGCGTCCCTTAGAAACCCTGCGTTTACCCTCGTTACCAGCTCCTGCTCGCTGGTCTCCCGCCTGTCACACGCAGCGATGCGTGCTGGCCAGCAGGAGACCAGTGACCTCAAAAAAAGGTTTAAACAGCAATCAGCGATACCCGGCAGGGGGGCCGGTCGCTGACAGCTGTCACACACAGCGATCTCACTGGTGAGATAGTTGTTGCGTCACAAAACTTATGACTCAGCAGCGATCTCGCTAGCGAGATCGCCATGTGTGACGGGGGCTTAAGATACAGACTACTGTGAATGTGCAGCATATGCCTAACTACAACAGATAGATTTCCCAATTTTACAAACCCCCGAAAACTCAGTACTTTTGCTCAATTGATACAATTTGAAATAGGTCCTCACTTTAGAAAGTTAAAGAGGCATACTGATATTTTACAAGTCCAAAGGATTTGCCATAAATATATAGCAGATGTGAGTCCCATATCTATCTCAAGAACAAGGCCCAAACGCATGCTGAAGTCAGTGTAGTCAAAATATACATACACTTGTATGGTAATTCTGACCAAGTCTATTAAAACTGGGCTCGGTTCTCGATAAAGACGCAAGTCCCATCAGTGGGATCTGCATCTACTAATAACTTATGACCAGTATGGACGATAACACGATATTAGGCTGCACTGCTGTAATAAAGAGTCCTTGGGACCAAGAGGAGTTAAGCGGTTTCTAATTCCACGACGCGCTTCAACGCTAGACGCTGCAAACAGCTCAAGTGAGAACCTTCCTTTTTCTTTCCTTTGCAGCTAAAAGGATATCACCTGATGGTCTTATGTGTTTTTAGTTCCCCCACAGCTTTTATACTACTTATAAATTATGGAATATTTTTTGGAAGTGCAAAATGGGACTTCCCCTTTGTCCAACAAAAAAACATTTATCACCCATTCACAAGACAGATACTAAATGAATGATACTTGCCGCTGAGAACCCAATGATTCTGAGAATAGGTTCCCTAAAGTCCTGTGTGAATTATGTTTTAGTGAGCATGTGCAACCAGCACTCCTTTAGACAGTTAAAGGGATACTTGTCACATATGCTCATTACACTTTCGTTCACACAGGGAAATTAAAAATTACAAAAAGGAAAATGGGCTGATGAAAAAGTTTGGGCATCCTGCATGGTTACTACCTAGTAGAACAACTTTTTGAAAGTATCACAGCTCGTAAAACCTTTTATGAAGCCAACCAAGGGAGTCTTTCAATTCTTGTTTGAGGGATTTTCATCCATTCTTCCTTGGAAAATTCTTCCAGTTCTGTTAGATTCTTGAGTCTTCTAGCATGCACTGCTATTCTGAGGTATAGCCACAGATTTTCAATGATGTTCAGATCAGGGGACTGTGAGGGCCATTGTAAAACCTTCAGTTTGTGCCTTTTGATGTAGTCTATTGTGGATTTTATTGCGTTTTTAGTTCGGATCATTATCAATTTGTAGACGCCATCTTCTTTTCAACTCCAGCTTTTTTTTACAGATGGTGTTATGTTTGCATCAAGAATTTGTTGAAATTTCATTGAATCCATTTTGCCCCTTACTTGTGAAACGTTCCCTGTGACATTGGCTGCAACACAGCCCCAAAGCATGATTGTCCCCCCCCATGTTTAATGGTTGTGGAGTGATGGTTGTTTCTGAAATTCTGTGCCTTTTTTATCCACACATACCTTGGCTTGTTTAGATGTTCTTTTGCATACTTTTTTGATTCTGAATTTTATGGTGAGTATGCAGGAGAGGTTTTCTTCTGATGACTCTTCCATGAAGGCCATATTTGTGCAGGTGTCTCTGAACAGTAGAACAATGTACCACAACTAGAGAGTCTGCTAAATATTTCTGAAGGTCTTTTGCAGTCAAGCGGGGATTCAGATTTGCCTTTATAGCAATCCTACGAGCAGCTGTCACTGAATTATTTTTGGTCTTCCAGATCTTATCTTGACCTTCACTGTTTTTGTTAAATGCCATTTCTTAATTACATTTTGAATCGAGGAAATGACAACTTGAAAACGCTTTGCCATCTTCTTATGGCCTTATCCTGCTTTGTGAGCCTATTCATTTTCAGAGTGCTAGGCAGCTGCTTAGAAGAACTCATGGCTGCTGTTTTTTGTCACAAGGTTACAGGAAGCAGGATTTTTTTCAAAGCTGTGAAATTTGCATCACCCTGCCTTTCCTAACGATGATAGTAAACAAGCATAACCTTAACAAACAAATTAAGGTCTGAAACCTTGGTCAAAGTTATCTGATGACAATCTCCAAGGGTGCCAAAACTTTTGCATCATCCCATTTTCCTTTTTGTAAATATTTAAAATGTAAAAAATAACTAAGTCTTTAAGAGATCATTTCATTTTCAACTTGCTTAACTGTTCACAATAACAGTAATTTTAACCAGGGGTGCCAGAACGTTTACATGCCAGTGCACTTGTATAATGGTAAAGTTTTCAATGTTCGAATATACTTAGTATGTGTTAAAGGGAAACTTACAGCTGACACATGCTTCCCAATCAATGGCCAGCATGTACCAGACACTTGCTGTATGAAATCAGCTGTGGGGTTTCAGAGAGTAAACATACCACCAAGGAAAACATCTGCCAGGAGATTGTATGTTCTCCCCGTGTTCGTGTGGGTTTCCTCCAGGTACTCCGGTTTCCTCCCACATTCCAAAGACATACTGATAGGGAATTTAGATTGTGAGCCCTTCTGGGACAGTGATGCTAATGTGTGCAAAACTGTAAAGCGCTGCGGAATTTGTTAGCGTTATATAAAAATAAAGATTATTATTACACTTAAAAAGCCGCCAGAGACCAAGCCATACAGGAGGCTAGACAGACAAATAAGTGGTTTCTCCACGCCTGCTCCCCTGGAGGGACAGGTCTCTCCCTGCCTGCTTGTATAGGGATAGACCTGTCATTCCAGGTCAGAGGGTGGGGAAAAACTGCCAGGGATCCACCTAGTGTGAAGGAATATCAAATTTTAATGATGGCAAACCATCATCAGCTTTTACCATCCTGAGAAAACAAGTGCCAAGTGGACTTAGTTAGGCGGATGCACGTGGAGCTTTTTCTTACCATCGAGGGTAAAAAGGTTGTGAGGGTTTTCCATCACTGTACATTGGTATGCATTCACAGCTTGGTGTTGAAGCACTGCAGACTTTTGAAGTTGTATCATGGAATTTTAAGTGAGAATTTTCTAGGCATGCTTTCTTATTTGTGCAGAGAGGAGGAGGAGGTGAGCTGTGACATCACATATTGTGAATGATATGTCCTGTATACAAGTGTTATATAATCCTGTCTGTGATGACAATGAAATGACTGATGAAAAAAATGATCTCTACAGAACAGGAAACCATCCCAACATGAGAATTTGTGGCTAGTGGGTAGACAGCATGATTTCAAGACACATTCGCTACTAAAAAAACGGAACTTAAAACGTGGAAAAAACACACCATTACCCACGACCCTTTTTAATACAGGTTTGGCTTTAAAACTTAAATTTCACCCATAGGTCATTATCTTCACTATAATGAGGCACCCATTTAATGAAACTGTATAGAACCAATAGCAAAAAAAACCCCCAAAAAAACAACACGTCTCACCAGAAGAGCTGGAAGCGCATTCATTCCCTGTGTCCCGATCACTGTCCCCTTCTTTGGCCTCAGTCACTGTTGAGGTGGAAGCACTGGAACTGGAAGCGGCAAGCGTTGGGGTTTTCCTTCTCCGCCTCCCTAAGCACTTGAATCTTGGGTTGTTCATCATAGCATACTCTTTAGCTCCATCCTGAAGGATTGAGAGTTGAAGACTAAAAGAAGCATCTTATGAGTGACTGATAACCTAGCACTATGGCATCGAGAAAAAAAATCAACTGTAAGGCTGGTAGTCGACTACAAGGGTGGCTCTCTACCAAGAGAACATAACTGATGATTGACAACATAAGATGCACAAAGATTTATATAATGAACTTTTAAAGTGGTTGTTTTTGCTTTACTGCATTGCATTTCCTGCTTTTTAGAACAAAAAATTTCTGACAATACTTTACACCATATGGATACAAAATCAATCCTTACTTGTGCATAGAGGCGCACATAGCATTAGTGCAACCTGTGCAGCACAGGGACCCAAGAGGTAAAGGGGCCATTTCTAACTTCAAAGGACATGCAATTTTGCATTTTTAGGAGCTCTTTGGCTGTAAAGGGCCCATATATTGTTCTTGTATAGGGGCCCTTTTCTGTCTGTTTCCGCCAGTGCTTGTACAAATCTATAAGATCAATAAAACGTTAAGGGTCTGTGCACAAATTAACTATTTGCTGCATTTGTTGAGTTTAAGGCAGTTTTGTTATAAAAACTAAAGAATCTCCTAGTTACAAGCAAAGTGAATGAGATTTCTGAAGTCTCATGCACACATTGCTTATTTTTTCCTTGTAGATTTGAAGCAGTAACTACTATATTCTTCTGGTTAAGACCTATGACACGGGTCCCAACTATTTGGTAAGGGTACGTTCACACTGACGCATGTTCTCTCATGCGAGAGAATTGGGCTGATTATGCTAATGACAGTCAGCTCAAGCTCTGTCAGAGTTTGAGCCAAGTGTCATCTTACTGTGATCTGATTCTCTCGCATGAGAGAATGGAGAACTTAATTTCTCTATCTTCTCTATTGTCTATGTGCATATACATCGGAGTGCACTCAGATGACATCCAAGTGCAGTCCAATGTTTTTCACGCAACCATAGACTTGTATGGGCATGCATGATCCAAATGTCAGTGCCACTTGCAGGAGAAAGTAATTGCAGTTCTGCACTGCCCCATAGAATAACATTGGATCCATGGTTGTGAATAAAAAGCCTTTTCCTCATTATCATTTCTGAAAAATCGATTCACTCCAGTAGCGCAGCCTACCTATGTGTTCATCCAATTTTATACTATGTCCAGGAGGCCCGCACTGTGCGGGTACAATGTGCCGTGTCTTGAAGTGGGTGCTCCCTTGTCCTTTAGTCGGTAAGCTTACATAATGGCAGACCTGATCCAATGGGTAATGACAGACCTGGAAGCAGAGAGACCCTTCTGTGGACCTTCGGGAATGTTGAACAGAGAATCCATATGTCTGAATAAACCTGTCCCTTAAAAGAGCTAAGAAAAAGTCTGGCTTCCAGGCTCAACTGTATAAAGGACAAAACGGATGGCAGACGAAAAACCATAAGAGTGGTCCGGTTAGTTTCATACCAGCTGAAGAAGGTTATCCAGGTAAGGTGTTAGATGTTGGTTTGAACAACCTGAAGCCGGCAGACCTCAGATCTGTAGCCTCAACAGCCATGCCATTAAATTGAGCGACTGAAAATTCTGGTGGAAGAGGGGCCCCTGCGATAAAAGGTCTGGAAGATCTGGGATTTTGCACAGTGTCCGCGAGGAGGTTGATTACCTTTGCGTATCAGGGTCTTCTGAGCCAATCCTAAGTGACGACTCAGACAGGTAATCTCTCCGCCTTGAACTTTTTGACTACCCTTGGGATCAGCAGAAGAGGTGCAAAACAGGTATAGGAGGAAGAACTGTGCCAAGGGAATCTCTAGCGCATGTGCTCTGATTGCTAGCAGGTCGTGGGATCTGGATACAAACCAAGGAACCTACTGGTTCAGTCGTGAGGCCATCAGGTCAACGTCTGGAGTCCCCTATCTAAGACAGAACCTGTGAAAAGACTGACGGATTCAGTGACCATTCGCCGGAGGCGAAACCTTCTCGGCTGAAAAAGTCTGCGGCCCAATTGTTCACTTCTTGGATGTGTGTACTGCTGAGATTGCCAGAACATTCTGCTTGGTCCAGAATCCCACCGACCTCTGACATCACTGCTCGGCTTCAAGTTCCTCCTTGGTAATTGATGTATACCACTGCAGTGGCATGGTCGGACTAGACTCAAATTGGACGAACGTAAAGGAGTTTCTGCCAGTGGAACAGAGCAAAAAAGATTGCCCTGAATTCCAGAATGTTAATTGGAAAATATGATTCCTGAGCAGTCCATTGGCCTTGAACTGTTAAGTCTTGAAAGACTGCTCCCCAACCAAGTAGGCTTGCATCCGTTGTTACTATTTTCCAACAAAGAGGTAGAAATTATCTTCCGAGAAGAACTAAAAAAGATGACTTCCACGGTTACAGGGACTTATTTATCCGCAGGGGACATTTGACAAGCCAATCTAGGTAGCAGATCAACCTGTCTCACCTTGCTAGAAGGAAGAGTTGAAGAGAGCGTGTGTGAAATTGACCAAACAGGACTGCTTCCATTGAAGCAACCATCTTGCCTAGTATGCTCATGCAGAAGCGGAGGGGACAAGGTGATTGACCTCTGAAAGAACAAATCCCTCGCATTAGTATCAAGTACTTTTCCTAAGGCAGGAAAACTTTTCCTTGGGCAGTGTCGAACAGCATTCCCAGAAAAACAATACGTTGGACCAGGATCAGAGATGACTTTGCAGTGTTTATGATCCAGCCCAGATGAAAGAGGGTGTCCAATCTGTAGACTCTCGTGACATGCAGCCTTGAAGAGAATGTAGTCCAGATAGGGTGTGATGAGAGTGCCCCTGCTGCGAAGGATATTCCATCTTGTAACCGTAGGAGATGACGTCCCGGACGCAGGCGGCGTCAACTAAGGAGAGCCAATTGTCCCGAAACTGAAGGAGACGTCCGCCCACTCAGAGTAATCCCAGGTGCGAGCCACCCGTCATGTCGAGGAGAATCTGTTGGAGCCAATTCTGGATGGCCGGCGTTGACGAGTTTTTGGACACCAGGTGGCGGCTAGCTTGAAGGAAGGTGTCTTCTTCTGCTGACGAACTGGAGACTTGTTTTTGTCGGATATTGTTCTGGGAAAAAAACCTGAGAAAGGAACGAAATGGTACTGTGTGACGGGGCGGGTGTTTGGCCCTCTATTGAGGAAGTGAAGACTCCGAGCAGAGGAGTTAGATAAAATAATATCCAACACCAAGGGGGGGTAACCCTTGGTGTTGGATATTATTTTATCTAACTCCTCTGCTCGGACTCTAGATCGGAATCTGACTCAGAATATGGATCTGACTCCGGCGTCGCTGGAGCGTCAGAGGACGGATGGAATCCTGGAGAACGGTGATGGTGATGGGGAGGTAGACATGCGTCATTTTGACGGTGCGGCGAACGCACTAAAATGCAACTCGTTGCGTTCGGCGTAGGTCGTCGCACCTTCAAAACAACACATGCAGAGGCTTCCGCATACATCGGTGCAGCCTGCGTACCCAATGATAAAGATAGGGTACGCACGCCGCATGCTGACGTAGGCGGAGCTGACCGGAGGAGGTGCGGCCGTGGGCGGAGCTTCACAGAGGAAGTCCGCATCCCTCCGCAGCTCAGCCATACGCTAGTGTGAAACTAGCCTAAGATAATAGTAAGAGGATGGGAGTGAGACTTCCTGAGGATAGGCATAGACAGAGAGAGAAAAAGAGAGAGATAGTATGTGCCAGGGTGAGCCTGCCGGGAATGTGAGCTGCTCCCCCCAGTGGCAAAGCTTACTCAGATCCAGGATCGTGCCAAAGGTCAGGAAGGCATACCCTGCGGTGCTCCTGAGTCCTGATTCTGCCGTGAGGCACAATGTGCGGCGCTGCGGAGAGACTAGAAGGTGGCGGTGGGCAGGAG
Source organism: Dendrobates tinctorius (assembly GCF_039654945.1). NCBI lineage: Eukaryota > Metazoa > Chordata > Amphibia > Anura > Dendrobatidae > Dendrobates > Dendrobates tinctorius. The sequence continues at coordinate 2,059,989 of NW_027361700.1, read as the reverse complement.
GGGATGAGCCTGAGGACGAGAGCAGATTTCCCGCTCTAAGAACGTGCAGTGCATTCCAGCGCAATGGGAGAATGGGCTGCTCTGACTGGCCGGCAGAGGTGGGTGGGGCTTCATTGGAGAGTCGGCACGCGTGATTGGCTGAGCTGTTAAAGGTGTGGCTTAGCCCTGTGTAAGACCCAGGTTGGGGCCAGGGACTAAATTTGCACCTGGAGGCCGCACAGGGAAGTGGGGAGCACGGAAGTCATTGCAGACCATTTGGGGAAATGGAATTTAAATCCGGAATGCGTATTAATATATGGCAGTGCAGAATATTAAGTCCCTCTTTAAAAATATTCTTATATTTTTCATATACCTGTCCTATAGATCCTGAATCCTTCTTCGCAGACCAGTGGTGGAAGATTGACGCCAAAGGACTTGGATGCAGACCTCTGGATGGCTGTCATCAGGGAACCTAGGCACATATCTTCAAGCGGATGGCAGGTAATGGATCTGTCTTCCACTCTGCACGTCTGGCTTTGGAGGGCGAGCGGGCTGGGTGTAATGGCGAGTACTAGTCTGCCTATCCTCGGTGTGGAAGCCCCAAACACTTTTGGTGTGTTAGGGGGATAGGGTCCTGCCTGGCAGACACAAGACAGTACAGTGGTGGCGCAATCCCACACTGTGCTCTCGGTCTCTAGGGGGGAGAGAACAGAGTGCCACAATTCCACTCTGTTGCCCAAAATCACAAGCTATATCTACAAAATAAACATCATTACTAAAACACAACAATACCTAAGGTAGAAACGGGGCTAAGTGCAGACCAGTGTCCACCTCCTACCTACACTAAGCTAAAACGGATTAGCTTCATGCCAGTTGGTGGGTGTATACTACTGAGGAAGAGCTAACATTTTTTGAATAGTGTCAACCTCTTAGTGTCAGCAGCACTAAAAGGTTGACACATGGTTTCCTGTGTACCCCAATGAAGACGTAGAGACTGGGCACATGCTGGTACAGAAGGGGTTACACTGTACACAGGCTCTGGAGCTATACAACATACTGTATTACAGCTTTTGGGGGAAAGGTGATAGATGCTCTTATTTTGTCCATGTGGGCAATTTCTCGTGTGGGCATTCATGGCTGTGGTCTTTTTTCTGGTCACCGTTTTGTACATTGCAATGTTCTGTCCATTTTGGCAGTAAAACTTAATGAGACCTGACAATTGTCTGCCGGATGGGCCTCCAAATCAACCACAGGCAACTATATTTATATACCGTATAAAAAGACTGACACAAAACTATCTCCTAGGATCATTGTAGAGTTAATAATTTCTGGAAGAATAAGTTGCGAAATAGTCCATTTGCCTTTGTTTTACATTGGCAGAACCCAAGATGTAAAGGGCTGCTTCTTACCCTTTTACTGAAAAAAATTAGCGAAAGGAAATATATTTGTGACTCCACAAGAACACATTACAGGCAGACTAGAAACCACCATCTTACTACAATATTATGATGTTTTATAGAAGCAAATGTGGAAGTGTAAAAGAAATACAAACCCACCAGCCACAAGAAGCACTGACTCCCGCATGGTTCAGTCTCAATCTTAATTTCTCGGTTCCTTCTTCTACACACACTTGGACTTGCATGAAATGCTGAAGCGAAAAAGAATAACGAGGGTTATATTCTTTATGTATCAATAGTTTGTTCATTACATCAATGCTATGTGGCTCATTGCATTGACATATACAGCAACAGTGAACAATTGAACCGAGTGTCAATCATTGTGGTTTACATGTGACCCAGTTACAGGGTAGAAAATACTGAAATATCATGAACAACAACCAATTTCTTCATCACATGTAGTTGGATGACCTACTAAAACTGGCCATACATACATAGCCAAGCATGCACGTTTATATCAGGTGGTAAAGGGGAAGAACGTAATGCCACCTGAGCTGATATAGTCATTATTGGCGGCTTAGGCAGACTTTACGGCTTTGGGTTGGCCTGCCCAACACCTATGAACAGTGAAACATTTGTCCAGACCCAAAAACAAAAAAACCTATAACATAATAAAAACATGGAAATCACATTGTAAGATATTAAAGATCATCAATATAAGATTGGTCAGGCTCAAAAACCTGTTACCCCCCACCGATCAGCTGTTACCTGATTCGGGAGTGGCCGGATGTATAGTGTATGGAATACTGTATGCCCTCTAAATCTCCTAGCTTCATATATATATGTATATATATTCCAAGTATAAAGATGAGATACAGAAGTCAGGCTACTTACGGTGCAAGAAACAATCATATTTGAAGCAGCGGCGGCAGAACAGAGTATGAAAGGAGTGCAAGGACTGCTCTCGCGGCACAGATTTTGCCAAAGGTCCATCAATATTTGGAGTGCATTGTGGTGGAAGTGTGTTGGGGTCTGTTGCTGCCGTCAGCTCTTTATACCTGAACAAAAAAAAAAATCCAATACACAGAAAAACAAATCAGTTGACTTTATTGGCTACACAACCGAGTCCACCCCAACCTGCAAGTCCACAGATATACTGACCGTGTTCTAGGAAATGAGGCTCTTTCATCACGTCTTTTTGGATTAGGAATACATACACAGTATATTCCAAATTGAACAAACATTTAACATTAGATTCTTGGATCATTTACCTATTCCTGACTTCTTCTGGAAAACCTCTCTCTGGAAAGACAGCAGAGATGGCGCTGAAGATCAGTTCACTTGGCAGTGGGCTTTTGACAGTTCTCTTGCTGCCTACAACAAAGACATCCCACCAAATAACAGATATTGATAATAGTGCATCCAAATGTCAATGTATACGTCAGGCTACAAGACAATGTGCTGAAAGGGTACCCACAGACACTGTCGCAGGGTTAAGACTATTTGGTCTTCATTTAAATTGAACAAATCATTGGCCAGATTCACACATCTGTATTTTATGGTCCAAGCAAAGACCGCAATGTCCAAACTGGTAATCAGAAGGCTCATAGGCCTTTATGAGGCTGTCGTGTTCAGGTCAGGAGCGTGAAACACGAATGTGTGAAAAACAGCATTAATGATATTTCTACAAAATTCTCAGAGTAATAATTGTTGGATTTAACAAGCTTTTTTTAACTTGTACTGAAAAAGATTATATATACAAATATTGCATAAACACACAGAATCTTGTAGACTTAGGCTATGTTCACAAGTTGCGTTTTTGCTGTGGTTTTTTATGCCACATTAAGGCTATGTGCACACGTGCTGAATTACCGCAGATTTTATGCGTTTTGCCGTGTTTTTTCGCCGCAAACACGCTGCGAAAATGCTGAAAAAACGCATACAATAAGCAACCCATTAAATTCAATGGCATTCCGCACATGCTGTGCTAATGCTGCGTATTTTTGCGCGGCGGAATTGTATCGCGGAAAAATACGCAGCATGCTCATTCCTTGTGCGGTATCGTGGGAATTCCGCACACATAGGAATGCATTGATCTGCTTACTTTCCGCATGTGGCTGTGTCCACCATGTGCAAAGTAAGCGGAAAATGTGCGATGGTACCCAGGGTCTGGAGGAGAGGAGACTGTCCTTCAGGCCCTGGGTACCATATCCCTGTAAAAAAATAGAATTAAAATAAAAAAATCGTGATATTGTCACCTTCCGGCGTCCCCCGCAGCCTTCCCAGGCCTTAGCGATGCTCCCGGCAAGTCCCGTTCCCAGTGATGCCTTGTGACAATGACCTGTGATGACGTAGCGGTCTCGCGTGATGCTACGTCATCTGGGTTCATTGTCGCAAGGCATCGCTGGGAACGGGACTTGCCGGGAGCATCGCGAGGATCGGGAAGGCTGCGGGGGAACGCCGGAAGGTGAGAATATCACGATTTTTTAAAATTATTTTTAACATTATATCTTTTTACTACTGATGCTGCATAGGCGGCCTCAGTAGTAAAAAGTTGGTCACACTCGTCAAACACTATGTTTGACAAGTGTGACCAACCTGTCAATCAGTTTTCCAAGCGATGTTACAGATCGCTTGGAAAACGCTAGCATTCTGCAAGCTAATTACGCTTGCAAAACGCTAGTTTTTCGTGGGAATTCCGCATGCGGATTTCCCACAGCAGGGAGTTGCGGAACTGCACATAGCCTTAAGCTGCTTACAAAAAGCAGGATTTGCTTAGTTCTTGCTGCATTTTTGGTGCATTTTTTTACTACGTTTTTGTCAGGGTACATTTGTCTCTTGTGCATGTTTCATCAGGTTTTGCATCAAAAACTCATCAAAACCTGATACTTGCAATTTTTGCACTACCTATTGCTTCCCAATGGCTGAAAAAAACACTGAAAAAAATGCTGTAAGAAGTGACATGCTGCATGTTGAAAAAAATGTAGCTCTTTGACAAAACAAAACAAGCTGAAATAAGTTCAGAAAAAGACAAGAGTTATAAACTGGAACGCAAGCTGAGTGAGCTCACTGACGGATCCTCAGATTCATCTTGCAGCCGGCAATAGACAATGCAGCATAGAGCCTATAGAAGGCAAACGGGGCAAAAGTTGTAATGAAATCTGATTGAAACACTTGAATAAAAAAAGTCTCCAAGCATTAATAGCCTCAACGAATTAAGCACGAGAACCATGAGAGGCCAGAATCTCTTGTATTTCTTGACTAGCAGATCCTCTATTGTTAATAATTTACCCAAGCAAACAAGGACTGTCTATTACATCTTTTTTATTTCAATCAGATCATTTTTATTATGTTGTCTTTAGCACAAAGAAATAATAAAAATATAAAAAACACATTACAACCCCACATTTTGTGTTGTGAGGCTAGTTTCACACTTGCTTTTTTTTGCAGCGCGTTTTTCCCGCAAAAAAACGCATTGAAAAAACGCATACAAAAGCATACAACTGCTGCGTTTTTTTCAAGCATTTTTATGAGCATGCATGAAAAAAACGCAGCGTTTTTATGCGTTTGTATGCGTTTTTAGTGCGTTTTTACCGCGTTTGCGTTTTTTTCCAACATTAGGTGGCCCCTCACACTAACCCAAACCATGACTTTACTGACCCTAACCCTGACCCTAACCCTAAACCAAACCATACTTAACCCTAACCCAAACCCTAAACCCTAACTAACCCTAACCCTAACCCTGACCCTAACCCTTAACCAAACCATACTTAACCCTAACCCAAACCCTAACTAACCTTAACCCTAACCCTGACCCTAACCCTTAACCAAACCATACTTAACCCTAACCCTGACCCTAACCCTTAACCAAACCATACTTAACCCTAACCCAAACCCTTACTAACCTTAACCCTAACCCTGACCCTAACCCTTAACCAAACCATACTTAACCCTAACCCTGACCCTAACCCTGACCCTTAACCAAACCATACTTAACCCTAACCCTGACCCTAACTCTAACCCTAACCCTTAACCAAACCATACTTAACCCTAACCCAAACCCTAAACCCTAACTAACCCTGACCCTGACCCTAACCCTGACCCTGACCCTAAACCCCCTTAACTAACCCTAACTCTAACCCAAACCCCTAAATTCCATGGTCAACAAAAAAAAACGCATGTGCAAAAAAACGCATACATAAGCATGCCAATGCGCACATATGCGCACCCATAGACTTATATTGGGTGTCTTGCTGTAAAAAAACGCATTGCGCGCGCATGCGTTTTTTTGAGGCAAATCGGACGCACAAAAAATGCAACAGATTGCATTTTGTGCGCCCAAGCGCATACCGCAAAAAAACGCATGCGCGGTAAAACGCGTACAAATGCATGTGTATGCGCACATAAGCGCATCCCATGCAAAGTATAGGAAAAAAAACGCATGCGCTATTTAGCGCTAAATTACCGAGAAAAAAAAACGCAAATGTGAAACCAGCCTAACACTCTTTGCTTTCGCAATCTTTTTATCCTTTAATTTTCATTCAAAGTGGGAGGCTAATATTGCACATCAGTGCCTTTCATTATATAAAGCATAATGGAGACTATTAACGTGGTATACAGTGAGTTTTATGTACGTAGAAAACAGGCCCAAAAAAAAAATAAATAAAAAATACAGTTCTAATTGTCCTTCACCTCTTGTTTTGCCCTGAGTAGTGGCTTTCTCTTCTTCGTCCGCTTTGTTTTCTGCCTGGCCTTTAGTTGCAGTAGAATTACTTCCTGAGCTTATCTGGACCTCACCTGCACATGTGAAAAGAACAAGTAAAAATATCATGTGCTTTAAAAAAAAAAAATCAGAATAATTAGCATAGTATGTTCTGCACAATGTATAGAATTTTGATTTCCCAGAACTAATTACTTTACTGAGAGTATGTTAAAAACGGCATCAATTTACCCATGTGTAACCGAAGTGTAAAAGGAGTTGATCAGTTTAAACAACTAATTGTTAATTATTCATAAAATAACAATTTACTAAGGTGGATGTTAAAAGATTACCTGCTTTAGGTCCAACTGGTACACTTCCATTTGTGGCCAACATGCAAGATCATTTCCTGTGTCGTTACATCATCAGTGCTGTAAAATGAGACAGGCAGCCAGCCCCCTTCTGTAACAGCATAGCATGCGCAGATCGCCTAGACAGAGAAGGGGGACTTGCACGGCTCCTGAAATGAGTGGTCCGTCAGCCCCCTACATGCACAGCACTTATGATGCAACGACGCAGGAAATGCTCGAATGGCCAGCACAATGTGGAATTAGTCATGCGGGGCCAAAGTGGATATCTTAACGTTAATAATAAAATTAAACAAAACTAATAAAGCAAACAAACAGGAGAAGTATACTGTTCTAAGGCACTGATATAGAGAAACTGTGAGGGGAAAAAAAAAAAAAAAAAAGGATAAAATATGATATTGAAAAACTATTAAAAGACATGTCACGATGGGGGCAGGCTTTGCAGCATTGAGAATCTCTCCCCCCCATGTGCTCACCCACCTATCCACTCTCTCTTTCCCCATGTGCTGACTTCTCTCATCTGTGCTCTCTTCTTTGACCTGTCTACCCTGTGTGCTATCCCCCTTGCCTGCTGTCTCTCTCCTTCCTGTGCTATGTTCTCCCCTCATGTGCTGTCCTGTTTGAGCTGTCTCTCCCCTGTGCTTAATCAGACTGCCACCATCTATGTGCAGACAGATAGCGGCGGTCACATTAAAACTGCGTATGCGCTTCTCCTGTACAAATATGGCGGCGGTCAGTGACTCATTTGGCTGATCCCGGCGGCGTGTTCAAGACGGTGTTCCACTGGTGGTACCGCACAAGAGGCTGGGTACGGCGTATACAGTGTGTGTGTGGTGAGACGGTGTTCCACTGGTGGTACCACGCAAGAGGCTGCGTACAGCGTATACAGTCATGGCCAAAAGTTTTGAGAATGACACAAATATTAATTTTTACAAAGTCTACTGCTGAGACGGGTGGACAAACAAAAACCTTCAAATTCAGACAAAATAAAAGCATTGATTTTGCAAGAATGGACTGCTATCAGTCAGGATTTGATCCAGAAGTTGATTGAGAGCATGCCAGGGAGAATTGCTGAGGTCCTGAAGAAGAAGGGTCAACACTGCAAATATTGACTTGCTGCATTAACTCATTCTAACTGTCAATATAACCTTTTGTTACTCATAATATGATTGCAATTATATTTCTGTATGTGATAAAAACATCTGACAAACACACAAAAACCAGAGGCCAGCAGATCATGTGAAAATATAATATTTGTGTCATTCTCAAAACTTTTGGCCATGACTGTACAGTGTGTGTGTGGTGAGATGGTGTTCCGCTGATGGTACCACGCAAGAGGCTAGTACCACCAGCAGTTTCCATACTGAGACACCCATCACTTGGGTGTCCCAATATGGTGTTCGTGAACTTCCTTCGCTTGGAATTCTGGGTTCTGGACACATCTTGATGGAACAGGATGTGAAGACGTTACAAGGTAAGTATATATTAGATTTACAAATTATTTATCCCAGGTTGTTGGGCTGTATATTCATGTTCCACTTGTACTTTATTCAAAATCAGCTTGATTATCCCCCCTGGTCTAGTACCATATCCATTCTTTCATTATTGCAGCCATCCACTGTACTGAATACGCACCTTTTTTGTTTCCTTGTTTGGATCTCTTTTTATTCCATGTCTTTTAGTGTGTTTTTTTTTTTATATTTAATTTATCCTCTGTTTGGAACTCATTCCTCAATTTTTAATAATAAAATTATATTAGTAAGTTGCTATTTTATATACCGTTTCAGCCGACTAGAGCGGTGGACACGCTGGATTCTGAACCTGCAATATCAATTATCCCATGACAACACTTCCTTAGTTCCAGCTACTGATTGTGGGGTTTTGGAAGCTGTGAACATAATGCTCCATCTTTACTTTTTATTTACACCTAAACGGCCACAAAAAAAGTGAATGTCTACCTTCTTCAGCAATTCTCTTCCTTTTCCTAGTCATGGGCCCTTCGCCTTTAGCTTCTTCAGCTTTGCATCTCGATGGGTCACTGCACCCGCTGTCCCCTTCATCTGTAACCTGAAGAAGAGCGCTAACCAGCTCCAGAAAGCTGGCGTCATCGAGAATGCCAGAACCTGCACAGAACCAAGTCAGATCTTAAAACTCTTCCCAAGAAAAAAACCTATAGGACAGACTGCAGTCCAGCCAGAAATGTGTAGATTTAAAGCACGCAAGGCATAAACCAGCAAAGCTATATGTGCGAGGAACATATGCAATGTAATATGCACATTAGATCAAAGTATTCTATGAAACAGAAGCTTTATAAATTCTTAGTATTGCAAGAAGCAAGCATGGTATTATATAGCCATGTTATACGCATGAAAGGTCAACTAAAAGTTGTCCATACAACTTTCTCCCAACCACCCATACAAACAAGATACTCAGCCAAGCTTGCATGAATAAGCTTCCGTGAGAACACAGGATTGAGCATGTTGAATTCTAGTCTGTGGAAAGCCAAGACAGCTTCATGCCAATTAGATGGTCAGCCCGATTCATCCATTGTTCTTAATACTTTTTGATGCCTTACAACGGTCTCGTCAGCTCTCTGGACAAGTTGGTTCTAATAAATACTTGTATTGCCCATACAGTAACAATTCTGGATCAAAGCCTTTAAAAACTCTACTTTGTGCTGTTCCGATGTTATTCCACCTTGAAACGTACGTATAAGTTGGCAACTGGGAGTTTCCATTCCTGGAGTTAAGGTATTTACAGGTCTGACACTGTCCAATCAGTGTTGAGAGGGCCAGACACACCCCCAAATAGGAACACCCATCTGTCAATGTATTCAGAAATTTCTAGGAGGAATAACAGAGGAACAGTGCAATGTAAAGATTTAAGACAGATGCACCTGAATTGTATGGGAAATACAAATAATTACTAAACCAGAAATGTCAGGCCAGCCAAGAGGGATCCATTCCCTTTTGGAGCCAGTTTGGGTTCTTAATTTTAGGTAATAGCAACAATGTTCTTTTTTTCTTGTGTTATACAAAATAATGCCGATTGGGCATGTTGGATTTATTCAGTCAATGATGCAGATTCATCATCGGCTGAAAAAAATCCAATACTGGCCATTGAAAAACATTTTTGGATTAATTACATTTAATGTGCATAGGGCATTTTGTCTTAACAGACTTAAAATGAGCCAACGGTATGGCAAGCTCATTTGGGTGTAGACGTTTTGCGCGTTTTCTCACCCAAGTTTATACCATCTCTTATTTTGCTTAGGCCTGTTTCACACATCAGTTTTTGTCCATCAGTCAAAATCCGCCGTTTTGCAAAAAAAAAAAACGGATCCGCCATTTTTTTTTGGCGGATCCGTTTTTTTTTTTCCATTGAGTTGCATTACCGGCGGATCTTGACGGATGGCCATCCGTTGGATCTGTTTTTTTGCGGATCCGCCAAAATTTTGACGTCCGCTGACATGCCCGAACGGAGCATGTAACGTTTTTTCGGGCGGCAGGATCCGCACTTCTCCCTGCGCATGGCTGAAAGACTTCACTCAGCCGGAAATTTAACCCTAAACTCTGTTCTGGCGGCTGAAAAATTCTCACTCTCTCTCTCTCTCTCTCTCTCCTCTTCCTCAGGCAGCGGTTCCTTTAAAATTTTTCCTTTGACGGATCCGTGAAAATAACGGTCCAGTGACAAACGTTGTGGTCAATACAGAAACGGATCGGTTATCCGCCAATTTAGCGGATTTTGACTGAACACAAAAACTGATGTGTGAAACAGGCCTTACACATATTAGCAATTTTTCTTGCTAAGCCGTTCAGTTTTCTGGAGAAAGCCCCCTTGTCAGACGAGACACAAAGTGGCAGGAGCGACCCATGTGATGCAAAGAACGTACAGAAATAATTTGGCACAAATTGCACCATAATTTTGGCACATTTAAAATACACCTGCCCCAATTATTGTTAATTTACTTATTATTTCTGACTTTCCCAGCTACGGCTAAGCAAAAAGTGACTACAGTGAAAAGGATCACTTCCAGCAAAACCCTTCATGCGGCGAAGAGTTAATTCTGCCCTAACATATCATACCTGGTGCCTAGAAGAGCTGATGCCTGCAGAAACAATGGCAGGAGGCAGAAGTCGAAACTGATACCAAAGACTGTTACGTCAGTTTGTAAGTGTCACAGTCACTTCACTTTGGAAAGCCAAAGGTGGAGAGAAGAGGTTGTTGTTTTTTTTGTTTTCTATTTTTAAAGGACCAGCATTGTTTTGTGGATGATAAATCAAGAGTAAAGCAAAGTTTGGAGTTCCACTTTAATAAAGCCAACATGCAAGGTTTGAATGAGTAAGGGTCATCATAAGGGCTTGTACAGAGAGAAATGGGTAGTTGACGTTGACAATTATTGGAGATATTTGTCATGGAATGCAAGCAACCAAAAGCCCAAAACTAAAGGAGGTGAGGGAAGAACTATAAATTATATCCTTGTCTTCTCTCACCCACTAAAAACACAATGGAATTAAAAGGGATAATCTCCTGCTGACTTCTCTATCAGGTGTTGAGCTGGGCTGGAGACATGACACCTTCAGATACCTGCTGCTCGCGAGTTGGCAGATATCACACATTTGTCCTCTTCTAATGGCTACATCAGGTGCGCGATATCTGCTGATTGAACATGCAAGCTAGTAGATATCTGCAGATGTGACTACCATCCCAGCTCCCACCAGATGCAGAAGTGAATGGGGCCACATTTCAGCTTTAACTAGCGTCTTACTATATTGCAATCTGTGTTTATATTTTCCTGAAAAAAGTTGAGAACCATTAGGGTTAAAAGAGGTTGTTCGGTCCAACTCAAAAAAGTCTGTAGTCACTCTGTGTGACTGCAGATTTCCGAATCCCCCCAGCCCACGCACTGTGAACTGCGGGATTTGCTTTTTTTTCTGAGCAGAGACTGGTGGGTCTGTATGAGTTATACATACTCCTGGCCAGAGCCGTCCAGTGACTGTTGCCTCGCTCCATATACTTTCATTGCACGAGGCCACACCCCGACTACAGACGTTGCTGTTCAGAGGGCATGGGCGGCTAGAGGGTGTGACCTCGCTCAATACAAGTGTATGGAGCAAGGCTAAGCCCACTGGATGAGCTCTGGTCAGGAATATGTATAATACATACACACCCTCCCGTCCCAGCTCAGAAACAAGCAATTCCCCCGCAGCGCACAGTGTGTGTGCTGGGGGGATTCATAAATCTGCAGTCACCTCTCATGGATTTGGACAGGACAACCCCATTAAATGGAATCTGTCAGTGGGACTTTATCCCTCAAAATATTTATATGAGCATGTAGCTCTGTCAATGAAGAAGTCCAGCAATACCTCTACATGGCCAGTCTGTTTGTCCATTACAATTCAAATTGTCACTCCAGCTCTATTCCCCAGCCAGTGCCGCCTCCTCCTGCCTGAATGATGGCTTCTGTGACCCAAGTCACAAAGCACAAAGGCCTTCAGTAAAGCAGGAGGAGGAGCCGCAGGACAGAGATTAGAGCTGGAGTGACAGAAACTTCAGAGCTTCAAACGGTTCTTCAGCCTCATTTGCAGATCAATTCAAACGCTGATTTCTCAGTGACAGAAGAATGGACTGACCATTTAAAGGCATTGCTGGACTTGTGTTTGAAAGACCTACTTGCAAACAAAAAGTATGGGGGTGAAATCCAGCTAATAGGTTCCCTTTCAAGGAATGATGTGCAACAGAGTATTGTGGTACATTGAGATACCCATAATCTATATATTTATATGCTCTATGAAAAGGATGTCTGCTCAGAACAACACTTTTCAGTATACCTATACATCAGTGTGAGGACATCATAGATAAGGGGCACATGATAGGAAACCCTCTATTAGCTTATGTGTATAGCAGCTGACAAGAAGGGCTCTCACTAGACAGGATTTGGTATTAGTTTCAATAGCTTCAGTGAGTTACTATGAAGAGGTGCTGGGGGGATAGAATACGGCTGCAATGAAAGGTAACCCCTTTTCGTCGGAGTTACAATTGCTGGCCTCCAGCGATCAGCTAATTTCAAAAGGAGCAGAACTAGAATTGGGAATGCGTCAACTGCAAAACAATGCATGCAAGGCTCTGGAAAGCATTTGAAGAACATGATGGAATACAAGCAGAATGAAAAAAACAAATTGTAAGCATCCAGTCAAGAGATGACAATAAAAGATAGTTGCATACAGAGAACAAAACTATTTTGTCACTTTGTTAAACATACATTACATTTTTAGAAACACTGATAAATATGTGCAAAAAAAAAATCAACTATACTCTCAGCATGATCCTTTTGGCTTCTTTGTGACAAAGGGATGCATACCCGTTTTTGACGTGCTGTTGCGTCCAGCCGAGAAAGAGTGACCATACATAAAGAGACGCTCACGTTCATGTAAGCGCGGACTAGAGGTCATTGCAGATGGAAAATCCACCTCTGTGATTGGAAAACAAATTGAATGCACTATGAACAATCAATGAGAATTATCACAATATACTAGCTATGTGAACAATGTTAATATCAGAGCATCTTAAAGATCTATGACATAACCCCACCTTCCTCTCCATGGACCTTTCCATCATAGTTATTAATCAGTTCCTCAATAAACATTTCATCTTCCTCTTTAACTGCGTCTCCCATGTATGGGATGTTACATAGGACGGTCTCATCTTCAACCTAAAGTTGAAGTAAAGAAGGGATACTCATAACATAACACTAATTTGAAAATTGCTCTGAAGAATAGCTAACAAGTCTACATTTTAATAGCTAAGGCATGCTTGCACTTTTGGAGAAAAGTTACAATTTCTTTACATTCTTATAAAAATATATAATCCAAGGAATACATTTCTTGTTGAATACATTGGGAAACAAATACCAAAAGGTACACACCCTGTGACTAGGAGGCTGAAAAAAAAGTGTTGTCACTACCTGGTAAGCTATACCCACTCCTCAAAACACTTGTCTCAGGTATGTGCCAAAGGCAGCAAAGCTCTCCCTAAAATCTGTAACAAGTAACAACCAAATAAAGGAACTTGGAGATACACACTGCAGACGTTCAAAGGTTGACTATTGAAGCAGAGACAGGACAAGGTTGTGGTACCAGGGTCCAACAGGAAGCTTGTAGTGGAGGGATACAAAATGCCACCCACCACAGGAAGGTTCTAACCTGTTTGCGGAAGGGCACCTTACACTGAAAAAGAATGGAAAGAAGATTCCTAAAGGTGAGGCTAAGGCCCAAGTTGAGACTGACTGGAGGCAATCCTGGTGCTTGAACCTGTGAAAGGAAAGATTCCAAGTGCTGTGATAAACATAAGCAAAATTGAGACTTAAAAACTTGTCAGCGTGTCAAAAGTGGCCAGAATGTCTACCCAAGCAAAGACGGAGCTGGCCGAATTCCTCTGGAAAAGCCAACTCTCCGAAATCCAGAATTTTTGGCAGCAGCCCAATAGTTCACCCTGGGAATGAGCACTGCATTTCAGCAAATTTCCACGCATTCAAGAATTCTGGTGGTTTTTCTCAAGGCCTAAGGGCTCCTGGAGTGCCACTGGTGGCTCAGATAAGCACCGCTGTAGAGTTGGCTGTCTAAAATCAAATAGGGTGGTCCGTTAAAAAGGATAGACCAGTGGGAGATGGCTAGAAAAATGACTCATTTCCATGAAATTGATCTGGAGATGGGATTCCTTGGCAATAAAGTTCCTGAGCAGTGTTTTTGGGAGAGCACTGATCCCCAGCCTGACAGATTGCCATCATACTTTACCACCTGCCAATGGAGCGACAAGTAGCAACAGAATTAGCATCATCAAAATGAGCATCACAAAGGAATTTAAAGGCATGTAGCAATTGAGAGGCAAGATCCAGGAGATTTTTCTGTAGCATTCAAGAAGAGAAGCCCAGATGAAGCTGCTTAGACCATGCCACAAAGGCCTTCCTGACCCAGGATGCAGTTAAAGTGAAAAGCAAGGCAGATTCAAATGCAAAAAAGATGATATAGAGAAGGTGTCAATCTTCTTAGCCAGCAGGTCACATAGATGACACATCAAAAAGAAGCAAGGATGTGGCTCTGAACGAGCAAGCTAACGAGCTAAGTATCCATGAAGGAAGGTATAGACCATTAGACAACCATCTTCTCTAAAAATTGGGAAAAGAACTTTGGAAAGCATGCGTTCATCAGAATGCTTTCATTCTTTAGCAAACAAGTCATCAAAACATGGTTCGGAAAAAAGAAAAGAAGCTGTTGTAGAACGTGATCATGTAAATAAATCTCCTTAAAATGGAGAGCGTCTCTCACTGCCTTAATAAGGTGGTAGTGAACTTAGCTTAATGTGCTGCTCAAACCCAGAGTATTAGTCAGAGCAGTCAGAGGAATTGAACTGACCAGGATGTGAAGCAGCCTAGTCCATGGGGACTCTCCTACGAATGGTCCGAGGGTGCTGAGAAGGATCTGTAGTAGGAAATCTTAACTATCTTACGAAAGGAGTGCTTGCCGACTCAGGTTGCTTCGCAAAGACCTGACCAAGCTGGAAGAGGCTGGTCAGCAAGTTTTGTCACCGTGTGAGCACACAAAATAGGCGACAACTGTAACAGGGATATATGAGTCATGTACCAACATGTGGCGGTGGGGTTCTTGGGGAGAAGACATGAGTTCTGAGATAAGTAAAGAAGGGAACAAGTTTGAAATCAGATGTAGTTGAGAGTGGCATCAAAATATGCAGAGGTATTTAATTACTGAAAAAGTTGCAGCATAGTTAATAGAGGATTAGATATAGAGAGGTGTTGGCCAGCAGAATCCATAAAAGTCTAAGAAGGCCACATACAAGGCAAAAGTGACCTTAAAAGAAGAATGCATGGAAATGGAAGAACAACTCTGTTCTCTGTAGTAGATAATGGGAAAAAAGACTCAGAAAGGAACTTAAAAAAAAAAAGGGGACCCAACTAAAAATATCCCTTGGGAGCAAGAGCTTCAGGGAGGGATACAAGGTGATATTCCCTTGTCTGGCATCTTCGGGTGCCTGCTAGGTTACCCCCTCTGTGGTGTCGAACTGGATGTTGGAACAACCAGGGCTGTGGAGTCGGCAAGCCAAACCTCCGACTCCAACTGCGAACCCTCAATTTCAATGACACCGACTCCACCTCTCTCATACATGGCTCATCTTTAAGTGATACATTTCCTGTAGTAAAGTGATAACATCAGGCTTTTATTCATTATTATGATACAATAATCAAGCCATTTACATAGAACATAAAATCGATTAAGTGGAAAAAAAAGGTTTTCAACAAAACCGTACTGAACAACATTTGTGCAGTCTATGAATTTGTTCTGAGAAATAGTATTGCCTCCATCAGATCCTCCTTCATAGATGACCTCAAATCTGACCTAATTATTTTAATCCTAGAGAAGAACCTCTCTACACTAACTTGGGTTGGTGGCAAAGCAGTAACCACATGGGCAACATCTCTAACAATTTCACAGTATAAAAGAATTGCCTCGTGCACAGTCAGTTTTGATGAACGATTGAACTCTTCTACTTCTTTGAGAGCAAGTGAAAAATTTTGCTGAAGTATCGTGAATCTGTTTTCTATAGGAGTGGAATCTTTTTCCCTGCGGCAATGCTTTGCCTGCTCCATGTCGCCCAAATACATGTCGAAATCAAACTCATCTGATGAGGATGAAGAAACGGCAGCAGCAACACTGGCAGGACCCGCGTCCTCTTGCTCTTGGCCGTCCTGTAGCCCACTCATCCTAACTGCTACCTCAATCAGAGCTTCTTTTCCTTTAGTAAGCTGTTGATCATCCAGCAATATATGATGACTCAGGTCCACATAAACAGCTGCCAGAAGAATTGTATTTTTTAATAGCAGAGTCTCTCTCAGTTTCATTGAAGCAGCAATGCCATCTGCGATTAAACTTCCTCGTTGGGACAGGCAAAACAACAAGTTCTTCCACTCCTTTATAAAAATGCCAGGAGTTAAATCCTCATATTGTAACTTTTTAATCACTGTAAATGGGTGATGAAGCAATAACTTCAATTCAGCCACCTGTGTCCATTGACCTTCATGTAGTGTTACCTGAGCATTGGCCTTATCTGCAAGAAAGGGTTTCAGCTCAAGCAATCGCTCAATTATTAAATAGGTGCTGCCCTACCGAGTGGCTAGAACCACAATTGCCCCTTTTCCAGCACGTCTCTTCAAGATGGAATCAATTTTAGGTGTTCTGGCACCAGTAGTCAATTTCCTCAGTTTGCTAATCAGAGTTCTATCATATCCCTCTTGCAGACCATCTCTTATTTCTAGCTGCAGCGTGTGAACAACACAGAGCATGTGATGAATAGGAAAGAGGTGTGAAGCAGCTTCAACAAGATCATCTATTTGTAAAGAATAATTTTGCTGTTCTTCTGTAGTAATATCTGTTTGTTCCTCCGCTATGCGAACAGGTCTGTGGCCTTCCATCTCTAGCATACTGAATGTGAAATGTTCTTGTAGCTGCTGTTCACCTTCATTATTCTCATTCATCAGTTTAGTTGTACTTATGTTTGAAGCATTATCAGTTACAATAGCAAGAACCTGTTCTTTTTTTAATTCATAATCTTGCAGAACTTTTTCCACCAAGGCCTGGAGAAACTGGCTGCTGTGATGAGCTTTAGTATCTTTACTGCCAGCGTCTTAGTAACAATTTTTTTTGTTGTCACAAACATATCGAACGTTGATAGCAAAATAGTTCACTCTGTGACGTGTGCAGACATCCATTTTAAGAAACACAAAGCGTCTCTTGAGAGTCTTTTTAAGATCTTCCTTTTGGTTTAGGGCTTCTCCAATCACTAATTTTCTAATACTTTCGCTTTCCAGAGAAACACCAAGTTTGCGAGACATTTCTCCATTAAGAGCTGAAAAAAGCTGGTCATGCAAATAATGATAATGGTACACTGTCCTTCACAACAAACTCGATGAGCTGTCTTTTAAACATATCTGCTGTCATTGTTACAGTAACTTTGTCACTTACAAAATATCTTGTAATTGATGATTGAGCCGCGCTTTCCTCCTTCACCTGGTGGGAAGTGCTGGTCCCTGGTTTCTTGGTGTTGCTGTGATCTTTTTCAATCACAGCTTTGTAAACTTCTGGGTGGCAGCTTTGTAAATGTCTTTTTAGATTGGAAGCTCATGAAGGAGCATTTTTAACACTGCCTGAGCATACACGGATTTTGGCATCACAGCATTTGTTTTCATCTGGGACACATACACTGACACACAAAATGTTTTTCATTTTCAGTCACTGTGAAATGCTCAAATACAGCTGACTTCATAGGATGCTTCTTAGACATTTTGTAATTAATGTAAATTCGCTCTCAAAATAAGGTCAAAACAGAGATACCTAGTGTCTGAGGAGAGGTCTTAGCCCACCAGATAGAGCGAACACACCTCTACTGAGATGTCCTTTAGGATAAATGTATGTTATAGCAAAGCCTCTAAAAACCTCAACAGGAACCTTCTCCTTTAAGCTTACAATTATGTAGACTTCTTTGAGCACTACCCCCTTATTATTACAACATGTACATCCCCTTCATGTTGCATCCTGATTTAAACCCCCCCTAACATGTTTTCTTATATGTCATAACACCTTACAGATAAGTGGAAGGATCAGCTCCTGAAACCTCTCAGATTACTCAGATGGATCAAACTTTAGCTTGAATTGTCTCTGTGTGTCTTTGTAATATTAAAGTTATGAAAATTGGCAAATAAACGATCCCATCAGTGTCACATTAAAAAAGTGAGCAATGTAGTGACTTGTAATGTAATTATATGGATACAACATACCATAAAGTTTTGCTGCAGAGGAGACCAAGAGTACATGATGGGAACAAGTGCCACTGTGTTCAGAGACCTTGTATATATAGTCTGTACGGCAAAACCGGGAAAAGTACTTTCAACAGTACACTAGAAAGAGAATATTGGTAATTACCATTACATAAGGTACATTGGGATACGGTCATGTGGACTAGAACGTCTGATCTGCAGTCACCAAGTTATAAGCAGACTGACATAGATTTGTTGGGAAAGATTCAATATTTTTATTTCATTTATTTAAACCCCTGCTATTTCTATGCTGAGGAGACCAGCATGTGGTCCTATTTATTTATAGCCTTCCCTATACACCTATGCATGAGATAGCTGTCACTCAATAAATAGAACCGCCCACTGGACACCTAAGCATTGAACAAGCAGGGATTACAAAAAGTAAAATTACAACTTACACTGAATAATTTCTCACAAAACAATATATATTGAGCTTGCCCTTCTCTATAACATGCTGCCCACAGATATAAGCACCAATAATACTAATTCTAAGAATAAGTTACCTTTTTCAGGAAAGGATGTGTATTTGAAGGTTTTATTATCTGAACTGGCTGCAGTCTAAGACGTTTCCATTCTTCATTTAAAAGACTGGTTTTCTGTTGGATTTTCATTATGTTCTCCACATACTGAGCCTGCTCATGTGAAAACAGAAAGATATGCAAAGCATAGCAATAGTGAAACTAAGGAGAATGAGTTCTAGTCTCCGGGCTCGGCATCATAGACCGCTATAAAAGTGGCTTTGTACAATAGTAAGAGTTGCACCCTCAAATAGTGAATACTCTGCATTCTCAATATATAAGGACCCTATTGGTTCTCCTGGCATAATGGATGTAGAAAATACTTGTAGTCCCAGGGAAACAGAAACTGAAATATTTTCAAAACATTTCTAACTTCCTCAGCTCTGCTTCATGCAATCTAAATCTCTGATTGTGTTAGAATGGCTGCACCCATAAACTAAGTGATACATTATTGGATTCAGCTTCTCTTTACCTATTATCAGGCTACGCTCTGATGAGGTAGCAAAAACTGGCTGACAGATGTCGAATAAAATGATACTTTGATATATGTGATACAATATCTTAAGCTAGAGAAATCTACGGTTTTCTTAATATGTAAATTAGCTGTTAAGATCTATAGGCTGGACACAGATTTACCTAAGGATCTGCCTTCAGAGCTTATTTTAAAGGAAAAGGGGCGTTCCCAGTGAGACACGTAATGACTGACAGCCTGCTGATCTTAATGCAGATCTGTGTGTGCTTACAACTAACAGTACAGCAGAAGTGAACGTTGTCCCACTGCAAAAACATTTGCAGCTGCAGTTCCCTCACAGTGCTCAAGCTTCCATCCCACAGGCAGCCAGTGGGGAGAAAAGGGCAGTACAACAGAGCTGACAGCACCATGAGAGGACAATTGCAACAGTAAATGTGTTTATAATGAGACAAAGTTCAGTTCTACTGTACTGTGCTAGCTCAGTTGTACTGGATCTGCAGTTAAAATCAGGAGATCAACCATTATTTATCTCACTGGTAACAAACGCTTTCATTTAAAATAAGCTCTGGAAACAGATTCTCACAAAGACATGCATGCCCATACAGATGACTTAGGATGGGTGATCCTACTGACAGATTCCCTGAAACATCAGCACAAAAACAGTCTACTGAGAGCTTCATGGTATGCGATTCCATTGTGGAGCAGCTGCATGCAAACCTTACATCACCAATCACGATGCCAAGAGTCATATGGCGTGGCGTAAAGCATGCCACCACTGGACTCTGGAACAGAGGAAATGTGTTCTCTAGAGTGGAGATTCATGCTTATTTATATGACCGTCTGACAGATAAGCCTGGGCTTGGTGAATTCCAGAAGACTGTTTCCTGTTTATCAGCACTGTGTCAACTGTAAAATTTGGTGGAAGCAAGATAATGCTATGGGGTTTATTTTCAGAGGTTGGATTGAACCCCTTCGTTCCAGTGAAAAGAAATCTTAATGCGTCAGCATATACTTGATATTTAGGACAAATGTAGCTGGCAGTTTTGTTGGAACAGTTTGGGGAAGGCCTTTTTCTTTTCTCCATGACAGGGTCGAGTGCATAAAGTCAATAAGGAAATGGTTGGGTGCGTTTGGTGAGAGAGAACATGACTGGATACAAATAGTCCTCAATCCCATCCAACAACTTTGAGATGAACTTGAAAAGAAATTGTGAGTTAGAACATCAGTGTCTGACATCACAAAAGGCTCTTCTGGATGAACGTGAAAAAATTCCCAAAGACAAACTACAAAATTCTGCCTTCCCTTGAATGGAAGCTGTTATGGTTGCAAAGGGACTGGGAGAGGGTGGCTGGAGACTCTATATTAATGCCTATGGATTTAGAATGGGATGTCATAAAAATTCCTGCAGGGTCACAGTACTTTTGTGCACATAGTGTATTTTACTAAAGAAAAGACATGTTGGAAGTTTATAGGTCCTCTACAGCCTATGAACCAAGCACTATAGAGAAGCCAAAGAATTAGGTTCAGAAGGACTTTTGTCACCTTTTCACATGGTAAATATCGAATGTAAGGAACAAAATATTGCAATCTGGGACTTGATTGCAGATTCTCTTGTAGACTGGATAAATGACATAATGCTAAATAATGAAAATAATTTAGGGTGAAAAAGATGAAAGTGGTTCCCACTTGCACTAAAAAAAAAAAAAAGTATAGTAGGGAAATTTACATTTCTATGTCCAGATCAAATTTCATTTAACCCCTTTCTGACATCGGGTGTACTAGTATGCCGATGTCAGACTCCTCGTTTGGTGCAGGCTCCGACGCTGAACCCACACCTTTCCGTGCACATTGCACATGTCAGCTGATATATACAGCTGACATGTGCCCACAACAGCCACTGGTGGAATCTCGATCCCCTTGCGGCTGTTAAATAGTTAAACGCCGCTGTCAATTCTGACAGCGGCATTTAACTCGCGCTTACCGGAAGCACGTCGGAAATCCCGTTCATCTGTGACCTCATCACATGATCGTGGGGCGGGTAACCAATGGGTTAGCAGGAGAACCAGAGGTCTGAAGCAGACCTCTATGGTTGTCATTGCCAGAAAGCTATGAGTCCCACCCAGTGGTTGGCGCTCATATCAAGTGAGCATTTCTGCTACACATAGGTGATCTGATCATCGCCTTTGTGTAGCAGAGGCGATCAATGTAGTGCAGCTTCAAGTCTCCCACGGAGACTATTGAAGCATGCAAAAAGTAAAAAAAAAACAATGTTTTTAAAATTTTAAAATAAAAAAAAAAATATAAAAGTTCAAATCACCCCCCTCCCTTACACCATTCAAAATAAAATAAAAAAATCAAATGTACACATATTTAGTATTGCCGTGTTCATAATCTCCTGATCTATCAACATAAATAAAAGAAATGTACCGATCGCTATATGGCGTAATTAGAAAAAATTAAAAACGTCAAATTTTTTGTTCGCTGCCACATTGCAATAAAATGCAATAATGGGCGATCAAAAGATTGTATCTACACCAAAATGGTATCAATAAAAACGTCAGCTCGGTGCACAAAAATTAAGCCCACATCATGAAAAATGGAGACGCTACAGGTTGTTTAACCAAAATTTGGATTTTTTTTCCACCACTTACAGTAACTAAAAATGAACCTAGACATGTTTAGTGTCTATGAACTCGTAATGGTCCGGAGAATCATAATAGCAGGTCAACTTTAGCATTTAGTGAACACAGTACAAAAAAAATAAAAAATGAAAAAAAAAAAAAAAAAACTGTGGAATTGCACTTTTCTTGGCATTTTCACCGAACTTGGAATTTTTTCCCTATTACAAGATATGTTAAAACCAATGAGGTCATTCAAAAGTACAACTTTTCCCGCAAAAAAACAAGCCCTCACATATGGCCATATTGTCCAAAAAATAAAAAAATATGACTGTGGGAAGAAGAGGAGAAAAAAATGAAAACGCAAAAAAGGAATTACCTGTGGTTGTGATCGCATAGCTTATTTAAGGCCAGACTATAATTCATCATCTCTTGGACTCACCCCAGCAGACTGGTTGACCTGTAACCTCTTCAGTTGCTGCAGACGCATATACTCAAGGCGCACCTTCTTCTTCCAATACAGGAGAGATTTATTACACTGTGAGTTAGGAGGCTCAATTGGGCTGGATGGAAAAATGAAAAAAGTTTTACTCCCAATACTATGCAAGGATGATACACAACAGCATTGTAGGACACAGTCGGGTAGGTTTTCTACTTGAAATTGTAATGCTTTTGTCTATGATAAAAGGGTTCTCGAATATCTGATCTGCGGTACTTGGCAGCAGCTGCTACACAATGAATGGAGCTGTGCAGTGCAGTTCTATACAATATTTATACATGGTCATCGTCAGATTGGCATTGATAGATTGACCTATGATAAGGATAGATCATCAATACTCTTTGCCTTGACGTAAAAAGCCATCTGGTAAAGGTCAGTTGCTGACCTGTTGATCAGTCAGGGTAGGGTGCTGCTAGGTAGCAAATACAGTGTGAGGTCGAGAAGCTAGAAGTGCATCGTCACGCCCCAATGCACTTCCAGAAACAACTTCAAAAGAGATTTATCTGACAGGTTTCGGGGCTCTCTCTGTCACTGCTAATAATCTAGAGGGCGATGACACAACCTTTTCAAGCACCCTGTGACAGAATTTAAGCTAAAGTTCACACAAGCGTATTTCAAAGTCCGTATAAAAATCATAAATGCACAGACTGATCTCAAAGCCTCATAACTTTAGGTCAGGAGAACTACGATGAGTCCATTTATTGGGGACCGTGTATGGACTGTACTATTATTCCTGTGAACCAGGCCATAAATACACCCTTACTAAGTTTTTAAGGCATCTCGTTTTCATATACCCGAACAATACAGGTTCTGTCTGAGGCGTAAGGCCTTTTAAAAGTTTCAAAACATGTAGCAAAAACTAAGTAATGATTCAGTACCATGGACAGAGAACAAGACCATTAGAGATGAGAGAAACGATTGTGATGCACCATAAAATGTAAGTATTGGCTAAATGTATGAAAGTCACTGCATCAGACCTAAGGACTTCTTTGGGGCTTGGACAAAGACTCCCTTTAATATATTCTATTGTTGCTGCTAATAGCTAAAGAGCACAATATTGCATCAATTGGGCTGTAATATAAATTCTTCACATGGTACAGGATATATTATGTGAAATGTGCACCATGTAGATTCAGAATTAAGGCAGCAAAACCTAAAAGGAACATATGTGGAAACAAGGATTAAAAAAACGTGTTAAATCAGATTCCTCAAATTAACCCCATTTTAATTTTATAACAGGTTTATCCCCCCCTTCACATTCATCAGATAATCAACTGACATGGCTTTCAATGAAAAGAATGCCTCATCAAGAGTTCATTTGTGGAGTCACTGCAAACCTTCAGAGTGTTTTTGGCCATCAGGTGTGTTATGCAAAGGCAGTGTTGGTACACAGCTCCATCCAGAGCTGAGCCCTTTTCCACGACTGCTCTAAGCCAGAATATGCCAAGAACTAATAATAATGATAGTTTTATTTCAAAAATGGTCATCTTAATACTATAATAATAATAAATTTTATTTCTATAGCACCAACATATTCCGCAGCACTTTACATTTCAGAGGGGACTTGTACAGACAATAGACATTACAGCATAACAATAATCACATAGATCATAACAAATACCAAGAGGAATGAGGGCCCTGCTCGCAAGCTTACAATCTATGAGGAAAAGGGGAGACACGAAAGGTGGGTGGTAACAATTGCTTTCATTGTTCGGAGCAGCCAAAGTGTAAGAATCGGGTGTTCATGTGATGCTGCATGAACCAGTTATCTGCCTAAGTATGTAACAATACAGACACAGAGGGCTATTAAATGCATAAAGCATGTGAGAATATGATGAGAGGAACCTGGTTATGGTAAAAATTTTGAGTGGGCAATATAGGGGTACTTAGGATAATGCGTTGAGGCGGTAGGCCAGTCTGAACAAATGCGTTTTTAGGGAACGCTTAAAACTGTGGGGATTGGGGATTAATCATATTAACCTGGGTAGTCCATTCCAAAGAATTGGCGCAGCTTGTGAAAAGTCTTGGAGACGTGGGGTGGGAGGTTCTGATTATTGAGGACGCTAACCTCAGGTCATCAGCAGAACGGAGGGCACGGGTAAGGTGGTAGACTGAGACAAGGGAGGAGATGTAGGGTGGTGTCAAGCCATGGAGTGCTTTGTGGGTGAGGGTAATAAGTTTGTACTGGATTCTGGAGTGGATGGGTAGCCAGTGTAATGACTGGCACAATGTAGAGGCATCGGTGTAACGATTGGTGAGGAATATGATCCTGGCTGCAGCATTCAAGACAGATTGGATAGGGGAGAGTTTGGCAAGAGGGAAACCGATTAGTAGAGAGTTCCAATAGTCTAGACGAGAATGAATAAGAGAAACAGTATGCAAATTGCCTCTTCAGAAAGAAAGAGGACTTTTACTCTACAGCGCCACCTATTGGTAGTAGCGATCCTACAAGTCACAATCAACCCTTTAACGAGTCTTGTAGTATGACTTAGGATACAAGCCAAATCAGAATCTCAATTTGCAGACACGGTGTTTCGAGCTGTTGGCTCTCGTCAGTGCAAAGTATGAGATCTGATTTGGCAAGGTGAGAGGCTCTGGACTAGGGTCTAAGAAGTAAGGTTTCTCCTTGCGGAGAGTGACATGCCAGCTGTGGCTTGTCAAGGTAAGGAGACTTATTCGCCGTGCAATGCTCCTCTGGGAAAATAATATGCAAATTGCCTCTTCAGAAAGAGAGAGGACTTTTACTCTACAGCGCCACCTATTGGTAGTAGCGATCCTACAAGTCACAATCAACCCTTTAACGAGTCTTGTAGTATGACTTAGGATACAAGCCAAATCAGAATCTCAATTTGCAGACACGGTGTTTCGAGCTGTTGGCTCTCGTCAGTGCAAAGTATGAGATCTGATTTGGCAAGGTGAGAGGCTCTGGACTAGGGTCTAAGAAGTAAGGTTTCTCCTTGCGGAGAGTGACATGCCAGCTGTGGCTTGTCAAGGTAAGGAGACTTATTCGCCGTGCAATGCTCCTCTGGGAAAATAATATGCAAATTGCCTCTTCAGAAAGAAAGAGGACTTTTACTCTACAGCGTCACCTATTGGTAGTAGCGATCCTACAAGTCACAATCAACCCTTTAACGAGTCTTGTAGTATGACTTAGGATACAAGCCAAATCAGAATCTCAATTTGCAGACACGGTGTTTCGAGAAACAGTAAGAGTTTTTGCAGAGTCGAAAGTAAGAAAGGGACGAATACTATAAATGTGAGGTGCAGATAACAAGAGCGAGCCAGTAATCGGATGTGTGGGGTGAATGAAAGTTTGGAATCAAGTATGACCCCAAGAAACCGGACATGTTGCTAGGGAGTAATGGTGGAAATGGCAATGGGCAGTATACAAAGAAGTGGGCCTAGAACCGATCCTTGAGGAACCCCAACAGTAAGTGGAAGATGAGAGGAGGGGGATCCAGCAAAAGATACAGTGAAGGAGTGGTCAGAGAGATAGGAGGAGAACCAGGAGAGAATGGTGTCCTTGAGGCCGATGGAGCGGAGCATAGTGAGGAGGTGCTGATGATCCATAGTGTCGAGTGCTGCAGAGGGATCCAAGAGAATTAGCAGGGAGTAGTGACCATTAGATTTAGTTCATATTTACAGTTGTGCTGAAAAGTTTACATACCCCGGCAGAATTTTTGCTTTCTTGGACTTTTTTCAGAGAATATGAATGATAACACTAAAACGTTTTCTCCACTCATGGCTAGTGGTTGGGTGAAGCCATTTATTGTTAAACTACTGTGTTTTCTCTTTCTAAATCATAATGACAACCCAAAACATCCAAATTTCCTTGATCGAAAGTTCACATACCCTGGTGATTTTGGCCTGATAACATGCACAAATGGGGTGGATGGCTACTAAAGGTAACATCCTCACCTGTGACCCGTTTGCTTGTAATCAGTGTGTGTGCATAAAAGCTGAGTGAGTTTCTGGGATCCAGACAGTCTATTGCATGTTTCATCCGGCAACTGAGGTTTCTGGATTGTGAGTCATAGGGAAAGCAAAAGAATTGTCACCGGATCTACGGGAAAAGGTAGTTGAACTGTATAAGACAGGAAAAGGATACAAAAAGATATCCAAGAATTGATAATGCCAGTCAGCAGCATTCAAACTTTGATTAACAAATGGCTCTGTAAAAACCACGGTCAGGTAGAAGCCAGAAAGTTGTTCAGGATGCAAAGAAAAACTCACAAATAACATCAGCTGAAATACTGGACTCTCTGAAATCTAGCGGTGTGGCTGTTTCAAGATGTATAATAAGGAGGCACTTGAAGAAAAATGGGCTGCATGGACGAGTCGCCAGAAGAAAGCCATTACTGCGCAAATGCCACAAAGTATCTCGCCTACAATACGCAAAAAAGCACAGAGACAAGCCTCAAAACTTCTGGAACAAGGTAATTTGGAGTGATGAGACCAAAATTGAACATTTTGGGTACAACCATAAACGTTACATTTCGAGAGAGGTCAACAAGGCCTATGATGAAAGGAACACCATTCTTACTGTAAAGCACAGAGGTGGATCACTGATGTTTTGGGGATGTATGAGCTACAAAGGCACAGGAAACTTGGTCAAAGTTGAAAGAAAGATGAACGCAGCATGTTGTCAGCAAATACTGGAGGCAAATTTGCAATCATCTGCCCGAAAGCTGGGCATGGGACGTACGTGGACATTCCAACATGACAACGATCCAAAACACAAAGCCAAGTCGACCTGTCTTTGGCTACAGGAGAACAAAGTGAAGGTTCTGGAGTGGCCATCTCAGTCTCCTGACCTCAATATCATTGAGCCACTCTGGGGAGATCTCAAGCGTGCAGCTCATGCCAAACAGGCCAGGAATTTACAGTAACTGGAGGCTTTTTGCCAAGAAGAGTGGACAGCTTTACCATCTGATAAAATAAAGAACCTCATCCACAACTAACACAAAAGTTGTCATGTATTACGAAATGAACTTTTGATCAGGGTCATTTGGATGTTTTCGGTTATCATGATTTAAAAAGAGAAAACACAGTAGTTTGACAATAAATGGCTTCACCCAACCACTAACCATGAGTGGAGAAAAAGTTTTATAGTGTTATCATACATATTCTCTGAAAAAAGGCCAAGAAAGTAAAAATTCTGTCGGAGTATGTAAACTTTATGAGCACAACTGTACTTTAAGACATGAAGGTTAATCAATCCTGAAAATTACTCCAACCTTTAAAGTATCCTTAAGTGCTGTCATGAAAACCATCAATTGCTATGATGAAAATGAATCTCATGAGGATTATCCCAGGAAAAAACACCAAGAATTACCTTTACTGCAGAGGATAAGTTCATCAGAGTTATCAAAACTTCACAAAAGTACACACCGAGCTTGCATCAGCTTGTGTTATAATCCTTGATCTCCTTAATGGCTTTGAGGCAACTTCAAGAACACATGAGTTAACAGTCCATCCATAAATTCAAAGCTTTGTTATAGATCATGCCATTAAAAATTGATACAGAGTCATAGGCAAAAATGCCACCATGCAACTCATTTTAAATTACATGAGTTATTTTGCACAGTGGACAATCTACAATGAAGTTTTGATTTTATGTGTGTTCTGGACTGGTAATGTGCTTATCAGTTACCAGCCTCAGAAACACACAACAGGACATCACCTCAGAAAACAGCCCTCATAAATGTTGTACAGATAACAGGTAGTAGACACATCTAAGCACCAACTTTCACTGACACTATGGACAGCAGGCCTTTATGGTTTAATTGTTGAAAAAAAATCACTTTATAGCCAAGCTGTGCGGTCACTACGATGTCCATTAAATACACATTATTTGTCAAATGACATGGTCTACAGAATCACTTGACCTCAACTGAAATTTGATGCTTTGGACGTCAGAGTAAAGGCACAGCAGCCAATGAGTGTTCAGCACCTCTGGGAACGCCTTAAGGGTATCTGCACAAAACATCTTTTAGATACCAGCGTACCCACATGTTTTGAAGCAGAAGACACTTCAGGAAACCTGCCCGTGGTGTTTTCCCTGAAGAGTCTCTTCAGACGTCTTTTGCAGTGGCTTTGTCGCTTTTTTTTAATTACTGAGTCATCTGTGCTTTGATTGACAGCTTGGCCATCCAGTCTGAGACAGCAAGGTTCTGGGCTGATTTCAGGTGTTCCCTGTCCCAGGTGATTGCCCAGCTACATTGCTGGGCTGTCACTTCCAGATCTCTGCGCTTTGGGATCCGCTTGTGGATCTTTTTGCTGCCTGAACTTGGACCGCATTCTGACCATCTGTTTTGCCTAGCCCCTTTGCTCTAAACCGCTTTCCTCCTGGTATGCTGACCTCAGATTGTTACCTGACCACACTGTTGTCTCTTCCCTCTGTTTATGACATAACCTCCTGGATTTTGGCTTTGGACTCCTTGACTACCCTGATTCTTGGCTTGTCCGAGAGAAGAGACTTAGTATCACACTTTAGGGCTGTTGGAAAGCCATTGCAGGTGACTGACTTCATGATGCTGCTTGAGTGAGTGCAATGTGCGTGTAAGGCTACGTGCACACGATGCGTTTTCGCAGCTTTTTTTACGTGAGTAAATGCTCCAAAATGCAATGGAATATTAAGGCAACGTAATGCAATGACAATCCTGGAGTGTTGTGCACATGATCCGTATTTGCAGCATTTTATTTTCTGCAGCATGTCAATTCTTTTTGCGTTACTCCAGCATTTTGACTCACTGACTTCAATTGAGTCAGTCAAATCTGCAGCAAAAACGCAGCTGTAAAAAGGTATGCGTCTTTACTGTGTATTTACTGCTTATTTGCTGCAGATTTTCTGCTAAAAACGCTGCAAATTGTCAAAGAAAATTATGCCAGAAGGAGGAAGTGTGTGGGCAGAGAATATGTCTGTGTTCTTCAGTGTGTGCGTTTGTCTGTCGCGTCGCCTGATGGGACTACTACTCCCATCCAGCTCCATCTTTGTCACATAAAAGTGACAGCATGAGCCGATGATGGGAGAATAGTCCCATCATCTGGCGCCGATGTTCAATTGTAAGAAGAAGAAAGAAAAATTTTTTTACATAATTACATACATATTCACATACAATATACATACTCACCGAACAACTAATCCTTGACGCCCGACCGCTACAACCAAAAATAATAAACCAACATATACTCCCTGTCCGCCGTAGTCCATTTAAAACAGAGTGCCCCACATCTATCTCACCCGGCTGCCAGCGATACACCACGGGAGCGATTACCTCCTGTCAGTGTATCACTGCGCTACCGTGAGAGTTCATCAGCTAATCAGCTCCGGTGCTCTCACTCGCAGCACCGCTGCGTTAGAAAATTTTCATGCAGCGGAGCCGTAAGTGAGAGCACTGGAGCTGATGATCTCAAGTGAACTCTCACTATAGCGCAGTGATACACGGAAAGGAGGTAATCGCTTCTGCAGTGTATAGCCGACTTCCAGGCAGAGCAGTCACATCTCCTCATGTGACTGTTCTACACGTGAGATCGCCGTGGGACACTCGGTATTGAATGGACAAGGCTAAGTGCCAAAATTGGCGCATCTACAAGAGGCACCATTTCTGGGGTGGCTGAGAGCTAATGTTTTTAGCCTGGTGGGGGGGTGACAATATCAAAGGCCCTTCACAGGCTATTAATATCAGCCCGCAGCTGTCTGCCTAGCCTTTGCTGGTTCTATTTTATAGGGGGACCCCATGTCAATTTTTTTCTGGGGTTCCTCTGTAATCGAGCCAGTAAAGGCTAAGCAAACAGCTGTGAGCTGATATTAATAGCCTGAAAACCTTTATGGCTACTGGCTCCTTCCCAGAATGTTAACATCAGCCCTTGGCTTTCCCTTTGCTGGTAATAAAAATTATGAAAAAAATTTATGAAAATTATTTTTTGAAAAATAAACAGACATTGCGTTTCACGCATAATTCTGACAGTTTCTATTTTGTTACAGCATATGTAGTTTAATTATGTTAATGCTCCTACACAGGCTGGTGACTGTGTGTGTGTGCACGTGCATGTGTCTTCAACGCTTTATGGACTGTTTTATTGATGAGGGTATCTGGCTCACACCCGTTCATTACTAAACTATATATATATATATATATATATATATATACACACATATATATATATATATATATATATACACATACACATATATACACAATGCTGTGTAAATTAATTGGGACAAAGCATTTTTTTAAGAAAAATCATAAGTTGGATACCAGTCACTGATTCAAACCAGTTTTAACTGCTTTGAACAGGTGTGAGTGCCTGTTCAAAGCAGTTAAAACTGGTTTGAATCAGTGACTGGTAACCAACTTACGATTTTACTTAAAAAAATGCTTTGTCCCAATTAATTTGTACAGCACTGTATATCTTATGTGTGTGTGTGTGTCTGTGTGTGTAAAAATTATATGTATGAACATGATATGTAATGACATTATGGTCTTCAATGGAGAATGTAAAAGAAAAGAAGAGGTTGAACAAGGTAATCACATCGCAATTCTTTTTTTTCTTAATAATATATCTTTATTTGGTTCTATGAATTTACAAAATCACATAAAAAAGCGAGTATTTTCCACTACGTTTTTCTGCCAAGAGATGCAGAAACCTTGCAGATATTTCTGAAAGCAAATACGCAATGTGTGCACTTAGCCTAAAGGTGACATCAAAGTAAAAGGATAAGGAAAACCACTGCATGAACAGGTGTGTCCAAACTTGTGACCAGTACTGTAAGTACAAGTATGAACTGCACAGCTCTCCTGTTCTCATAAAGGAGGGTGTTAGAAAACTAAGGCTAGTTTTACACTTGCCGTGTTTTTGCTGGCCGTTTTTGCAGTCCCAATGGATTTCTATGGGGCCGCAAACATTAGTAGGAGGGCCACGCTCCGTATGGCCGTATTTGCAGCCGTGAAAAAATATTGAGCTTGCTCGATATTTTTCACGGCTTACGGACACGGCCGAAATGCATTTCAATGGTACCACAAAAACAACGTTAGCTTGTTTTTGTGGTACACCGTATTTGCGGATCGTCGTTTTTCCATGCTATATGTTATAACCGGGAAAAACGGCGATCCGAGAAGGTTTTTTGCAGCCCGTTTATGCGGAAGAACGTGAAAATGACAGCCATACGGCCCGTAAAAACGGAGCTCAAAAAACATGGCAAGTGTAAAACCAGCCTAAGTTAGCAGACCTGGCCTACCTGCCTCCTACAAATGAAAAACACTGCATATGGATAAAGCTATTTTTCAATTGGTGGAGTCTTGACAAAACTGATCACATATCCCTCGATCAGTAACCATTTTCAAAACTAGTTCTGTGCCTGTAATGCTAATATATTAGTAAGAGCCACAAAGTCATGTGCTAAACTAAACAAAATAACCCCTTTAAATGCTAAGCTAGGAAATGCGGCAGTGTGGTCACATATACTCGTGTGTACCTCGGTAAGGAGCTAGTGGAGTCCTTGAGGGTGACAGATCTCATTTTAAACAGCAAGTTCTTCTTAAATGCAACAGAAGGTGAAGTTTTCTAGGCGAATCCTGGAAAAAAAGAGTTATGAAACAAGATGGCGCATAATCAAACAATCCAATAATGATAAAAGTAACAATACATATTAGAATCTTGTTGCTTTATCTTCTTTGCTTTACAACTACACTAAAAAGGCACCAATTAGTGCAGAATGTCCAATGCAAAAAAATAAATTTTACTTGCTGATGACCGTTCCAGTACAGTCTCTCTCCCTCCATAAATGTTAACGACTAGTGATGAGCTAGTGATGAGCGAAAGCAAGAGAGAGAGGAAAAAGGGAAGAATAAGTACCTCCCAAAATAATTTGTAGAAGGGCAAGAACCAGATAAGGCCCTATATATCCTAAATTGCCTTTAGGGGAGATAGAAAAAAGTCATAAGTAGACATGGCCATTGCAAGGTAATCCTGCCACTCTTAGAATGAGGAAGAGGCTGATCATGAAGATAACAGAACAAAGCTGCAAGGCCTGTTTCACACTTTAGTTTTTGTCCATCAGTCAAGATCCGCCGTCTTGCAAAAAAAACGGATCCGCCATTTTGTTTGGCGGATCCGTTTTTTTTTCCCATTGAGTTGCATTACCGGCGGA
This sequence comes from Dendrobates tinctorius, assembly GCF_039654945.1. Classification (NCBI taxonomy): domain Eukaryota; kingdom Metazoa; phylum Chordata; class Amphibia; order Anura; family Dendrobatidae; genus Dendrobates; species Dendrobates tinctorius. The sequence goes on along the minus strand of NW_027361700.1, from coordinate 2,027,402 downwards.
TCTTGACGGATGGCCATCCGTTGGATCCGTTTATTTGCGGATCCGCCAAAATTTTGCCGTCCGCCGACATGCCCGAACGGAGCATGTAACGTTTTTTCGGCCGGCAGGATCCGCACGCCCGAAAGACTTCACTCAGCCGGAAATTTAACCCTAAAGATAGTCTCTCTCTCTCACCCCTCCCCGGGCAGCAGTTCCTTTAAAATTCATCGGATCCGTCAAAAAAACGGTCCGGTGGCATCCGTTCACATCAGTTAGCAACAGATCCGCTTTCTGCCATTTTGGCGGATTTTTAACTGGCACAAAAAAACTGAAGTGTGAAACAGGCATTAAGGAGCAAATCTATGTGCCCAGTGGAAATGGCACAGACATATCCAGCCAAGATCAAAGATTACGCTAAATGTGATCGCATATAGGTAGGAGGATACCTGAGCCACGGGGAGTGTAAAAGTTCCCAGCTCCCAGACCTGCCACAAGTCCTCATTTTCATCTCTGCCCTCACCCTTTTACACTCCCCATGGCTCTGGTACACTGCTTATGACTCTTTTCTATCTCCCCCTAAGGCTGTGTGCACACGCTGCGGATTCTGCTGTAGTTCCGCAGCGGATTTGGCCGCTGCGGACCTGCAGAAGTTTTAGCTGCGGTGTACAGTACCATTCAAATGAATGGAAAAAAAAAACGCTGTGAAACGGTGCAGATTTGTCCACATGTCAATTCTTTCTGCGGAATCCGCAGCGGTTTCCCATCTCCACCATTGTGGAGATGGTGAAACCGCAGGGCAAAACCGCAGGCTAATCCACAGATAAATCTTTTGACCTGCGGATTTATCTGCGGATTTTGCAGAATCCGCGCGGATGAATCCGCAGCGAATTCCGCAGCGTGTGCACACAGCCTAAGGCCAGATTTGGATATATAGGCCTTATCTGGTTCTTGACCTTGCTACAAATTATTTTGGGAGATACTTATTCTTGACTTTTTGATTGGAGTTCTGCCCTAAGAGATTCAACTCACTGTCCACAGGTATGTGCAATTGATATCTATTTACATGTATTATCGGAACATCTGCACAGTAAGTTTTTTTCATTTGCATTATTGTCCATTATCATCTTCTCTTCACACTACTATATGACTGTAAAACCGAACTCTTATGATCAAAACTGCACGTTTGGGCATTCAGGTCGGGGAAATCTCCGTGTATATATTTTTATTATTTTTGATTGTTTTTATGCACTCTGCTTGTTTCTTTCTGTCCAATAAAGTTATATGATTTTCATATTTTGGAGTGGCCATCTTTACAGGTAGCCTTTTTTCCTCTCTCACTTGCATCATGCCTTCTACCTGATGTGGCACCTCCAATTGTATAGATTTACTCTCATTTATATTATCTATGGTGCGCCCCTCTTACATATATCAGTAGTGATGAGCGAACGTGCATACACACACAGAAGGTCCTCCACCATCACTGGATACACACAAAGGTGGTCCTCCCTCATCACTGGATACACACAGAGGTGGTCCTCCCTTATCACTGTATACACACAGAGGTGGTCCTCCCTCATCACTGTATACATACAGAGGTGGTCCTCAATCATCACTGTACACATACAGAGGTGGTCCTCCCTCATCACTGTATACACACAGGTGGTCCTCCCTCATCACTGTATACCCAAAGAGGTGGTCGTGCCTCATCACTGTATACACACAGAGGTGGTCCTCCCTCAACACTGTATACACACAGAGGTGGTCTTCCCCTCATCACTGTATACACACACAGAGGTGGCCCTCCCTCATTAATGTATACGCACACACGTGGTTCTCCTTCATCCCTGAATACACACAGAGGTGGACCTCCCTCATCAATGTATACACACAGAGGTGGTCATCCCGCATCCCTGTATACACACAGAGGTGGACCTCCCTCATCACTGTATACACACAGAGGTGGTCCTCCCTCATCACTGAATACACACAGAGGTAGTCCTCCCTCATCACTGTATACACACAGAGGCGGTCCTCCCTCATCACTGTATACACAGAGGTGGTCCTCCCTCATCACTGTATACACAGAGAGGTGGTCCTCCCTCATCACTGTATACACACCGACGTGGTCCTCCCTCATCACTGTATACACACACAGAGCTGGTCCTCCCTCATCACTGTATATATACACGGAGAGGAGGTCCTCACTCATCGCTGTATACACACAGGTGGTCCTCCCTCATCACTGTATACACACACCCAGAGATGGTCCTCCCTCATCACTGTATATGCACAGAGGTGGTCCTACCTCATCACTGTATATACGCACAGAGGTGGTCCTCCCTCATCACTGTATATATAAGCATAGAGGTGGTCCTCTCTCATCACTGTATATATACGCCCAAAGGAGGTCGTTCATCACTGTATACACACAGAGGTGGTCCTCCAACATCACTGTATACACAAACAGGTGGTCCTCCCTCATCACTGTATACACACACACACACACACACAGAGGTGGTCCTCCCTCATCACTGTATACACACACACACACAGAGGTGGTCCTCCCTCATCACTGTATACGCACAGAGGTGGTCCTCCCTCATCACTGTATATATATCCACAGAGGTGGTCCTCCCTCATCACTGTATACACGCAAAGGTGGTCCTCCATCATCACTGTATATTTACACACAGACGTGATCCTCCCTTGTCACTGTATACCCACAGAGGTGGTCCTCCCTCATCACTGTATACACACAGCGGTGGTCCTCCCTCATCACTGTATATACACAGCGGTGGTACTCCCTCATCACTGTATACGCACAGAGGTGGTCCTTCCTCATCATTGTATACGCACGTAGGTGGTCCTCCCTCATCACTGTATATATACACACACAGAGGTGGTCCTCCATCATCACTGTATATATACACAAAGAGGTGGTCCTCCCTCATCAATGTATACACACAGCGGTGGTCCTCCCTCATCACTGTACACACACAGAGGTGGTCCTCCCTCATCACTGTATACACACAGAGGTGGTCCTCCATCATCACTGTATATATACAAAAAGAGGTAGTCCTCCCTCATCACTGTATACACACAGAGGTGGTCCTCCCTCATCACTGTATACACACAGAAGTGGTCCTCCCTCATCACTGTATACACACAGAGGTGGTCCTCCCTCATCACTGTATACACATAGAGGTGGTCCTCCCTCATCACTGTATACACACAGAGGTGGTCCTCCCTCATCACTGTATACACACAGAGGTGGTCCTCCCTCATCACTGTATACACACAGAGGTGGTCCTCCCTCATCACTGTATACACACAGAGGTGGTCCTCCCTCATCACTGTATACACACAGAGGTGGTCCTCCCTCATCACTGCATACACAGAGGTGGTCCTCCCTCATCACTGTATACACACAGAGGTGGTCCTCCATCGTCACTGTATACACACAGGGGTGGTCGTGCCTCATCACTATATACACAGAGGTGGTCCTCCATCAGCACTGTACATATACAGAGGCGGTCCTCCCTCATCACTGTATACACACAGAGGCGGTCCTCCCTCATCACTGTATACACAGAGGGGGTCCTCCCTCATCACTGTATACACACAGAGGGGGTCCTCCCTCATCACTGTATACACACAGAGGTAGTCCTCCATCATCACTGTATATATACAAAAATAGGTGATCCTACCTCATCACTGTATACACAAATAGGTAGTCCTCCCTCATCACTGTATACACACAGAGGTGGTCCTCCCTCATTACTGTATACACACAGAGGTGGTCCTGCCTCATCACTGTATACACACAGAGGCGGTCCTCCCTCATCACTGTATACACACAGAGGCGGTCCTCCCTCATCACTGTATACACACAGAGGCGGTCCTCCCTCATCACTGTATACACACAGAGGTGGATCTCCCTCATCACTGTATACACACAGAGGTGATTCTCCCTGATCACTGTATACACAGAGGGGGTCCTCCCTCATCACTGTATACACACAGAGGTGGTCCTCCATCATCACTGTATAAATACAAAAATAGGTGATCCTACCTCATCACTGTATACACAAAGAGGTAGTCCTCCCTCATCACTGTATACACACAGAGGTGGTCCTCCCTCATTACTGTATACACACAGAGGTGGTCCTGCCTCATCACTGTATACACACAGAGGTGGTCCTCCCTCATCACTGTATATATACGAAAATAGGTGATCCTACCTCATCACTGTATACACAAAGAGGTGGTCCTCCCTCATCACTGTATACACACAGAGGTGGTCCTCCCTCATTACTGTATACACACAGAGGTGGTCCTCCCTAATCACTGTATACACACAGAGGTGGTCCTCCCTCATCACTGTATACACACAGAGGTGGTCCTCCATCGTCACTGTATACACACAGGGGTGGTCGTGCCTCATCACTGTATACACAGAGGTGGTCCTCCATCAGCACTGTATATATACACACAGGAGGTTCTCCTTCATCCCTGAATACACACAGAGGTGGACCTCCCTCATCAATGTATACACACACACACACACACACACACATAGGTGGTCCTCCCTCATCACTGAATACACACAGAGGCGGTCCTCCCTCATCACTGTATACACACAGAGGTGGTTCTCCCTCATCATTGTATACACACAGAGGTGGTTCTCCATCATCACTGTATACACACAGAGGTAGTCCTCCATCATCACTGTATATATACAAAAATAGGTGATCCTACCTCATCACTGTATACACAAAGAGGTAGTCCTCCCTCATCACTGTATACACACAGAGGTGGTCCTCCCTCATTACTGTATACACACAGAGGTGGTCCTGCCTCATCACTGTATACACACAGAGGCGGTCCTCCCTCATCACTGTATACACACAGAGGCGGTCCTCCCTCATCACTGTATACACACAGAGGCGGTCCTCCCTCATCACTGTATACAAACAGAGGTGGTTCTCCCTCATCACTGTATACACAGAGGGGGTCCTCCCTCATCACTGTATACACACAGAGGTGGTCCTCCATCATCACTGTATATATACAAAAATAGGTGATCCTACCTCATCACTGTATACACAAAGAGGTAGTCCTCCCTCATCACTGTATACACACAGAGGTGGTCCTCCCTCATTACTGTATACACACAGAGGTGGTCCTGCCTCATCACTGTATACACACAGAGGTGGTCCTCCCTCATCACTGTATACACACAGAGGTGGTCCTCCCTCATCACTGTATACACACAGGGGTGGTCGTGCCTCATCACTATATACACAGAGGTGGTCCTCCATCAGCACTGTATATATACACACACAGGAGGTTCTCCTTCATCCCTGAATACACACAGAGGTGGACCTCCCTCATCAATGTATATACACACACACACACACACACACACACACAGAGGTCGTCATCCCTCATCACTGTATACACACAGAGGCGGTCCTCCCTCATCACTGTATACACACAGAGGCGGTCCTCCCTCATCACTGTATACACACAGAGGCGGTCCTCCCTCATCACTGTATACACACAGAGGTGGTTCTCCCTCATCACTGTATACACAGCGGGGGTCCTCCCTCATCATTGTATACACACAGAGGTGGTCCACCCTCATCACTGTGTACACACAGAGGTGGTCCTACCTCATCACTGTGTACACACAGAGGTGGTCCTCCCTCATCACTGTATACACACATAGGTGGCCCTCCCTCATCACTGTATACGCAGAGAGGTGGTCCTCCCTCAAAACTGTATACATACAGGAGGTGGTCATCCCACATCCCTGTATACACACAGAGGTGGTCCTCCGTCATCACTTCATACACACAGGTGGTCCTCCCTCATCACTGTATACTCACACACAGAGATGGTCCTCCCTCCTCACTGTATATGCACAGAGGTGGTCCACCCTAATCACTGTATATATACACACACACAGAGGTGGTCCTCCCTCATCACTGTATACACACAGGTGGTCCTCCCTCATCACTGTATACACACACACAGAGATGGTCCTCCCTCATCACTGTATATGCACAGAGGTGGTCCACCCTAATCACTGTATATATACACACACACAGAGGTGGTCCTCCCTCATCACTGTATACATACACACAGAGGTGGTCCTCCCTCATCACTGTATCTATACACACAGACGTGGTCCTCCCTCATCACTGTATATATACACACACACACACACACACACACACACACACACACACACAGAGGTGGTCCCCCCTCATCACTGTATACTGTATATACACACAGAGGTGGTCCTCCCTCATCACTGTATTTATACACACAGAGGTGGTCCTCCCTCATCACTGTATATATACACACACACAGAGGTGGTCCTCCCTCATCACTGTATATACACACACAGAGAGGGTCCTCCCTCATCATTGTATAAACACAGAGGTGGTCCTCCTTCATCACTTTATATATATACACACACACACACACACACAGAGGTGGTCCTCCCTCATCACTATACACACACACACAGGTGGCCCTCCCTCATCACTGCATACGCAGAGAGGTGGTCCTCCCTCATCACTGTATATATACGCACAGAGGTGGTCCTCCATCACTGTATACGCACAGAGGTGGTCCTCCATCACTGTATACGCACAGAGGTGGTCCTCCATCACTGTATACGCACAGAGGTGGTCCTCCATCACTGTATACGCACAGAGGTGGTCCTCCATCACTGTATACGCACAGAGGTGGTCCTCCATCACTGTATACGCACAGAGGTGGTCCTCCATCACTGTATACGCACAGAGGTGGTCCTCCATCACTGTATACGCACAGAGGTGGTCCTCCATCACTGTATACGCACAGAGGTGGTCCTCCATCACTGTATACGCACAGAGGTGGTCCTCCATCACTGTATACGCACAGAGGTGGTCCTCCATCACTGTATACGCACAGAGGTGGTCCTCCATCACTGTATACGCACAGAGGTGGTCCTCCATCACTGTATACGCACAGAGGTGGTCCTCCATCACTGTATACGCACAGAGGTGGTCCTCCATCACTGTATACGCACAGAGGTGGTCCTCCATCACTGTATACGCACAGAGGTGGTCCTCCATCACTGTATACGCACAGAGGTGGTCCTCCATCACTGTATACGAACAGAGGTGGTCCTCCATCACTGTATACGCACAGAGGTGGTCCTCCATCACTGTATACGCACAGAGGTGGTCCTCCATCACTGTATACGCACAGAGGTGGTCCTCCATCACTGTATACGCACAGAGGTGGTCCTCCATCACTGTATACGCACAGAGGTGGTCCTCCATCACTGTATACGCACAGAGGTGGTCCTCCATCACTGTATACGCACAGAGGTGGTCCTCCATCACTGTATACGCACAGAGGTGGTCCTCCATCACTGTATACGCACAGAGGTGGTCCTCCATCACTGTATACGCACAGAGGTGGTCCTCCATCACTGTATACGCACAGAGGTGGTCCTCCATCACTGTATACGCACAGAGGTGGTCCTCCATCACTGTATACGCACAGAGGTGGTCCTCCATCACTGTATACGCACAGAGGTGGTCCTCCATCACTGTATACGCACAGAGGTGGTCCTCCATCACTGTATACGCACAGAGGTGGTCCTCCATCACTGTATACGCACAGAGGTGGTCCTCCATCACTGTATACGCACAGAGGTGGTCCTCCATCACTGTATACGCACAGAGGTGGTCCTCCATCACTGTATACGCACAGAGGTGGTCCTCCATCACTGTATACGCACAGAGGTGATCCTCCATCACTGTATACGCACAGAGGTGGTCCTCCATCACTGTATACGCACAGAGGTGGTCCTCCATCACTGTATACGCACAGAGGTGGTCCTCCATCACTGTATACGCACAGAGGTGGTCCTCCATCACTGTATACACACAGAAGTGGTCCTTCCTCATCACTGTATATATACATACATAGATGGTCCTACCTCATCATTGTATACACACACACAGAGGTGGTCCTGCCTCATCACGATATACCCACAGAGGTGGTCCCCCTTATCACTGTATATATACACACAGAGGTGGTTCTCCCTCATCACTGTATATATACACATACAGAGGTGGTCCTCCCTCATCACTGTATACACACAGAGTTGGTCCTCCCTAATCACTGTAGTTTATACACACAGAGGTGTCATCATTGCATACACACGCACAGAGGTGGTCCTCCCTCATCACTGTATACACACACACAGGTGGTCCTCTCTCATCACTGTATAAACTCAGAGGTGGTCCTCCCTCATCATTGTATACACACACACACACACACACACACACACACAGGTGGTCCTCCCTCATCATTGTATACACACACACAGAGGTGGTCATTCCTCATCCCTGTATATATACACATACAGAGGTGGTCCTCCCTCATCACTGTATAGACACAGATGTGCTCCTCCCTCATCACTGTATAGACACAGAGGTGGTCCTCCTTCATCACTGTATAGACACAGAGGTGGTCCTCCCTCATCATTGTATACACACTCACAGATGGTCCTCCTTCATCATTGTATACACACTGACAGATGGTCCTCCTTCATCACTGTATATGCAGAAAGGTGGTCCTCCCTCATCACTGTATAGACACAGAGGTGGCCCTCCCTCACTGTATAGACACAGAGGTGGTCCTCCCTCATCACTGTATACACACAGAGATGGTCCTGCCTCATCATTGTATATATACACACAGAGGTGGTCCTCCCTCATCATTGTATATATACACACAGAGGTGGTCCTCACTCATCACTGTACACACACAGATGTGGTCCTCCCTCATCACTGTATACAGACACACAGAGGTGGTCCTCCCTCATCACTGTATAAACACAGAGGTGGTCCTCCCTCATCACAGTATACAAACAGAGGTGGTCCTCCCTCATCACTGTAAACACACACATGTGGTCCTCCCTCATCACTGTATAAACATACAGAGGTGGTCCTCCCTCACCACTGTATACACACAGAGGTGCTCCCCCCTCATCACTGTATGCACACACAGAGGTGGTCCTCCCTCATCACTGTATACGCACAGAGGTGGTCCTCCCTCATCACGGCATACGCACAGAGGTGGTCCTCCCTCATCACTGTATACGCACACACAGAGGTAGTCCTCCCTCATCACTGTATACGCAGAAAGGTGGTCCTCCCTCATCACTGTATAGACACAGAGGTGGTTCTCCCTCATCACTGTATACACACAGAGGTGGACCTCCCTCATCACTGTATACACACAGAGGTGGTCCTCCCTCATCACTGTATACACACAGAGGTGGTCCTCCCTCATCACTGTATAGACACAGAGGTGGTCCTCCTTCATCACTGTATAGACACAGAGGTGGTCCTCCCTCATCATTGTATACACACTCACAGATGGTCCTCCCTCATCACTGTATAAGCAGAAAGGTGGTCCTCCCTCATCACTGTATAGACACAGAGGTGGCCCTCCCTCATCACTGTATAGACACAGAGGTGGTCCTCCCTCATCACTGTATAGACACAGAGGTGGTCCTCCCTCATCACTGTATAGACACAGAGGTGGTCCTCCCTCATCACTGTAAAACATGCAAAACAGAAGCCGCGGAGACACCATGACGTGTTTCTCAACGCAAGGAATGACCAGCCAGGTCTTTGCCCGGGAAGGAACAACCACGGGAAGGGCAGCCTCCAATGAAGGAAACCACCTATGCCAAAACATGGTATCCATCCACATACAGCTGTTTCGGGGTATTGCCCCTCATCAGTGTGGAGTAGGAAACTGGCTGGTAGGAGCAATGCCTAGTAAAAAGACTATGAAGAGGAGGATGAATGAACTCATGGAGATCAACATATGACACTGCGGAGACACCATCACATGTTTCTCAACGCAGTGATTCTAGAGCACTGCCCCCATCCCTTATGGGAAATATGTAAAACATGCAAAACAGAAGCCGCGGAGACACCATCACGTGTTTCTCAAAGCAAGCAATGACCAGCCAGGTCTTTGCCCGGGAAGGAACAAAGGAACAACCACGGGAAGTGCAGCCTCCAATGAAGGAAACCACCTATGCCAAAACATGGTATCCATCCACATACAGCTGTTTCGGGGTATTGCCCCTCATCAGTGTGGAGTAGGAAACTGGCTGGTAGGAGCAATGCCTAGTAAAAAGACTATGAAGAGGAGGATGAATGAACTCATGGAGATCAACATCCGACACTGCGGAGACACCATCACGTGTTTCTCAACACAGTGATTCTAGAGCACTGCCCCCATCCCTTATGGGAAATATGTAAAACATGCAAAACAGAAGCCGCGGAGACACCATCACGTGTTTCTCAACGCAGGCAATGACCAGCCAGGTCTTTGCCAGGGAAGGAACAACCACGGGAAGGGCAGCCTCCAATGAAGGAAACCACCTATGCCAAAACATGGTATCCATCCACATACAGCTGATTCGGGGTATTGCCCCTCATCAGTGTGGAGTAGGAAACTGGCTGGTAGGAGCAATGCCTAGTAAAAAGACTATGAAGAGGAGGATGAATGAACTCACGGAGATCAACATCCGACACTGCGGGGACACCATCACGTGTTTCTCAACGCAGTGATTCTAGAGCACTGCCCCCATCCCTTATGGGAAATATGTAAAACATGCAAAACAGAAGCCGCGGAGACACCATCACATGTTTCTCAACGCAAGCAATGACCAGCCAGGTCTTTGCCCGGGAAGGAACAACCACGGGAAGGGCAGCCTCCAATGAAGAAAACCACCTATGACCTGGCTGGTCATTGCTTGCGTTGAGAAACACGTGATGGTGTCTCCGCGGCTTCTGTTTTGCATGTTTTACATATTTCCCATAAGGGATGGGGGCAGTTCTCTAGAATCACTGCGTTGAGAAACACGTGATGGTGTCTCCGCGGCTTCTGTTTTGCATGTTTTACATATTTCCCATAAGGGATGGGGGCAGTTCTCTAGAATCACTGCGTTGAGAAACACGTGATCGTATCTCCGCAGTGTTGGATGTTGATCTCCATGAGTTCATTCATCCTCCTCTTCATAGTCTTTTTACTAGGCATTGCTCCTTCCAGCCAGTTTCCTACTCCACACTGATGAGGGGCAATACCCCGAAACAGCTGTATGTGGATGGATACCTTGTTCTGGCATAGGTGGTTTCCTTCATTGGAGGCTGCCCTTCCCGTGGTTGTTCCTTCCCGGGTAAAGACCTGGCTGGTCATTGCTTGCGTTGAGAAACACGTGATGGTGTCTACGCGGCTTCTGTTTTGCATGTTTTACATATTTCCCATAAGGGATGGGGGCAGTGCTCAAGAATCACTGCGTTGAGAAACACGTGATGGTGTCTCCGCAGTGTCGGATGTTGATCTCCATGAGTTCATTCATCCTCCTCTTCATACCCTCATCACTGTATACACACAGAGGTGGTCCTGCCTCATCATTGTATATATACACACAGAGGTGGTCCTCCCTCATCACAGTACACACACAGATGTGGTCCTCCCTCATCACTGTATAGACACAGAGGTGGTCCTCCCTCATCACTGTATAGACACAGAGGTGGTCCTCCCTCATCACTGTATATACATACACAGAGGTGGTCCTCCCTCAACACTGTATATATATACACAGAGGTGGTCCTCCCTCATCACTGTATATATACACATACAGAGGTGGTCCTCCCACATCAGTGTATAGACACAGAGGTGGTCCTCCCTCATCACTGTATACACATACAGAGGTGGTCCTCCCTCATCACTGTATATATACACACACACACAGAGGTGGTCCTCCCTCATCATTATATATATATATATATATATATACACACACACACACAGATGGTCCTCCCTCAACACTGTATATATACACACAGAGGTGGTCCTCCCTCATCACTGTATATACACACACAGAGGTGGTCCTCCCTCAACTCTGTATATATACACACAGAGGTGGTCATCCCTCATCACTGTATATATACACACACAGAGGTGGTCCTCCCTCATCATTGTATACACACACACACACAGATGGTCCTCCCTCATCATTGTATACACACACACAGAGGTGGTCCTCCCTCATCACTGTATATATACACATACAGAGGTGGTCCTCCCTCATCACTGTATAGACACAGAGGTGGTCCCTCCCTCATCACTGTATAGACACAGAGGTGGTTCTCCCTCATCACTGTATATATACGCACAGAGGTGGTCCTCCCTCATCACTGTATACAAACACACACACAGGTGGTTCTCCCTCATCACTGTATATATACGCACAGATGGGGTCCTCCCTCATCACTGTATACACACACAAATGTGGTCCTCCCTCATCACTGTATACACACAGATGTAGTCCTCCCTCATCACTGTATACACATAGAGGTGGTCCTCCCTCATCACTGTATAGACACAGAGGTGGTCCTCCCTCATCATTGCATATATACACACAGAGGTGGTCCTCCCTCATCACTGTATATATACACACAGAGGTGGTCCGCCCTCATCATTGCATATATACGCACACAGGTGGTCCTCCCTCATCACTGTATAGACACAGAGGTGGTCCTCCCTCATCACTGTATATATATACACACACACAGAGGTGGTCCTCCCTCATCACTGCATATATACACACACACACACAGAGGTGGTCCTCCCTCATCACTGTATATATACACAGAGGTGGTCCTCCCTCATCACTGTATACACACAGAGGTGGTCCTCCCTCATCATTGTACACACACACACAGAGGTGGTCCTCCCTCATCGCAGTATACACACACACACACACACACACACACAGAGGTGGTGCTCCCTCATCACTGTATACACACAAAGGTGGTCCTCCCTCATCACTGTATACACACACACACACACACACACACACAGAGGTGGTCCTCCCTCATCACTCTATACACACACAGATGTGGTCCTCCCTCATCACTGTATACACACAGATGTAGTCCTCCCTCATCACTGTATACACACACACAGAGGTGGTCCTCCCTCATCACTGTATAGATACACACAGAGGTGGTCCTCCCTAATCACTGTATATATACACACACACAGAGGTGGTCCCCCCTCATCATTGTAGACTCAGACAGGTGGTCCTCCCTCATCACTGTATATATACACACACAGAGGTGGTCCTCCCTCATCACTGTATACACACAGATGTAGTCCTCCCTCATCACTGTATATCCACAGATGGGGTCCTCCCTCATCACTGTATATCCACAGATGGGGTCCTCCCTCATCACTGCATATCCACAGATGGGGTCCTCCCTCATAACTGCATATCCACAGATGGGGTCCTCCCTCATCACTGCATATCCACAGATGGGGTCCTTCCTCATCACTGCATATCCACAGATGTAGTCCTCCCTCATCACTGTATATCCACAGATGGGGTCCTCCCTCATCACTGTATATCCACAGATGGGGTCCTCCCTCATCACTGCATATCCACAGATGGGGTCCTCCCTCATAACTGCATATCCACAGATGGGGTCCTCCCTCATCACTGCATATCCACAGATGGGGTCCTTCCTCATCACTGCATATCCACAGATGGGGTCCTCCCTCATCACTGTATATCCACAGATGGGGTCCTCCCTCATCACTGTATATCCACAGATGGGGTCCTCCCTCATCACTGTATATCCACAGATGGGGTCCTCCCTCATCACTGTATATCCACAGATGGGGTCCTCCCTCATCACTGTATATCCACAGATGGGGTCCTCCCTCATCACTGTATATATACTCAGAGAGGAGGTCCTCCTTCATCACTGTAGTGTATACACACAGAGATGGCCCTCCCTCATCGCTGTATATATAGGCACAGAGGTGGTCCTCCCTCATCACTGTATACACACACAGGTGGTACTCCCTCATCATTGTATATATACACAAAGAGGTGGTCCTCCCTCATCACTGTATATATACACACACACACACACACACACACAGAGGTGGTCCTCCCTCATCACTGTATATATACACACAGAGGTGGTCCTCCCTATTAACTGTATATATACACACAGAGGTGGTCCTCCCTCATCACTGTATATATACACACACACACACAGAGGTGGTCCACCCTCATCACTGTATACACACAGGTGGTTTTACCTCATCATTGTATATATACACAGAGAGGTGGTCCTCACTCATCATTGTATATATACACACAGAGGTGGTCCTCCCTCATCACTGTATATATACACACACAGAGGTGGTCCTCCCTCATTACTGTATACACACAGAGGTGGTCCTCCCTCATCACTGTTTACACAAAGAGGTGGTCCTCCCTAATCACTGTATAAACACAGAGGTGGTCCTCCCTCATCACTGTATACACACAGAGGTGGTCCTCCCTCATCACTGTTTACACAAAGAGGTGGTCCTCCCTAATCACTGTATAAACACAGAGGTGGTCCTCCCTCATCACTTTATATCCACAGAGGGGGTCCTCCCTCATCACTGTATATCCACAGATGGGGTCCTCCCTCATCACTGTATATCCACAGATGGGGTCCTCCCTCATCACTGTATATCCACAGATGGGGTCCTCCCTCATCACTGTATATCCACAGATGGGGTCCTCCCTCATCACTGTATATCCACAGATGGGGTCCTCCCTCATCACTGTATATCCACAGATGGGGTCCTCCCTCATCACTGTATATCCACAGATGGGGTCCTCCCTCATCACTGTATATCCACAGATGGGGTCCTCCCTCATCACTGTATATCCACAGATGGGGTCCTCCCTCATCACTGTATATCCACAGATGGGGTCCTCCCTCATCACTGTATATCCACAGATGGGGTCCTCCCTCATCACTGTATATCCACAGATGGGGTCCTCCCTCATCACTGTATATCCACAGATGGGGTCCTCCCTCATCACTGTATATCCACAGATGGGGTCCTCCCTCATCACTGTATATCCACAGATGGGGTCCTCCCTCATCACTGTATATCCACAGATGGGGTCCTCCCTCATCACTGTATATCCACAGATGGGGTCCTCCCTCATCACTGTATATCCACAGATGGGGTCCTCCCTCATCACTGTATATCCACAGATGGGGTCCTCCCTCATCACTGTATATCCACAGATGGGGTCCTCCCTCATCACTGTATATCCACAGATGGGGTCCTCCCTCATCACTGTATATCCACAGATGGGGTCCTCCCTCATCACTGTATATCCACAGATGGGGTCCTCCCTCATCACTGCATATCCACAGATGGGGTCCTCCCTCATAACTGCATATCCACAGATGGGGTCCTCCCTCATCACTGCATATCCACAGATGGGGTCCTTCCTCATCACTGCATATCCACAGATGGGGTCCTCCCTCATCACTGTATATCCACAGATGGGGTCCTCCCTCATCACTGTATATCCACAGATGGGGTCCTCCCTCATCACTGTATATCCACAGATGGGGTCCTCCCTCATCACTGTATATCCACAGATGGGGTCCTCCCTCATCACTGTATATCCACAGATGGGGTCCTCCCTCATCACTGTATATATACTCACAGAGGAGGTCCTCCTTCATCACTGTAGTGTATACACACAGAGATGGCCCTCCCTCATCGCTGTATATATAGGCACAGAGGTGGTCCTCCCTCATCACTGTATACACACACAAGTGGTACTCCCTCATCATTGTATATATACACAAAGAGGTGGTCCTCCCTCATCACTGTATATATACACACACACACACACACACACACACAGAGGTGGTCCTCCCTCATCACTGTATATATACACACAGAGGTGGTCCTCCCTCATCACTGTATATATACACACAGAGGTGGTCCTCCCTCATCACTGTATATATACACACACACACAGAGGTGGTCCCCCCTCATCACTGTATACACACAGGTGGTTTTACCTCATCATTGAATATATAGACAGAGAGGTGGTCCTCACTCATCATTGTATATATACACACAGAGGTGGTCCTCCCTCATCACTGTATATATACACACACAGAGGTGGTCCTCCCTCATCACTGTATATATACACACACACACAGAGTTGGTCCTCCCTCATCACTGTATACACACAGAGGTGGTCCTCCCTCATCATTGTACACACACACACACACACACACACACACAGAGGTGGTCCTCCCTTATCATTGTACACACACACACAGAGGTGGTCCTCCCTCATGATTGTATATATACACACAGAGGTGGTCCTCCCTCATCACTGTATACACACACAGAGGTGGTCCTCCCTCATCATTGTACACACAGAGCTGGTCCTCCCTCATCGCAGTATACACACACACACAGAGGTGGTCCTCCCTCATCATTGTATATATACACACAGAGGTGGTCCTCCGTCATCACTGTATATATACACACAGAGGTGGTCCTCCCTCATCATTGTATCTATACACACAGAGGTGGTCCTCCCTCATCACTGTATATATACACACACAGAAGTGGTCCTCCCTCATCACTGTATATATACACACACAGAGGTGGTCCTCCCTCATCACTGTATATATACACACACAGAGGTGGTCCTCCCTCATCACTATATATATATACACACACACACACAGAGGTGGTCCCCCCTCATCACTGTATACACACACAGGTGGTCCTACCTCATCACTGTATATACACACAGAGGTGGTCCTCCCTCATCACTGTATACACAGAGGTGGTCCTCCCTCATCACTGTATACACAGAGGTGGTCCTCCCTCATCACTGTATATATACACACAGAGGTGGTCCTCCCTCATCACTGTATATATACACACACACAGAGGTGGTCCTCCCTCATCACTGTATATATACACACAAAGAGGTGGTCCTCCCTCATCACTGTATACACACACACACACACACACACACACACACACAGAGGTGGTCCTCCCTCATCATTGTATGATTACACACAGAGGTGGTCCTCCCTCATCACTGTATATATACACGCAGAGGTGGTCTTCCCTCATCATTGTATATATACACACAGAGGTGGTCCTCCCTCATCATTGTATACACACACAGGTGGTCCTCCCTCATCATTGTATACACACACAGGTGGTCCTCCCTCATCACTGTATATACACAGAGGTGGTCCTCCCTCATTATTGTATATACACACACAGAGGTGGTCATCCCTCATCACTTTATATATACGCACAGAGATGGTCCTCCCTCATCACAATATACCCACATACAGAGGTGGTCCTCCATCACTGTACACATAAGTGGTCCTCTGTCATCACTGTATATATACACACAGAGAGGTGGTCCTCCCTCATCATTGTATACACACACAGGTGGCCCTCCCTCATCACTGTATATACACACAGAGATGGTCCTCCCTCATCACTGTGTACGCACAGAGGTGGTCCTTCCTCATGACTGTATATATACGCACACAGAGGTGGTCCTCCCTCATCACTGTATATATACACACAGAGGTGGTCCTCCCTCATCACTGTATATATACACACAGAGGTGGTTCTCCCTCATCACTGTATATATACACACAGAGGTGGTCCTCCCTCATCACTGTATATAAACACACAGAGGTGGTCCTCCCTCATCACTGTATATAAACACACAGAGGTGGTCCTCCCTCATCACTGTATACACACAGAGGTGGTCCTCCCTCATCACTGTATACACATAGAGGTGGTCCTCCCTCATCATTGTATATACACAAAGAGGTGGTCCTCCCTCATCAATGTATACACACACAGAGGTGGTCCTCCCTCATCACTGTATAAATACAAATAGAGGTGGTCCTCCCTCATCACTGTATATCCACAGAGGTGGTCCTCCCTCATCACTGTATATCCACAGAGGTGGTCCTCCCTCATCACTGTATATCCACAGATAGGGTCCTCCCTCATCACTGTATATCCACAGATGGGGTCCTCCCTCATCACTGTATATCCACAGATGGGGTCCTCCCTCATCACTGTATATATACTCACAGAGGTGGTCCTCCCTCATCGCTGTATATATACGCACAGAGGTGGTCCTCCCTCATCACTGTATACAAACAGAGGTGGTCCTCCCTCACCACTGTAAACACACACATGTGGTCCTCCCTCATCACTGTAAAAACACATGTGGTCCTCCCTCATCACTCTATAAACATACAGAGGTGGTCCTCCCTCACCACTGCACACACAGAGGTGGTCCTCCCTCATCACTGTATACACACAGAGGTGGTCCTCCCTCATCACTGTATACACACAGAGGTGGCCCTCCCTCATCACTGTATACACACAGAGGTGGCCCTCCCTAATCACTGTATAGACACAGAGGTGGCCCTCCCTCATCACTGTATAGACACAGAGGTGGTCCTCCCTCATCACTGTATAGACACAGAGGTGGTCCTCCCTCATCACTGTATATACACACAGAGGTGGTCCTCCCTCATCATTGTATATATACACACAGAGGTGGTCCTCCCTCATCACTGTATATATACACACACAGAGGTGGTCCTCCCTCATCACTGCATATATACACACACAGAGGTGGTCCTCCCTCATCACTGCATATATACACACACAGAGGTGGTCCTCCCTCATCACAGTATGTATACACACAGAGGTGGTCCTCCCTCATCACTGTATACACACAGAGGTGGTCCTCCCTCATCATTGTACACACACACAGAGGTGGTCCTCCCTCATCGCAGTATACACATACACACACACAGAGGTGGTCCTCCCTCATCATTGTATATATACACACAGAGGTGGTCCTCCGTCATCACTGTATATATACACACAGAGGTGGTCCTCCGTCATCACTGTATATATACACACAGAGGTGGTCCTCCCTCATCATTGTATACACACACAGGTGGTCCTCCCTCATCACTGTATACACACACAGGTGGTCCTCCATCATCATTGTATATATACACACAGAGGTGGTCCTCCCTCATCACTGTATATATATACACACACACAGAGGTGGTCCTCCCTCATCACTGTATATATACACACACAGAGGTGGTCCTCCCTCATCACTGTATATATACACACAGAGGTGGTCCTCCCTCATCACTGTATATATACACACACAGAGGTGGTCCCCCCTCATCACTGTATACACACAGGTGGTTTTACCTCATCACTGTATATACACACAGAGGTGGTCCTCCCTCATCATTGTATATATACACAGAGGTGGTCCTCACTCATCATTGTATATATACACACAGAGGTGGTCCTCCCTCATCACTGTATATATACACACACAGAGGTGGTCTTCCCTCATCACTGTATATATACACACACACAGAGTTGGTCCTCCCTCATCACTGTATACACACAGAGGTGGTCCTCCCTCATCATTGTACACACACACACACACACACACACACACACACACACACAGAGAGGTGGTCCTCCCTTATCATTGTACACATATACACAGAGGTGGTCCTCCCTCATCATTGTATATATACACACAGAGGTGGTCCTCCCTCATCACTGTATACACACACAGAGGTGGTCCTCCCTCATCATTGTACACACACACACACAGAGGTGGTCCTCCCTCATCATTGTACACACAGAGGTGGTCCTCCCTCATCGCAGTATACACACACACACACACACACACAGAGGTGGTCCTCCCTCATCATTGTATATATACACACACAGAGGTGGTCCTCCGTCATCACTGTATATATACACACAGAGGTGGTCCTCCCTCATCATTGTATCTATACACACACAGAGGTGGTCCTCCCTCATCACTGTATATATACACACACAGAGGTGGTCCTCCCTCATCACTGTATATATATATACACACACACACACACACACACACACACACACAGAGGTGGTCCCCCCTCATCACTGTATACACCACAGGTGGTCCTACCTCATCACTGTATATACACACAGAGGTGGTCCTCCCTCATCCCTGTATACACAGAGGTGGTCCTCCCTCATCACTGTATACACAGAGGTGGTCCTTCCTCATCATTGTATATATACACACAGAGGTGGTCCTCCCTCATCACTGTATATATACACACACAGAGGTGGTCCTCCCTCATCACTGTATATACACACACACACACACACACAGGTGGTCCTCCCTCATCATTGTGTATGTATATATATATATATATATATATATATATATATATATACACACACACACACACACACAGAGGTGGTCCTCCCTCATCATTGTATGATTACACACAGAGGTGGTCCTCGCTCATCACTGTATATATACACACACACAGAGGTGGTCCTCCCTCATCATTGTATATATACACACAGAGGTGGTCCTCCCTCATCATTGTATATATACACACAGAGGTGGTCCTCCATCATCACTGTATACACACAGAGGTGGTCCTCCCTCATCACTGTATACACATAGAGGTGGTCCTCCCTCATCATTGTATATACACAAAGAGGTGGTCCTCCCTCATCACTGTACACACACAGATGTGGTCCTCCCTCATCAATGTATACACACACAGAGGTGGTCCTCCCTCATCACTGTATAAATACAAATAGAGGTGGTCCTCCCTCATCAATGTATACACACAGGAAGTTCTCCCTTATCACTGTACACACACAGATGTGGTCCTCCCTCATCACTGTATACACACAGACGTGGTCCTTCCTCATCACTGTATATATATATATATATATGCACAGAGGTGGTCCTCCCTCATCACTGTATATATACATACATAGATGGTCCTACCTCATCATTGTATACACACACAGAGGTGGTCCTGCCTCATCACTATATACACACAGAGGTGGTCCTCCCTCATCACTGTATATATACACACAGAGGTGGTCCTCCCTCATCACTGTATATATACACATACAGAGGTGGTCCTCCCTCATCACTGTATATATACACATACAGAGTTGGTCATCCCTCATCACTGTATATATACACATACAGAGGTGGTCCTCCCTCATCACTGTTTACACACAGAGGTGGTCCTCCCTCATCACTGTATAAACACAGAGGTGGTCCTCCCTCATCACTGTATACGCACAGATGGGGTCCTCCCTCATCACTGTATATCCACAGAGGTGGTCCTCCCTCATCACTGTATATCCACAGAGGTGGTCCTCCCTCATCACTGTATAGACACAGAGGTGGTCCTCCCTCATCACTGTATAGACACAGAGGTGGTCCTCCCTCATCACTGTATATACACACAGAGGTGGTCCTCCCTCATCATTGTATATATACACACACAGAGGTGGTCCTCCCTCATCACTGTATATATACACACACAGAGGTGGTCCTCCCTCATCATTGCATATATACACACACAGAGGTGGTCCTCCCTCATCACTGCATATATACACACACAGAGGTGGTCCTCCCTCATCACAGTATGTATACACACAGAGGTGGTCCTCCCTCATCACTGTATACACACAGAGGTGGTCCTCCCTCATCATTGTACACACACACACACAGAGGTGGTCCTCCCTTATCGCAGTATACACACACACACACACACACACACACACACACACACAGAGGTGGTCCTCCCTCATCATTGTATATATACACACAGAGGTGGTCCTCCGTCATCACTGTATATATACACACAGAGGTGGTCCTCCGTCATCACTGTATATATACACACAGAGGTGGTCCTCCCTCATCATTGTATACACACACAGGTGGTCCTCCCTCATCACTGTATACACACACAGGTGATACTCCCTCATCATTGTATATATACACACAGAGGTGGTCCTCCCTCATCACTGTATATATATACACACACACACACACACACACAGGTGGTCCTCCCTCATCACTGTATATATACACACAGAGGTGATCCTCCCTCATCACTGTATATATACACACAGAGGTGGTCCTCCCTCATCACTGTATATATACACACACACACAGAGGTAGTCCTCCCTCATCACTGTATACACACACAGGTGGTCCTCCCTCATCATTGTATATATACACAGAGAGGTGGTCCTCACTCATCATTGTATATATACACACAGAGGTGGTCCTCCCTCATCACTGTATATATACACACACAGAGGTGGTCCTCCCTCATCACTGTATATCTACACACACACACAGAGTTGGTCCTCCCTCATCACTGTATACACACAGAGGTGGTCCTCCCTCATCATTGTACACACACACACAGAGGTGGTCCTCCCTCATCATTGTATATATACACACAGAGGTGGTCCTCCCTCATCACTGTATACACACACAGAGGTGGTCCTCCCTCATCATTGTACACACACACACACACACAGAAGTGGTCCTCCCTCATCATTGTACACACAGAGGTGGTCCTCCCTCATCGCAGTATACACACACACACACAGAGGTGGTCCTCCCTCATCATTGTATATATAAACACAGAGGTGGTCCTCCGTCATCACTGTATATATACACACAGAGGTGGTCCTCCCTCATCATTGTATCTATACACACAGAGGTGGTCCTCCCTCATCACTGTATATATACACACACAGAGGTGGTCCTCCCTCATCACTGTATATATATATATATACACACACACACACACACACACAGAGGTGGTCCTCCCTCATCACTGTATATATACACACACACACACACACAGAGGTGGTCCCCCCTCATCACTGTATACACACACAGGTGGTCCTACCTCATCACTGTATATACACACAGAGGTGGTCCTCCCTCATCACTGTATACACAGAGGTGGTCCTCCATCATCACTGTATACACAGAGGTGGTCCTCCCTCATCATTGTATATATACACACAGAGGTGGTCCTCCCTCATCACTGTATATATACACACACAGAGGTGGTCCTCCCTCATCACTGTATATACACACACACACACACACACAGAGGTGGTCCTCCCTCATCATTGTGTATGTATATATATACACACACACACACACACACACACACACACACACACACACAGAGGTGGTCCTCCCTCATCATTGTATGATTACACACAGAGGTGGTCCTCCCTCATAATTGTATACAGTATATACACACAGAGGTGGTCCTCCCTCATCACTATATATATATATATATATATACACACACAGAGGTGGTCCTCCCTCATCATTGTATACACACACAGGTGGTCCTCCCTCATCACTGTATATACACAGAGGTGGTCCTCCCTCATTATTGTATATACACACACAGAGGTGGTCATCCCTCATCACTTTATATATACGCACAGAGATGGTCCTCCCTCATCACAATATACCCACATACAGAGGTGGTCCTCCATCACTGTACACATAAGTGGTCCTCTGTCATCACTGTATATATACACAGAGAGGTGGTCCTCCCTCATCATTGTATACACACACAGGTGGCCCTCCCTCATCACTGTATATACACACAGAGATGGTCCTCCCTCATCACTGTGTACGCACAGAGGTGGTCCTTCCTCATGACTGTATATATATGCACAGAGGTGGTCCTCCCTCATCACTGTATATATACACACACAGAGGTGGTCCTCCCTCATCACTGTATAAATACACACAGAGGTGGTCCTCCCTCATCACTGTATATATACACACAGAGGTGGTCCTCCCTCATCACTGTATATAAACACACAGAGGTGGTCCTCCCTCATCACTGTATATAAACACACAGAGGTGGTCCTCCCTCATCACTGTATATAAACACACAGAGGTGGTCCTCCCTCATCACTGTATACACACAGAGGTGGTCCTCCCTCATCAATGTATACACACACAGAGGTGGTCCTCCCTCATCATTGTATATATACGCACAGAGGTGGTCCTCCCTCATCACTGTATATAAACACACAGAGGTGGTCCTCCCTCATCATTGTATATATACGCACAGAGGTGGTCCTCCCTCATCACTGTATATAAACACAAAGAGGTGGTCCTCCCTCATCACTGTACACACACAGATGTGGTCCTCCCTCATCAATGTATACACACACAGAGGTGGTCCTCCCTCATCACTGTATAAAAACAAATAGAGGTGGTCCTCCCTCATAACTGTATACACACAGACGTGGTCCTTCCTCATCACTGTATATATATATATATATATATATATGCACAGAGGTGGTCCTCCCTCATCACTGTATATATACATACATAGATGGTCCTACCTCATCATTGTATACACACACAGAGGTGGTCCTGCCTCATCACTATATACCCACAGAGGTGGTCCACGCTCATCACCGTATACACACAGAGGTGGTCCTCCCTCATCACTGTATATATACACATACAGAGTTGGTCCTCCCTCATCACTGTATATATACACATACAGAGTTGGTCATCCCTCATTACTGTATATATACACATACAGAGGTGGTCCTCCCTCATCACTGTTTACACACAGAGGTGGTCCTCCCTCATCACTGTATAAACACAGAGGTGGTCCTCCCTCATCACTGTATACGCACAGATGAGGTCCTACCTCATCACTGTATATCCACAGAGGTGGTCCTCCCTCATCACTGTATATCCACAGATGGGGTCCTCCCTCATCACTGTATATCCACAGATGGGGTCCTCCCTCATCACTGTATATATACTCACAGAGGTGGTCCTCCCACATCACTGTATATATACACAAACAGAGGTGGTCCTCCCTCATCACTGTAGTGTATACACACAGAGGTGGTCCTCCCTCATCACTGTAAAGACACAGAGGTGGTCCTCCCTCATCACTGTATAGACACACACAGAGGTGTCCTCCCTCATCACTGTATACACACAGAAGTGGCCCTCCCTAATCACTGTATAGACACAGAGGTGGTCCTCCCTCATCATTGTATACACACACACACACAGATGGTCCTCCTTCATCACTGTATATACACACACACACACACACACACACACACAGAGGTGGTCCTCCCTCATCACTGTATATATACACACACAGGTGGTCCTCCCTCATCACTGTATACACAGAGGTGGTCCTCCCTCATCACTGTATATAAACGCACAGAGGTGGTCCTCCCTCATCACTGTGTATATACACACAGAGGTGGTCCTCCCTCATCACTGTATACACACACAGGTGGTCCTCCCTCATCACTGTATATATACAGAGGTGGTCCTCCCTCATCATTGTATACACACACACAGAGGTGGTCATCCCTCATCATTGTATACACACACACAGAGGTGGTCCTCCCTCATCACTGTATATATATACGCACAGAGGTGGTCCTCCCTCATCACTGTATACACACAGAGGTGGTCCTCCCTCATCACTGTATACACACAGAGGTGGTCCTCCCTCATCACTGTGTATATACACACACAGAGGTGGTCATCCCTCATCACTGTATATATACGCACAGAGATGGTCCTCCCTCATCACTGTATACACACAGAGGTGATCCTCCATCATCACTGTATACACACACAGATGGTCCTCCCTCATCACTGTATACACAGAGATGGTCCTCCATCATCACTGTATACACACAGAGGTGGTCCTCCATCATCACTGTATACACACACACAGGTGGTCCTCCCTCATCACTGTATATATACAGAGGTGGTCCTCCCTCATCATTGTATACACACACAGAGGTGGTCCTCCCTCATCACTGTATACACACACAGGTGGTCCTCCCTCATCACTGTATATACACACAGAGGTGGTCCTCCCTCATCATTGTATATATACACACAGAGGTGGTCCTCCCTCATCACTGTATATATACACACAGAGGTGGTCCTCCCTCATCATTGTATATAAACACACAGAGGTGGTCCTCCCTCATCACTGTATATATACACACAGAGGTGGTCCTCCCTCATCACTGTATATAGACACATACAGAGGTGGTCCTATCTCATCACTGTATATACACACAGAGGTGGTCCTCCCTCATCACCGTATATATACGCACAGAGATGGTCCTCCCTCATCACTGTATACACACAGAGGTGGTCCTCCATCATCACTGTATACACACACAGATGGTCCTCCCGCATCACTGTATACACAGAGGTGGTCCTCCCTCATCACTGTATATATACACACAGAGGTGGTCCTCCCTCATCACTGTATATAGACACATACAGAGGTGGTCCTATCTTATCACTGTATATACACACAGAGGTGGTCCTCCCTCATCATTGTATATAAACACACAGAGGTGGTCCTCCCTCATCATTGTATATATACACACAGAGGTGGTCCTCCCTCATCATTGTATATATACACACAGAGGTGGTCCTCCCTCATCATTGTATATATACACAGAGGTGGTCCCTCCCTCATCACTGTATAGACACAGAGGTGGTCATCCCTCATCATTGTATATATACACACAGAGGTGGTCCTCCCTCATCATTGTATATATACACAGAGGTGGTCCTCCCTCATCATTGTACACACACAGAGGTGGTCCTCCCTCATCATTGTA
Organism: Dendrobates tinctorius; assembly: GCF_039654945.1. Lineage (NCBI taxonomy): Eukaryota > Metazoa > Chordata > Amphibia > Anura > Dendrobatidae > Dendrobates > Dendrobates tinctorius. The sequence continues at coordinate 2,000,882 of NW_027361700.1, read as the reverse complement.
TATATACACAGTGGTGGTCCTCCCTCATCACTGTATACACACACAGAGGTGGTCCTCCCGCCTCACTGTATATAAACACACAGAGGTGGTCCTCCCTCATCATTGTATATATACGCACAGAGGTGGTCCTCCCTCATCACTGTATATAAACACACAGAGGTGGTGCTCCCTCATCATTGTATATATACGCACAGAGGTGGTCCTCCCTCATCACTGTATATAAACACACAGAGGTGGTCCTCCCTCATCATTGTACACACACAGAGGTGGTCCTCCCTCATCATTGTATACACACACAGAGGTGGTCATCCCTCATCATTGTATACACACACACAGAGGTGGTCATCCCTCATCATTGTATATACACACACAGAGGTGGTCATCCCTCATCATTGTATACAGACACACAAAGAGGTGGTCATCCCTCATCATTGTATATATACACACAGTGGTGGTCCTCCCTCATCATTGTATATAGACACAGAGGTGGTCCTCCCTCATCACTGTACACATACAGAGGTGGTCCTCCCTCATCACTGTATATAAACACACAGAGGTGGTCCTCCCTCATCATTGTATATATACGCACAGAGGTGGTCCTCCCCCATCACTGTATATAAACACACAGAGGTGGTCCTCCCTGATCACTGTATATATACACACAGAGGTGGTCCTCCCTCATCACTGTATATATACACACAGAGGTGGTCCTCTCTCATCACTGTATATAAACACACAGAGGTGGTCCTCCCTCATCACTGTATATAAACACACAGAGGTGGTCCTCCCTCATCACTGTATACACACAGAGGTGGTCCTCCCTCATCACTGTATACACATAGAGGTGGTCCTCCCTCATCATTGTATATACACAAAGAGGTGGTCCTCCCTCATCACTGTACACATACAGATGTGGTCCTCCCTCATCACTGTATAAATACAAATAGAGGTGGTCCTCCCTCATCAATGTATACACACAGGAAGTTCTCCCTCATCACTGTACACACACAGATGTGGTCCTCCCTCATCACTGTATACACACAGACGTGGTCCTTCCTCATCACTGTATATATATATATATATATATATATATATATACACACAGAGGTGGTCCTCCCTCATCACTGTATATATACATACATAGATGGTCCTACCTCATCATTGTATACACACACAGAGGTGGTCCTGCCTCATCACTATATACCCACAGAGGTGGTCCACGCTCATTACCGTATACACACAGAGGTGGTCTTCCCTCATCACTGTATATATACACACATACAGAGGTGGTCATCCCTCATCACTGTATATATACACATACAGAGGTGGTCATCCCTCATCACTGTATATATACACATACAGAGGTGGTCCTCCCTCATCACTGTTTACAAACAGAGGTGGTCCTCCCTCATCACTGTATAAACACAGAGGTGGTCCTCCCTCATCACTGTATACGCACAGATGGGGTCCTCCCTCATCACTGTATATCCACAGAGGTGGTCCTCCCTCATCACTGTATATCCACAGATGGGGTCCTCCCTCATCACTGTATATCCACAGATGGGGTCCTCCCTCATCACTGTATATCCACAGATGGGGTCCTCCCTCATCACTGTATATATACTCACAGAGGTGGTCCTCCCTCATCACTGTATATATACTCACAGAGGTGGTCCTCCATCATCATTGTATACACACACACAGAGGTGGTCATCCCTCATCATTGTATACACACACACACACACAGATGTGGTCATCCCTCATCATTGTATATATACACACAGTGGTGGTCCTCCCTCATCATTGTATATAGACACAGAGGTGGTCTTCCTTCATCACTGTAGTGTATACACACAGAGGTGGTCCTCCCTCATCATTGTATAAACACAGAGATGGCCCTCCCTCATCACTGTAAACACACACGTGGTCCTCCCTCATCACTCTATAAACATACAGAGGTGGTCCTCCCTCACCACTGTATACACACAGAGGTGGTCCTCCCTCATCACTGTATACACATACAGAGGTGGTCCTCCCTCATCACTGTATACACACAGAGGTGGTCCTCCCTCATCACTGTATAGACACACACAGAGGTGTCCTCCCTCATCACTGAATACACACAGAAGTGGCCCTCCCTAATCACTGTATAGACACAGAGGTGGTCCTCCCTCATCATTGTATAAACACACACAGATGGTCCTCCCTCATCACTGTATACACACACAGGTGGTCCTCCCTCATCACTGTATATATACACACAGAGGTGGTCCTCCCTCATCACTGTATATATACACACAGAGGTGGTCCTCCCTCATCATTGTATATATACACACAGAGGTGGTCCTCCCTCATCACTGTATATATACACACAGAGGTGGTCCTCCCTCATCATTGTATATATACACACAGAGGTGGTCTTCCCTCATCATTGTATACACACACATAGGTGGTCCTCCCTCATCATTGTATATATACACACAGAGGTGGTCCTCCCTCATCACTGTATATATACACACACACACACAGAGGTGGTCCTCCCTCATCACTGTATATATACGCACAGAGGTGGTCCTCCCTCATCACTGTGTATATACACACAGAGGTGGTCCTCCCTCATCACTGTGTATATACACACAGAGGTGGTCCTCCCTCATCACTGTGTATATACACACAGAGGTGGTCCTCCCTCATCACTGTATATAGACACATAGAGAGGTGGTCCTATCTCATCACTGTATATACAAACAGAGGCGGTCCTCCCTCATCATTGTATATATACACACAGAGGTGGTCCTCCCTCATCATTGTATATATACACAGAGGTGGTCCCTCCCTCATCATTGTATATATACACAGAGGTGGTCCCTCCCTCATCACTGTATAGACACAGAGGTGGTCATCCCTCATCATTGTATATATACACACACAGAGGTGGTCCTCCCTCATCATTGTATATATACACAGAGGTGGTCCTCCCTCATCATTGTACACACACAGAGGTGGTCCTCCCTCATCATTGTATATATACACACAGTGGTGGTCCTCCCTCATCATTGTATATAAACACAGAGGTGGTCCTCCCTCATCACTGTATATAAACACACAGAGGTGGTCCTCCCTCATCATTGTATATATACGCACAGAGGTGGTCCTCCCTCATCACTGTATATAAAGACACAGAGGTGGTCCTCCCTCATCATTGTATATATACGCACAGAGGTTGTCCTCCCTCATCACTGTATATAAACACACAGAGGTGGTCCTCCCTCATCATTGTATATATACGCACAGAGGTGGTCCTCCCTCATCACAGTATATAAACACACAGAGGTGGTCCTCCCTCATCATTGTATATATACGCACAGAGGTGGTCCTCCCTCATCACTGTATATAAACACACAGAGGTGGTCCTCCCTCATCATTGTACACACACAGAGGTGGTCCTCCATCATCATTGTATACACACACACAGAGGTGGTCATCCCTCATCATTGTATACACACACACACAGATGTGGTCATCCCTCATCATTGTATATATACACACAGTGGTGGTCCTCCCTCATCATTGTATATAGACACAGAGGTGGTCCTCCCTCATCACTGTACACATACAGAGGTGGTCCTCCCTCATCACTGTATAGACACACACAGAGGTGTCCTCCCTCATCACTGTATACACACAGAAGTGGCCCTCCCTTATCACTGTATAGACACAGAGGTGGTCCTCCCTAATCATTGTATACACACACACAGCTGGTCCTCCCTCATCACTGTATACACACACAGGTGGTCCTCCCTCATCACTGTATATACACACAGAGGTGGTCCTCCCTCATCATTGTATATATACACACAGAGGTGGTCCTCCCTCATCACTGTATATATACACACACAGAGGTGGTCCTCCCTCATCACTGTATATACACACAGAGGTGGTCCTCCCTCATCATTGTATATAAACACACAGAGGTGGTCCTCCCTCATCACTGTATATATACACACAGAGGTGGTCCTCCCTCATCACTGTATATATACACACAGAGGTGGTCCTCTCTCATCACTGTATATAAACACACAGAGGTGGTCCTCCCTCATCACTGTATATAAACACACAGAGGTGGTCCTCCCTCATCACTGTATACACACAGAGGTGGTCCTCCCTCATCACTGTATACACATAGAGGTGGTCCTCCCTCATCATTGTATATACACAAAGAGGTGGTCCTCCCTCATCACTGTACACATACAGATGTGGTCCTCCCTCATCACTGTATAAATACAAATAGAGGTGGTCCTCCCTCATCAATGTATACACACAGGAAGTTCTCCCTCATCACTGTACACACACAGATGTGGTCCTCCCTCATCACTGTATACACACAGACGTGGTCCTTCCTCATCACTGTATATATACATACATAGATGGTCCTACCTCATCATTGTATACACACACAGAGGTGGTCCTGCCTCATCACTATATACCCACAGAGGTGGTCCACGCTCATCACCGTATACACACAGAGGTGGTCCTCCCTCATCACTGTATATATACCCACAGAGGTGGTCCTCCCTCATCACTGTATATATACACATACAGAGGTGGTCATCCCTCATCACTGTATATATACACATACAGAGGTGGTCCTCCCTCATCACTGTTTACACACAGAGGTGGTCCTCCCTCATCACTGTATAAACACAGAGGTGGTCCTCCCTCATCATTGTATACGCACAGATGGGGTCCTCCCTCATCACTGTATATCCACAGAGGTGGTCCTCCCTCATCACTGTATACACACAGAGGTGGTCCTCCCTCATCACTGTATACACACAGAGGTGGTCCTCCCTCATCACTGTATACACACAGAGGCGGTCCTCCCTCATCACTGTATACACACAGAGGTGGTCCTCCCTCATCACTGTATACACACAGAGGTGGTCCTCCCTCATCACTGTATACGCACAGATGGGGTCCTCCCTCATCACTGTATATCCACAGATGGGGTCCTCCCTCATCACTGTATATCCACAGATGGGGTCCTCCCTCATCACTGTATATCCACAGATGGGGTCCTCCCTCATCACTGTATATCCACAGATGGGGTCCTCCCTCATCACTGTATATCCACAGATGGGGTCCTCCCTCATCACTGTATATATACTCACAGAGGTGGTCCTCCCACATGACTGTATATATACACAAACAGAGGTGGTCCTCCCTCATCACTGTATATATACACATACAGAGGAGGTCCTCCTTCATCACTGTAGTGTATACACACAGAGGTGGTCCTCCCTCATCATTGTATAAACACAGAGATGGCCCTCCCTCATCACTGTATAAACACAGAGGTGGTCCTCCCTCATCGCTGTATATATACGCACAGAGGTGGTCCTCCCTCATCACTGTATACAAACAGAGGTGGTCCTCCCTCATCACTGTAAACACACACGTGGTCCTCCCTCATCACTCTATAAACATACAGAGGTGGTCCTCCCTCACCACTGTATACACACAGAGGTGGTCCTCCCTCATCACTGTATACACATACAGAGGTGGTCCTCCCTCATCACTGTATACACACAGAGGTGGTCCTCCCTCATCACTGTATAGACACAGAGGTGGTCCTCCCTCATCACTGTATAGACACACACAGAGGTGTCCTCCCTCATCACTGTATACACACAGAAGTGGCCCTCCCTAATCACTGTATAGACACAGAGGTGGTCCTCCCTCATCATTGTATACACACACACAGATGGTCCTCCCTCATCACTGTATACACACACAGGTGGTCCTCCCTCATCACTGTATATACACACAGAGGTGGTCCTCCCTCATCATTGTATATATACACACAGAGGTGGTCCTCCCTCATCATTGTATATATACACACAGAGGTGGTCCTCCCTCATCACTGTATATATACACACAGAGGTGGTCCTCCCTCATCACTGTATACAAACAGAGGTGGTCCTCCCTCATCACTGTATATAAACACACAGAGGTGGTCCTCCCTCATCATTGTATATATACGCACAGAGGTGGTCCTCCCTCATCACTGTATATAAACACACAGAGGTGGTCCTCCCTCATCATTGTACACACACAGAGGTGGTCCTCCATCATCATTGTATACACACACACAGAGGTGGTCATCCCTCATCATTGTATACACACACACACAGATGTGGTCATCCCTCATCATTGTATATATACACACAGTGGTGGTCCTCCCTCATCATTATATATAGACACAGAGGTGGTCCTCCCTCATCACTGTACACATACAGAGGTGGTCCTCCCTCATCACTGTATAGACACACACAGAGGTGTCCTCCCTCATCACTGTATACACACAGAAGTGGCCCTCCCTTATCAATGTATAGACACAGAGGTGGTCCTCCCTAATCATTGTATACACACACACAGCTGGTCCTCCCTCATCACTGTATACACACACAGGTGGTCCTCCCTCATCACTGTATATACACACAGAGGTGGTCCTCCCTCATCATTGTATATATACACACAGAGGTGGTCCTCCCTCATCACTGTATACAAACAGAGGTGGTCCTCCCTCATCACTGTATATAAACACACAGAGGTGGTCCTCCCTCATCATTGTATATATACGCACAGAGGTGGTCCTCCCTCATCACTGTATATAAACACACAGAGGTGGTCCTCCCTCATCATTGTACACACACAGAGGTGGTCCTCCATCATCATTGTATACACACACACAGAGGTGGTCATCCATCATCATTGTATACACACACACACAGATGTGGTCATCCCTCATCATTGTATATATACACACAGTGGTGGTCCTCCCTCATCATTGTATATAGACACAGAGGTGGTCCTCCCTCATCACTGTACACATACAGAGGTGGTCCTCCCTCATCACTGTATAGACACACACAGAGGTGTCCTCCCTCATCACTGTATACACACAGAAGTGGCCCTCCCTTATCACTGTATAGACACAGAGGTGGTCCTCCCTAATCATTGTATACACACACACAGCTGGTCCTCCCTCATCACTGTATATACACACAGAGGTGGTCCTCCCTCATCATTGTATATATACACACAGAGGTGGTCCTCCCTCATCACTGTATATATACACACAGAGGTGGTCCTCCCTCATCATTGTATATATACACACAGAGGTGGTCCTCCCTCATCACTGTATATATACACACAGAGGTGGTCCTCCCTCATCATTGTATATAAACACACAGAGGTGGTCCTCCCTCATCACTGTATATATACACACAGAGGTGGTCCTCCCTCATCACTGTATATATACACACACAGAGGTGGTCCTCCCTCATCACTGTATATAAACACACAGAGGTGGTCCTCCCTCATCACTGTATACACACAGAGGTGGTCCTCCCTCATCACTGTATACACATAGAGGTGGTCCTCCCTCATCATTGTATATACACAAAGAGGTGGTCCTCCCTCATCACTGTACACATACAGATGTGGTCCTCCCTCATCACTGTATAAATACAAATAGAGGTGGTCCTCCCTCATCAATGTATACACACAGGAAGTTCTCCCTCATCACTGTACACACACAGATGTGGTCCTCCCTCATCACTGTATACACACAGACGTGGTCCTTCCTCATCACTGTATATATACATACATAGATGGTCCTACCTCATCATTGTATACACACACAGAGGTGGTCCTGCCTCATCACTATATACCCACAGAGGTGGTCCACGCTCATCACCGTATACACACAGAGGTGGTCCTCCCTCATCACTGTATATATACCCACAGAGGTGGTCCTCCCTCATCACTGTATATATACACATACAGAGGTGGTCATTCCTCATCACTGTATATATACACATACAGAGGTGGTCCTCCCTCATCACTGTTTACACACAGAGGTGGTCCTCCCTCATCACTGTATAAACACAGAGGTGGTCCTCCCTCATCACTGTATACGCACAGATGGGGTCCTCCCTCATCACTGTATATCCACAGAGGTGGTCCTCCCTCATCACTGTATATCCACAGATGGGGTCCTCCCTCATCACTGTATATCCACAGATGGGGTCCTCCCTCATCACTGTATATCCACAGATGGGGTCCTCCCTCATCACTGTATATCCACAGATGGGGTCCTCCCTCATCACTGTATATCCACAGATGGGGTCCTCCCTCATCACTGTATATCCACAGATGGGGTCCTCCCTCATCACTGTATATCCACAGATGGGGTCCTCCCTCATCACTGTATATATACTCACAGAGGTGGTCCTCCCACATGACTGTATATATACACAAACAGAGGTGGTCCTCCCTCATCACTGTATATATACACATACAGAGGAGGTCCTCCTTCATCACTGTAGTGTATACACACAGAGGTGGTCCTCCCTCATCATTGTATAAACACAGAGATGGCCCTCCCTCATCACTGTATAAACACAGAGGTGGTCCTCCCTCATCGCTGTATATATACGCACAGAGGTGGTCCTCCCTCATCACTGTATACAAACAGAGGTGGTCCTCCCTCATCACTGTAAACACACACGTGGTCCTCCCTCATCACTCTATAAACATACAGAGGTGGTCCTCCCTCATCACTGTATACACATACAGAGGTGGTCCTCCCTCATCACTGTATACACACAGAGGTGGTCCTCCCTCATCACTGTATAGACACAGAGGTGGTCCTCCCTCATCACTGTATACACACAGAAGTGGCCCTCCCTAATCACTGTATAGACACAGAGGTGGTCCTCCCTCATCATTGTATACACACACACAGATGGTCCTCCCTCATCACTGTATACACACACAGGTGGTCCTCCCTCATCACTGTATATACACACAGAGGTGGTCCTCCCTCATCACTGTATATATACACACACAGAGGTGGTCCTCCCTCATCATTGTATATATACACACAGAGGTGGTCCTCCCTCATCATTGTATATATACACACAGAGGTGGTCCTCCCTCATCATTGTATACACACACATAGGTGGTCCTCCCTCATCATTGTATATATACACAGAGGTGGTCCTCCCTCATCACTGTGTATATACACACAGAGGTGGTCCTCCCTCATCACTGTGTATATACACACACAGAGGTGGTCCTCCCTCATCACTGTGTATATACACACACAGAGGTGGTCCTCCCTCATCACTGTGTATATACACACACAGAGGTGGTCCTCCCTCATCACTGTGTATATACACACACAGAGGTGGTCCTCCCTCATCACTGTGTATATACACACACAGGTGGTCTTCCCTCATCACTGTATATATACAGAGGTGGTCCTCCCTCATCATTGTATACACACACAGAGGTGGTCCTCCCTCATCACTGTATATATATACGCACAGAGGTGGTCCTCCCTCATCACTGTGTATATACACACACAGAGGTGGTCATCCCTCATCACTGTATATATACGCACAGAGATGGTCCTCCCTCATCACTGTATACACACAGAGGTGATCCTCCATCATCAATGTATACACACACAGATGGTCCTCCCTCATCACTGTATACACAGAGGTGGTCCTCCATCATCACTGTATACACACAGAGGTGGTCCTCCATCATCACTGTATACACACAGAGGTGGTCCTCCATCATCACTGTATACACACAGAGGTGGTCCTCCCTCATCATTGTATACACACACACACAGAGGTGGTCCTCCCTCATCACTGTATATATATACACACAGAGGTGGTCCTCCCTCATCATTGTATACACACACACAGAGGTGGTCATCCCTCATCATTGTATACACACACACACACAGAGGTGGTCCTCCCTCATCATTGTATACACACACACACACAGAGGTGGTCATCCCTCATCATTGTATACACACACACACAGATGTGGTCATCCCTCATCATTGTATATATACACACAGTGGTGGTCCTCCCTCATCATTGTATATATACACAGAGGTGGTTCTCCCTCATCACTGTATATATACACACACACACACACACACACACACACACACAGAGGTGGTCCTCCCTCATCACTGTATATATACACACACAGGTGGTCCTCCCTCATCACTGTATACACACAGAGGTGGTCCTCCCTCATCACTGTATATATACGCACAGAGGTGGTCCTCCCTCATCACTGTGTATATACACACAGAGGTGGTCCTACCTCATCACTGTGTATATACACACACAGAGGTGGTCCTCCCTCATCACTGTGTATATACACACACAGAGGTGGTCCTCCCTCATCACTGTGTATATACACACACAGAGGTGGTCCTCCCTCATCACTGTATACACACACAGGTGGTCTTCCCTCATCACTGTATATATACAGAGGTGGTCCTCCCTCATCATTGTATACACACACAGAGGTGGTCCTCCCTCATCACTGTATATACGCACAGAGGTGGTCCTCCCTCATCACTGTGTATATACACACACAGAGGTGGTCATCCCTCATCACTGTATATATACGCACAGAGATGGTCCTCCCTCATCACTGTATACACACAGAGGTGATCCTCCATCATCAATGTATACACACACAGATGGTCCTCCCTCATCACTGTATACACACAGAGGTGGTCCTCCATCATCACTGTATACACACAGAGGTGGTCCTCCATCATCACTGTATACACACAGAGGTGGTCCTCCCTCATCATTGTATACACACACACAGAGGTGGTCCTCCCTCATCACTGTATATATACACACAGAGGTGGTCCTCCCTCATCACTGTATATAGACACATACAGAGGTGGTCCTATCTCATCACTGTATATACACACAGAGGTGGTCCTCCCTCATCACCGTATATATACGCACAGAGATGGTCCTCCCTCATCACCGTATATATACGCACAGAGATGGTCCTCCCTCATCACTGTATACACACAGAGGTGGTCCTCCATCATCACTGTATACACACACAGATGGTCCTCCCGCATCACTGTATACACAGAGGTGGTCCTCCCTCATCACTGTATATATACACACAGAGGTGGTCCTCCCTCATCACTGTATATAGACACATACAGAGGTGGTCCTATCTCATCACTGTATATACACACAGAGGTGGTCCTCCCTCATCATTGTATATATACACACAGAGGTGGTCCTCCCTCATCATTGTATATATACACACAGAGGTGGTCCTCCCTCATCATTGTATATATACACAGAGGTGGTCCCTCCCTCATCATTGTATATATACACACAGAGGTGGTCCTCCCTCATCATTGTATATATACACAGAGGTGGTCCTCCCTCATCATTGTACACACACAGAGGTGGTCCTCCCTCATCATTGTATATATACACACAGTGGTGGTCCTCCCTCATCATTGTATATATACACAGAGGTGGTCCTCCCTCATCACTGTATACACACACAGAGGTGGTCCTCCCTCATCACTGTATATAAACGCACAGAGGTGGTCCTCCCTCATCATTGTATATATACGCACAGAGGTGGTCCTCCCTCATCATTGTATATATACGCACAGAGGTGGTCCTCCCTCATCACTGTATATAAACACACAGAGGTGGTCCTCCCTCATCATTGTATATATACACACAGAGGTGGTCCTCCCTCATCATTGTATATATACACACAGTGGTGGTCCTCCCTCATCATTGTATATATACACAGAGGTGGTCCTCCCTCATCATTGTACACACACAGAGGTGGTCCTCCCTCATCATTGTATATATACACACAGTGGTGGTCCTCCCTCATCCTTGTATATATACACAGAGGTGGTCCTCCCTCATCACTGTATACACACACAGAGGTGGTCCTCCCTCATCACTGTATATAAACACACAGAGGTGGTCCTCCCTCATCATTGTATATATACGCACAGAGGTGGTCCTCCCTCATCACTGTATATATACGCACAGAGGTGGTCCTCCCTCATCACTGTATATAAACACACAGAGGTGGTCCTCCCTCATCACTGTATATAAACACACAGAGGTGGTCCTCCCTCATCATTGTATATATACGCACAGAGGTGGTCCTCCCTCATCATTGTATATATACGCACAGAGGTGGTCCTCCCTCATCACTGTATATATACGCACAGAGGTGGTCCTCCCTCATCATTGTATATATACACACACAGTGGTGGTCCTCCCTCATCATTGTATATAGACACAGAGGTGGTCCTCCCTCATCATTGTATATAGACACAGAGGTGGTCCTCCCTCATCATTGTATATAGACACAGAGGTGGTCCTCCCTCATCATTGTACACACACAGAGGTGGTCCTTCCTCATCATTGTACACACACAGAGGTGGTCCTTCCTCATCATTGTATACACACACACAGAGGTGGTCCTCCCTCATCATTGTATATAGACACAGAGGTGGTCCTCCCTCATCACTGTATATATACGCACAGAGGTGGTCCTCCCTCATCATTGTATATATACACACACAGTGGTGGTCCTCCCTCATCATTGTATATAGACACAGAGGTGGTCCTCCCTCATCATTGTATATAGACACAGAGGTGGTCCTCCCTCATCATTGTACACACACAGAGGTGGTCCTCCCTCATCATTGTACACACACAGAGGTGGTCCTCCCTTATGACTGTATATAGACACACACAGAGGTGGTCCTCCCTCATCATTGTATATAGACACAGAGGTGGTCCTCCCTCATCATTGTATATAGACACAGAGGTGGTCCTCCCTCATCATTGTACACACACAGAGGTGGTCCTCCCTTATGACTGTATATAGACACACACAGAGGTGGTCCTCCCTCATCATTGTATATAGACACAGAGGTGGTCCTCCCTCATCATTGTATATAGACACAGAGGTGGTCCTCCCTCATCATTGTACACACACTGAGGTGGTCCTCCCTCATCATTGTATATAGACACAGAGGTGGTCCTCCCTCATCATTGTATATAGACACAGAGGTGGTCCTCCCTCATCATTGTACACACACTGAGGTGGTCCTCCCTCATCATTGTACACACACAGAGGTGGTCCTCCCTCATCATTGTATACACACACACAGAGGTGGTCCTCCCTCATCATTGTACACACACAGAGGTGGTCCTCCCTCATCATTGTACACACACTGAGGTGGTCCTCCCTCATCATTGTACACACACAGAGGTGGTCCTCCCTTATGACTGTATATAGACACATACAGAGGTGGTCCTCCATCACTGTACACATAAGTGGTCCGGGCTTATGCACATGAGGAGTGTCCTCCCCTGTCAGGCGCCTGCACATTGCGCACTCGGTGCAGTCTCCCGTCACTACACGCAGCCTCTCAGTACCTCCTCTACCTCAGCTCGGCTCACCTTCTGTACGGTGTTCATGCTCTGCTCCTCCACTCTGTCAGGCTCCCCCGGGCACGGCCGCCATGTTGCCTTATTCCTTGCTGCGCGCTTGTCAAGCACTGGAGCTCAGTGACAGCAGAAGACATGATGTGTCGTTCGTGAACGATCCGATACAGAGCCGGCTCCCTGCTGTGAACGAAATGAGCCGGCTCTGCAGGGTGAACGAGCCTTTATTTTTTTTTTTCTGGCGCCTGGAAACAATGAATCCAGACTGACTCATCTGGGGGAGGAGCGGTCAGGAGAGGAGGAGATGTGAATAAATGCACGCGAGTTAACCCTTCAGTCCCAAATATATCCTGCCAGTTCCTCCATGGCATATATAGTGTGTGACTGTGTGTGAGAGGAGGGACGCAGCACATTGTCATCATCATCATCTGCAGTGACCTGTGCGTTACCTTAAGGCTACGTGCACACGCTGCGGATTGGGATGCGGATTTGGCCACGCGGATTTAGTAAAATCCGCAGGTAAATCTGCAGGTCAGTAGACCTGCGGTTTTACCTGCGGATTGCTCTGCGGTTTTGCCCTGCGGTTTCTCATCTCCTCAATGGAGGAGATGGCAAACCGCAGCGGAATCCGCAGAAAGAATTGACATGTCAATTCTTTCTGCGGTTTCAAAAGCGCAGAAAAACCGCGCGGAAAAATCTGCACCGTCTGCACTGCGGTTTTGGATTCCCATAGGGAATAATGGTACTGTACACCGCAGCAAAAACTGCTGCGGATCCGCAGCGTGCGCACACACCCTTAGTCCCAAATAAAGCTCCACTCTCCTGGCCCCTCCTCCCTGCCGTATACATACAGTATATGGTGTGTGTAGGAGGAGAGGCTCCGCACATTGTTTGGTATATCATCTTCTCATAGTGTTAGGCCGGGTTCACATTGGGTTTATGGCCCTGCGATCAACGGGATCGTTACATAGCGGCACTAACGCTGTAACGGGTGAGGTAGCGCCCCCATTGGCCGCAATGCTACTAACGCATCCTAAATCGGCCTGATGCGTTACTCCATGACGCCCCCTGGAGCGCGGTCTGCAGCATTTGTGGGGGCGCTACCTCATCCGTTACAGCGTTAGTGCCGCTATGTAACGATCCCGCTGACCGCTGGGCCAGGAGGATTCAGGACAACACTACAGGGAGGAGGACAGACGACGGCAGGTGTTGCTGCTAACGGATTACACTCACTTGTGAGAGACGCACGTGATTCTCGTACGAGTCTCTCGCATGGAAACCTGGCACTGCCACCAGCACTCGGACCGGAGCGTGCGGTTACATGTACTACTATGCAGCTGAGCGCTCCAGTCCGAGTGCCGGAGGCAGTGCCAGGTTTCCATGCGTGAGACTCGCACAAGAATCGTCCGAGTCTCTCGCTAGTGAGTGTGAGCCCTAAGGGTAGGGGAAGTAATATAAAGTGATTTTAGGTAAAACCTGTGGAGAGATCTAGGTCCAGCTCCAATCATTATATAGGGTTACGCTGGCGTCACACTTGCATATTTTGGCTGCACACGGATTCGTTTTCGTCTCCATTGCCTTTCAGTGGTGACGGATGGGACTTGCGTGTGCATCCAGATGTCACCGTTTTCCCACAGATCCGCATGTCTGCATATTTTATCAGATGCACAAAAACGCAACTTGTTGCAGTTTTGTGTCATCTGAAAAACACGCAGGCACAGAGAGAAGCACGGATCTACAGCTACACGTCTGGAATTAACATGGAGCTCTATGGAGCACGGATCCAGGACAACAAGGATCCATCTGCTTCCAGGTGCAGGAATCCGTTCTGCGGCACTGAGCGTGCTCGGAAGCGAGGGATGTGCTGTATGGGACCAGTCTGCAGACATAATATAGACTATGCCCGCACGCTGCTCTGTCATACAGTGGTCTTTCCTGCCTCACTAGAAGGGCTTGTGCCCTGTGCTATGCTGTGGTAATGATAATAAAATGTATTGGGAGCATGTATGGGGGCTCCTGGTTAGGGGCTGCATTCACACTAGTGCAGGGGCGACATAGACTGTACTGGGCCCCTGTGCAAGAAATTTTTCGCCCCCCCCCCTTCATAGGGCAACAAAGTTATTTGTTATCTAATATTGAGTCTATGCAGCGCTGGATAGAATATCTGTATAGATTATAATGTAACCCCCCAGAGAATATAATGCAGTCCCCCCACCATATAGTATAATGCAGCCCCTCCATAGAATATATGGCAACCCCCTCATAGGATATAATGCAGCCCCTTATATAGTATAATGTAGCCCCTCCATAGAATATAATAAATACAGCCCCCCTATAGAATATAATGTAGCCCCAAATAGAATATACAAATAGAATATAATACAGCCCACCTCCCCATAGAATATAATGTAGCCCCCCCATATTATATAACAGCCTTCCCTTATAGAATATAATGTAAAATGTACCCCCATGGTATATAACACAGCCGCAAAGTGTATAGCCCAGCAACACATGGTATACAACCCACCATGGTATATAGCCCACCATGGTATAATACAGCCCAGCATTGTATATGGCCCCCCCAGAATGGTATAAAAAAAACACAGCAAGGTATAATACAGCCCAGCATTGTATATAGCCCCCCAGAATGGTATAATACGGCCCAGCATGTTATATAGCCCCCCCAGCATGGTATAATACAGCCCAGCATGGTACAATACAGCCCAGCATGGTATATAGCCCCCCAGCATGGTATAATACAGCCCAGCATGGTATATAGCCCACCATGGTATAATACAGCCCAGCATGGTATATGGCCCCCCCAGAATGGTATAAAAAAACACAGCAAGGTATAATACAGCCCAGCATTGTATATAGCCCCCCAGAATGGTATAATACGGCCCAGCATGTTATATAGCCCCCCCAACATGGTATAATACAGCCCAGCATGGTACAATACAGCCCAGCATGGTATATAGCCCCCCAGCATGGTATATAGCCCCCCCAGCATGGTACAATACAGCCCAGCGTGGTATATAGCCCCCTAGCATGGTATAATACAGCCCAGCATGGTATATAGCCCCCCAGCATGGTATAATACAGCCCAGCATGGTATATAGCCCCCCAGCATGGCATAATACAGTCCAGTATGGTATATAGCCCACCCAGCATGGTATAATACAGCCCAGCATGGTATATAGCCCCTCCAGCATGGTATAATACAGCCCAGCATGGAATATAGCCCTCCAGCATGGTATAATACAGCCCAGCATGGTATATAGCCCCCCCAGCATGGCACGATACAGCCCAGCATGGTATATAGCCCCCCAGCATGGTATCATACAGCCCAGCATGGTATATAGCCCCCCAGCATGGTATAATACAGCCCAGCATGGTATATAGGCCCCCAGCATGGTATAATACAGCCCAGCATGGTACATAGCCCCCTCAGTATGGTATAATACAGTCCAACATGGAATATAGCCCCCCAGTATGGTATAATACAGCCCAGCATGGTATATAGCCCCACAGCATGGTATAATACAGCCCAGCATGGTATATAGCCCCCCAGCATGGTATAATACAGCCCAGCATGGTATATAGCCTCCCCAGCATGGTATAATACAGCCCATCATGGTATATAGCCCCCCAGCATGGTATAATACAGCCCAGCATGGTATATAGCCCTCCAGCATGGTATAATACAGCCCAGCATGGTATGATACAGCCCAGCATGGTATATAGCCCCCCAGCATGGTATAATACAGCCCATCATGGTATATAGCCCCCCAGAATGGTATAATACAGCCCAGCATGGTATATAGCCCCCCCAGCATGGTTTAATACAGCCCAGCATGGTATATAGCCCCCCCCAGCATGGTACAATAAAGCCCAGCATGGTATATAGCCCCCCAGCATGGTATAATACAGCCCAGCATGGTCTAATACAGCACAGCTTGGTATATAGCCCCCCAGCATGGTATAATACAGCCCAGCATGGTATATAGCCCCCCCAGCATGGTGTATAACCCCCCAGCATAGTATAATACAGCCCAGCATGGTATATAGCCCCCCAGCATGGTATGATACAGCCCATCATGGTCTAATACAGCACAACTTGGTATATAGCCCCCCAGCATGGTATAATACAGCCCAGCATGGTATATAGCCCCCCCAGCATGGTATAATACAGCCCAGTATGGTATAATACAGCCCAGCATGGTATATAGCCCCCCAGCATGATATATAGCCCCCCCAGCATGGTATAATACAGCCCATCATGGTATATAGCCCCTCCAGCATGGTATAATACAGCCCAGAATGGTATATAGCCACCTCAGCATGGTATATAGTCCCTCCAGCATGGTATGATACAGCCCAGCATGGTATGATACAGTCCAGCATTGGAGCGTTGGTGCTGCTATGTAACGATCCCGCTGAACGCAGGGCCAGGAGGATTCAGGACAACACTACAGGGAGGAGGACAGACGACGGCAGGTGTTGCTGCTAACGGATCACACTCACTTGTGAGAGACGCACGTGATTCTCGTGCAAGTCTCACGCATGGAAACCTGGCACTGCCGCCAGCACTCGGACCGGAGCGTGCGGTTACATGTACTACTATGCAGCTGAGCGCTCCAGTCCGAGTGCCGGAGGCAGTGCCAGGTTTCCATGCGTGAGACTCGCACAAGAATCGTCCGAGTCTCTCGCTAGTGAGTGTGAGCCCTAAGGGTAGGGGAAGTAATATAAAGTGATTTTAGGTAAAACCTGTGGAGAGATCTAGGTCCAGCTCCAATCATTATATAGGGTTACGCTGGCGTCACACTTGCATATTTTGGCTGCACACGGATTCGTTTTCGTCTCCATTGCCTTTCAGTGGTGACGGATGGGACTTGCGTGTGCATCCAGATGTCACCGTTTTCCCACAGATCCGCATGTCTGCATATTTTATCAGATGCACAAAAACGCAACTTGTTGCAGTTTTGTGTCATCTGAAAAACACGCAGGCACAGAGAGAAGCACGGATCTACAGCTACACGTCTGGAATTAACATGGAGCTCTATGGAGCACAGATCCAGGACAACACGGGTCCATGTGCTTCCGGGTGCAGGAATCCGTTCTGCGGCACTGAGCGTGCTCGGAAGCGAGGGATGTGCTGTATGGGACCAGTCTGCAGACATAATATAGACTATGCCCGCACACTGCTCTGTCATACAGTGGTCTTTCCTGCCTCACTAGAAGGGCTTGTGCCCTGTGCTATGCTGTGGTAATGATAATAAAATGTATTGGGAGCATGTATGGGGGCTCCTGGTTAGGGGCTGCATTCACACTAGTGCAGGGGCGACATAGACTGTACTGGGCCCCTGTGCAAGAAATTTTTCGCCCCCCCCCTTCATAGGGCAACAAAGTTATTTGTTATCTAATATTGAGTCTATGCAGCGCTGGATAGAATATCTGTATAGATTATAATGTAACCCCCCAGAGAATATAATGCAGTCCCCCCACCATATAGTATAATGCAGCCCCTCCATAGAATATATGGCAACCCCCTCATAGGATATAATGCAGCCCCTTATATAGTATAATGTAGCCCCTCCATAGAATATAATAAATACAGCCCCCCTATAGAATATAATGTAGCCCCAAATAGAATATACAAATAGAATATAATACAGCCCACCTCCCCATAGAATATAATGTAGCCCCCCCATATTATATAACAGCCTTCCCTTATAGAATATAATGTAAAATGTACCCCCATGGTATATAACACAGCCGCAAAGTGTATAGCCCAGCAACACATGGTATACAACCCACCATGGTATATAGCCCACCATGGTATAATACAGCCCAGCATTGTATATGGCCCCCCCAGAATGGTATAAAAAAAACACAGCAAGGTATAATACAGCCCAGCATTGTATATAGCCCCCCAGAATGGTATAATACGGCCCAGCATGTTATATAGCCCCCCCAGCATGGTATAATACAGCCCAGCATGGTACAATACAGCCCAGCATGGTATATAGCCCCCCAGCATGGTATAATACAGCCCAGCATGGTATATAGCCCACCATGGTATAATACAGCCCAGCATGGTATATGGCCCCCCCAGAATGGTATAAAAAAACACAGCAAGGTATAATACAGCCCAGCATTGTATATAGCCCCCCAGAATGGTATAATACGGCCCAGCATGTTATATAGCCCCCCCAACATGGTATAATACAGCCCAGCATGGTACAATACAGCCCAGCATGGTATATAGCCCCCCAGCATGGTATATAGCCCCCCCAGCATGGTACAATACAGCCCAGCGTGGTATATAGCCCCCTAGCATGGTATAATACAGCCCAGCATGGTATATAGCCCCCCAGCATGGTATAATACAGCCCAGCATGGTATATAGCCCCCCAGCATGGCATAATACAGTCCAGTATGGTATATAGCCCACCCAGCATGGTATAATACAGCCCAGCATGGTATATAGCCCCTCCAGCATGGTATAATACAGCCCAGCATGGAATATAGCCCTCCAGCATGGTATAATACAGCCCAGCATGGTATATAGCCCCCCCAGCATGGCACGATACAGCCCAGCATGGTATATAGCCCCCCAGCATGGTATCATACAGCCCAGCATGGTATATAGCCCCCCAGCATGGTATAATACAGCCCAGCATGGTATATAGGCCCCCAGCATGGTATAATACAGCCCAGCATGGTACATAGCCCCCTCAGTATGGTATAATACAGTCCATCATGGAATATAGCCCCCCAGTATGGTATAATACAGCCCAGCATGGTATATAGCCCCACAGCATGGTATAATACAGCCCAGCATGGTATATAGCCCCCCAGCATGGTATAATACAGCCCAGCATGGTATATAGCCTCCCCAGCATGGTATAATACAGCCCATCATGGTATATAGCCCCCCAGCATGGTATAATACAGCCCAGCATGGTATATAGCCCTCCAGCATGGTATAATACAGCCCAGCATGGTATGATACAGCCCAGCATGGTATATAGCCCCCCAGCATGGTATAATACAGCCCATCATGGTATATAGCCCCCCAGAATGGTATAATACAGCCCAGCATGGTATATAGCCCCCCCAGCATGGTTTAATACAGCCCAGCATGGTATATAGCCCCCCCCAGCATGGTACAATAAAGCCCAGCATGGTATATAGCCCCCCAGCATGGTATAATACAGCCCAGCATGGTCTAATACAGCACAGCTTGGTATATAGCCCCCCAGCATGGTATAATACAGCCCAGCATGGTATATAGCCCCCCCAGCATGGTGTATAACCCCCCAGCATAGTATAATACAGCCCAGCATGGTATATAGCCCCCCAGCATGGTATGATACAGCCCATCATGGTCTAATACAGCACAACTTGGTATATAGCCCCCCAGCATGGTATAATACAGCCCAGCATGGTATATAGCCCCCCCAGCATGGTATAATACAGCCCAGTATGGTATAATACAGCCCAGCATGGTATATAGCCCCCCAGCATGATATATAGCCCCCCCAGCATGGTATAATACAGCCCATCATGGTATATAGCCCCTCCAGCATGGTATAATACAGCCCAGAATGGTATATAGCCACCTCAGCATGGTATATAGTCCCTCCAGCATGGTATGATACAGCCCAGCATGGTATGATACAGTCCAGCATTGGAGCGTTGGTGCTGCTATGTAACGATCCCGCTGAACGCAGGGCCAGGAGGATTCAGGACAACACTACAGGGAGGAGGACAGACGACGGCAGGTGTTGCTGCTAACGGATCACACTCACTTGTGAGAGACGCACGTGATTCTCGTGCAAGTCTCACGCATGGAAACCTGGCACTGCCGCCAGCACTCGGACCGGAGCGTGCGGTTACATGTACTACTATGCAGCTGAGCGCTCCAGTCCGAGTGCCGGAGGCAGTGCCAGGTTTCCATGCGTGAGACTCGCACAAGAATCGTCCGAGTCTCTCGCTAGTGAGTGTGAGCCCTAAGGGTAGGGGAAGTAATATAAAGTGATTTTAGGTAAAACCTGTGGAGAGATCTAGGTCCAGCTCCAATCATTATATAGGGTTACGCTGGCGTCACACTTGCATATTTTGGCTGCACACGGATTCGTTTTCGTCTCCATTGCCTTTCAGTGGTGACGGATGGGACTTGCGTGTGCATCCAGATGTCACCGTTTTCCCACAGATCCGCATGTCTGCATATTTTATCAGATGCACAAAAACGCAACTTGTTGCAGTTTTGTGTCATCTGAAAAACACGCAGGCACAGAGAGAAGCACGGATCTACAGCTACACGTCTGGAATTAACATGGAGCTCTATGGAGCACAGATCCAGGACAACACGGGTCCATGTGCTTCCGGGTGCAGGAATCCGTTCTGCGGCACTGAGCGTGCTCGGAAGCGAGGGATGTCCTGTATGGGACCAGTCTGCAGACATAATATAGACTATGCCCGCACACTGCTCTGTCATACAGTGGTCTTTCCTGCCTCACTAGAAGGGCTTGTGCCCTGTGCTATGCTGTGGTAATGATAATAAAATGTATTGGGAGCATGTATGGGGGCTCCTGGTTAGGGGCTGCATTCACACTAGTGCAGGGGCGACATAGACTGTACTGGGCCCCTGTGCAAGAAATTTTTCGCCCCCCCCCTTCATAGGGCAACAAAGTTATTTGTTATCTAATATTGAGTCTATGCAGCGCTGGATAGAATATCTGTATAGATTATAATGTAACCCCCCAGAGAATATAATGCAGTCCCCCCACCATATAGTATAATGCAGCCCCTCCATAGAATATATGGCAACCCCCTCATAGGATATAATGCAGCCCCTTATATAGTATAATGTAGCCCCTCCATAGAATATAATAAATACAGCCCCCCTATAGAATATAATGTAGCCCCAAATAGAATATACAAATAGAATATAATACAGCCCACCTCCCCATAGAATATAATGTAGCCCCCCCATATTATATAACAGCCTTCCCTTATAGAATATAATGTAAAATGTACCCCCATGGTATATAACACAGCCGCAAAGTGTATAGCCCAGCAACACATGGTATACAACCCACCATGGTATATAGCCCACCATGGTATAATACAGCCCAGCATTGTATATGGCCCCCCCAGAATGGTATAAAAAAAACACAGCAAGGTATAATACAGCCCAGCATTGTATATAGCCCCCCAGAATGGTATAATACGGCCCAGCATGTTATATAGCCCCCCCAGCATGGTATAATACAGCCCAGCATGGTACAATACAGCCCAGCATGGTATATAGCCCCCCAGCATGGTATAATACAGCCCAGCATGGTATATAGCCCACCATGGTATAATACAGCCCAGCATGGTATATGGCCCCCCCAGAATGGTATAAAAAAACACAGCAAGGTATAATACAGCCCAGCATTGTATATAGCCCCCCAGAATGGTATAATACGGCCCAGCATGTTATATAGCCCCCCCAACATGGTATAATACAGCCCAGCATGGTACAATACAGCCCAGCATGGTATATAGCCCCCCAGCATGGTATATAGCCCCCCCAGCATGGTACAATACAGCCCAGCGTGGTATATAGCCCCCTAGCATGGTATAATACAGCCCAGCATGGTATATAGCCCCCCAGCATGGTATAATACAGCCCAGCATGGTATATAGCCCCCCAGCATGGCATAATACAGTCCAGTATGGTATATAGCCCACCCAGCATGGTATAATACAGCCCAGCATGGTATATAGCCCCTCCAGCATGGTATAATACAGCCCAGCATGGAATATAGCCCTCCAGCATGGTATAATACAGCCCAGCATGGTATATAGCCCCCCCAGCATGGCACGATACAGCCCAGCATGGTATATAGCCCCCCAGCATGGTATCATACAGCCCAGCATGGTATATAGCCCCCCAGCATGGTATAATACAGCCCAGCATGGTATATAGGCCCCCAGCATGGTATAATACAGCCCAGCATGGTACATAGCCCCCTCAGTATGGTATAATACAGTCCATCATGAAATATGGCCCCTCAGTATGGTATAATACAGCCCAGCATGGTATATAGCCCCACAGCATGGTATAATACAGCCCAGCATGGTATATAGCCCCCCAGCATGGTATAATACAGCCCAGCATGGTATATAGCCTCCCCAGCATGGTATAATACAGCCCATCATGGTATATAGCCCCCCAGCATGGTATAATACAGCCCAGCATGGTATGATACAGCCCAGCATGGTATATAGCCCCCCAGCATGGTATAATACAGCCCATCATGGTATATAGCCCCCCAGAATGGTATAATACAGCCCAGCATGGTATATAGCCCCCCCAGCATGGTTTAATACAGCCCAGCATGGTATATAGCCCCCCCCAGCATGGTACAATAAAGCCCAGCATGGTATATAGCCCCCCAGCATGGTATAATACAGCCCAGCATGGTCTAATACAGCACAGCTTGGTATATAGCCCCCCAGCATGGTATAATACAGCCCAGCATGGTATATAGCCCCCCCAGCATGGTGTATAACCCCCCAGCATAGTATAATACAGCCCAGCATGGTATATAGCCCCCCAGCATGGTATGATACAGCCCATCATGGTCTAATACAGCACAACTTGGTATATAGCCCCCCAGCATGGTATAATACAGCCCAGCATGGTATATAGCCCCCCCAGCATGGTATAATACAGCCCAGTATGGTATAATACAGCCCAGCATGGTATATAGCCCCCCAGCATGATATATAGCCCCCCCAGCATGGTATAATACAGCCCATCATGGTATATAGCCCCTCCAGCATGGTATAATACAGCCCAGAATGGTATATAGCCACCTCAGCATGGTATATAGTCCCTCCAGCATGGTATGATACAGCCCAGCATGGTATGATACAGTCCAGCATTGGAGCGTTGGTGCTGCTATGTAACGATCCCGCTGAACGCAGGGCCAGGAGGATTCAGGACAACACTACAGGGAGGAGGACAGACGACGGCAGGTGTTGCTGCTAACGGATCACACTCACTTGTGAGAGACGCACGTGATTCTCGTGCAAGTCTCACGCATGGAAACCTGGCACTGCCGCCAGCACTCGGACCGGAGCGTGCGGTTACATGTACTACTATGCAGCTGAGCGCTCCAGTCCGAGTGCCGGAGGCAGTGCCAGGTTTCCATGCGTGAGACTCGCACAAGAATCGTCCGAGTCTCTCGCTAGTGAGTGTGAGCCCTAAGGGTAGGGGAAGTAATATAAAGTGATTTTAGGTAAAACCTGTGGAGAGATCTAGGTCCAGCTCCAATCATTATATAGGGTTACGCTGGCGTCACACTTGCATATTTTGGCTGCACACGGATCCGTTTTCGTCTCCATTGACTTTCAGTGGTGACGGATGGGACTTGCGTGTGCATCCAGATGTCACCGTTTTCCCACAGATCCGCATGTCTGCATATTTTATCAGATGCACAAAAACGCAACTTGTTGCAGTTTTGTGTCATCTGAAAAACACGCAGGCACAGAGAGAAGCACGGATCTACAGCTACACGTCTGGAATTAACATGGAGCTCTATGGAGCACAGATCCAGGACAACACGGGTCCATGTGCTTCCGGGTGCAGGAATCCGTTCTGCGGCACTGAGCGTGCTCGGAAGCGAGGGATGTGCTGTATGGGACCAGTCTGCAGACATAATATAGACTATGCCCGCACACTGCTCTGTCATACAGTGGTCTTTCCTGCCTCACTAGAAGGGCTTGTGCCCTGTGCTATGCTGTGGTAATGATAATAAAATGTATTGGGAGCATGTATGGGGGCTCCTGGTTAGGGGCTGCATTCACACTAGTGCAGGGGCGACATAGACTGTACTGGGCCCCTGTGCAAGAAATTTTTCGCCCCCCCCCCCTTCATAGGGCAACAAAGTTATTTGTTATCTAATATTGAGTCTATGCAGCGCTGGATAGAATATCTGTATAGATTATAATGTAACCCCCCAGAGAATATAATGCAGTCCCCCCACCATATAGTATAATGCAGCCCCTCCATAGGATATATGGCAACCCCCTCATAGGATATAATGCAGCCCCTTATATAGTATAATGTAGCCCCTCCATAGAATATAATAAATACAGCCCCCCTATAGAATATAATGTAGCCCCAAATAGAATATACAAATAGAATATAATACAGCCCACCTCCCCATAGAATATAATGTAGCCCCCCCATATTATATAACAGCCTTCCCTTATAGAATATAATGTAAAATGTACCCCCATGGTATATAACACAGCCGCAAAGTGTATAGCCCAGCAACACATGGTATACAACCCACCATGGTATATAGCCCACCATGGTATAATACAGCCCAGCATTGTATATGGCCCCCCCAGAATGGTATAAAAAAAACACAGCAAGGTATAATACAGCCCAGCATTATATATAGCCCCCCAGAATGGTATAATACGGCCCAGCATGTTATATAGCCCCCCCAGCATGGTATAATACAGCCCAGCATGGTACAATACAGCCCAGCATGGTATATAGCCCCCCAGCATGGTATAATACAGCCCAGCATGGTATATAGCCCACCATGGTATAATACAGCCCAGCATGGTATATGGCCCCCCCAGAATGGTATAAAAAAACACAGCAAGGTATAATACAGCCCAGCATTGTATATAGCCCCCCAGAATGGTATAATACGGCCCAGCATGTTATATAGCACCCCCAACATGGTATAATACAGCCCAGCATGGTACAATACAGCCCAGCATGGTATATAGCCCCCCAGCATGGTATATAGCCCCCCCAGCATGGTACAATACAGCCCAGCGTGGTATATAGCCCCCTAGCATGGTATAATACAGCCCAGCATGGTATATAGCCCCCCAGCATGGTATAATACAGCCCAGCATGGTATATAGCCCCTCCAGCATGGTATAATACAGCCCAGCATGGAATATAGCCCTCCAGCATGGTATAATACAGCCCAGCATGGTATATAGCCCCCCCAGCATGGCACGATACAGCCCAGCATGGTATATAGCCCCCCAGCATGGTATCATACAGCCCAGCATGGTATATAGCCCCCCAGCATGGTATAATACAGCCCGGCATGGTATATAGCCCCCCAGCATGGTATAATACAGCCCAGCATGGTACATAGCCCCCTCAGTATGGTATAATACAGTCCATCATGGAATATAGCCCCCCAGTATGGTATAATACAGCCCAGCATGGTATATAGCCCCACAGCATGGTATAATACAGCCCAGCATGGTATATAGCCCCCCAGCATGGTATAATACAGCCCAGCATGGTATATAGCCTCCCCAGCATGGTATAATACAGCCCATCATGGTATATAGCCCCCCAGCATGGTATAATACAGCCCAGCATGGTATATAGCCCTCCAGCATGGTATAATACAGCCCAGCATGGTATGATACAGCCCAGCATGGTATATAGCCCCCCAGCATGGTATAATACAGCCCATCATGGTATATAGCCCCCCAGAATGGTATAATACAGCCCAGCATGGTATATAGCCCCCCCAGCATGGTATATAGCCCCCCCCCAGCATGGTACAATAAAGCCCAGCATGGTATATAGCCCCCCAGCATGGTATAATACAGCCCAGCATGGTATATAGCCCCCCAGCATGGTCTAATACAGCACAGCTTGGTATATAGCCCCCCAGCATGGTATAATACAGCCCAGCATGGTATATAGCCCCCCCAGCATGGTGTATAACCCCCCAGCATAGTATAATACAGCCCAGCATGGTATATAGCCCCCCAGCATGGTATGATACAGCCCATCATGGTCTAATACAGCACAACTTGGTATATAGCCCCCCAGCATGGTATAATACAGCCCAGCATGGTATATAGCCCCCCCAGCATGGTATAATACAGCCCAGTATGGTATAATACAGCCCAGCATGGTATATAGCCCCCCAGCATGATATATAGCCCCCCCAGCATGGTATAATACAGCCCATCATGGTATATAGCCCCTCCAGCATGGTATAATACAGCCCAGAATGGTATATAGCCACCTCAGCATGGTATATAGTCCCTCCAGCATGGTATGATACAGCCCAGCATGGTATGATACAGTCCAGCATGGTATATAGCCCCCCAGCATGGTATGATACAGCCCAGCATGGTATATAGCCCCCCCAGCATGGTATATAGGCCCCCCAGCATGGTATAATACAGCCCAGCATGGTATACAGCCCCCCCAGCATGGTATAATATAGGCCAGCATGGTATATAGCCCCCCCCCCAGTATGGTATAATACAGCCCAGCATGGTTTATAGCCCCCCCAGCATGGTATGATACAGCCCAGCATGGTATATAGCCCCCCAGCGTGGTATGATACAGCCCAGCATGGTATATAGCCCCCCAGCATGGTATATAGCCCCCCAGCATGGTATAATACAGCCCAGCATGATATATAGCCCCCCCAGCATGGTATAATATAGCCCAGCATGGTATATAGCCCCCCCAGCATGGTATAATACAGCCCAGCATGGTATATAGCCCCCCAGCATGGTATAATACAGCCCAGCAAGGTATATAGCCCCCCCAGCATGGTATAATACAGCCCAGCATGGTATATAGCCCCCCCCAGCATGGTATAATACAGCCCAGCATGGTATATATCCCCCCAGCATGGTATATAGCCCCCCCAGCATGATATATAGTCCCCCCAGCATGGTATAATACAGCCCATCATGGTATATAGCCCCTCCAGCATGGTATAATACAGGCCAGCATGGTATATAGCCACCTCAGCATGGTATATAGCCCCTCCAGCATGGTATGATACAGCCCAGCATGGTATATAGCGTCCAGCATGGTATATAGCCCCCCAGCATGGTATGATACAGCCCAGCATGGTATATAGCCCCCCCAGCATGGTATATAGCCCCGCCCAGCATGGTATGATACAGCCCAGCATGGTATATAGCCCCCCAGCATGGTATAATACAGCCCAGCATGGTATATAGCCCTCCAGCATGGTATAATACAGCCCAGCATGGTATGATACAGCCCAGCATGGTATATAGCCCCCCCAGCATGGTATAATACAGCCCAGCATGGTATATAGCCCCCCAGAATGGTATAATACAGCCCAGCATGGTATATAGCCCCCCCAGTATTGTTTAATACAGGCCAGCATGGTATATAGCCCACCCCAGCATGGTATAATACAGCCCAGCATGGTATAAAGCCCCCCCCAGCATGGTATAATACAGCCCAGCAAGGTATATAGCCCCCCCAGCATGGTACAATACAGCCCAGCATGGTATATAGCCCCCAGCATGGTATAATACAGCCCAGCATGGTATGATACAGCCCAGCATGGTCTAATACAGCACAGCTTGGTATATAGCCCCCCAGCATGGTATAATACAGCCCAGCATGGTATATAGCCCCCAGCATGGTGTATAGCCCCCCAGCATGGTATAATACAGCCCAGCATGGTATATAGCCCCCCAGCATGGTATGATACAGCCCAGCATGGTCTAATACAGCACAACTTGGTATAAAGCCCCCCAGCATGGTATAATACAGCCCAGTATTGTATATAGAACCCCCAGCATGGTATAATACAGCCCAGCATGGTATAATACATCCCAGCATGGTATATAGCCCCCCAGCATGGTATATAGCCCCCCTAGCATGATATATAGCCCCCCCAGCATGGTATAATACAGCCCAGCATGGTATATAGCCCCTCCACCATGGTATAATACAGCCCAGCATGGTATATAGCCACCTCAGCATGGTATATAGCCCCTCCAGCATGGTATGATACAGCCCAGCATGGTATGATACAGTCCAGCATGGTATATAGCCCCCCAGCATGGTATGATACAGCCCAGCATGGTATATAGCCCCCCAAAATGGTATATAGCCCCCCCAGCATGGTATAATACAGCCCAGCATGGTATATAGCCCCCACAGCATGGTATAATATAGCCCAGCATGGTATATAGCCCCCCCAGTATGGTATAATACAGCCCAGCAGGGTATATAGCCCCCCCAGCATGGTATGATACAGCCCAGCATGGTATATAGCCCCCCAGCATGGTATCATACAGCCCAGCATGGTATATAGCCCCCCCAGCATGGTATAATACAGCCCAGCATGATATATAGCCCCCCAGCATGGTATAATATAGCCCAGCATGGTATATAGCCCCCCCAGCATGGTATAATACAGCCCAGCATGGTATATAGCCCCCCAGCATGGTATAATACAGCCCAGCATGGTATATAGCCCCCCAGCATGGTATAATACAGCCCAGCATGGTATATAGCCCCCCGGCATGGTATAATACAGTCCAGCATGGTATAATACAGCTCAGCATGGTATATAGCCCCCCAGCATGGTATATAGCCCCCCCAGCATGGTATAATACAGCCCATCATGGTATATAGCCCCTCCAGCATGGTATAATACAGGCCAGCATGGTATATAGCCACCTCAGCATGGTATATAGCCCTTCCAGCATGGTATGATAAAGCCCAGCATGGTATATAGCCCCCCAGGCATGGTATGATACAGTCCAGCATGGTATATAGCCCCCCCAGCATGGTATATAGCCCCCCCAGCATGGTATATAGCCCCCCAGCATGGTATAATACAGCCCAGCATGGTATATAGCCCCCCCCAGCATGGTATAATACAGCACAGCTTGGTATATAGCCCCCCAGCATGGTATAATACAGCCCAGCATGGTATATAGCCCCACAGCATGGTATAATACAGCCCAGCATGGTATATAGCCCCCCCCCCAGCATGGTATAATATAGCCCAGCATGGTATATAGCCCCTCCAGCATGGTATATAGCCCCCCAGCATGGTATAATACAGCCCAGCATGGTATATAGCCCCCCCAGCATGGTATAATACAGCCCAGCATGGTATATAGCCCCCCAGCATGGTATATAGCCCCCCAGCATGGTATATAGCCCCCCAGCATGGTATGATACAGCCCAGCATGGTATATAGCCCCTCCAGCATGGTATATAGCCCCCCAGCATGGTATAATACAGCCCAGCATGGTATATAGCCCCCCAGCATGGTATAATACAGCCCAGCATGGTAGATAGCCCCTCCAGCATGGTAGATAGCCCCCCAGCATGGTATGATACAGCCCAGCATGGTATATAGCCCCCCAGCATGGTATGATACAGCCCAGCATGGTATATAGCCCCCCAGCATGGTATGATACAGCCCACTAGTGTTTTGGTACGGTGCGTTGTTATGTGTAGCAATCCAGATTAGTTCCCTATACTTAACATAAGGACGCACGGAGCTGCGTTTGCATCAGGTGCACCAACACATCACAGCACTTACTAAATCACAAAGGACATGAACAAAAAATGCCACAATACATGTTGACTACAACCGAGGAGGAGCCGGGGCCTGATCACAAGAGCTGACAATCTGAGGAAGCAGCAATGCTGAAGAACAGTCTACACTCCGTCACACAGGGGGAGAATGAGGCCCTCACTTCACAGGCAAAGACCTAGAACGATAACTGTGGAAAACGGATTTCTATTTAAAAAAAGAGCCGTTTAAAGAGCCAAAAGAGCCGGCTCTTTATGGTGAGCGGAGCCGAATGAGCCGGATCACCAAAAAGAGCCGAACTTCCCATCACTTGGAGGTTAGACCTGTGTGGCCAATCAGAAAGTTGAGCCTAGGAAATGGGTGGGATCATCCTAACTAATAGGCGGAGTTAGGAAGATCACAACAACTAGTAAGAGAATCTGGAAGTTTGCGTTCCACGACTCACTTCGAGGTTTTGCGCAGGAGAATTTGACAGCTGTTTTCTGCCATTTAAACAAGATGGCGATCGGTTTCCATAGTGATTACAAAAAATTACTATTCACCACAGTAAAGTATTACTCCCCCCCAATCAATGTGTGTTGCTGCAGAATTTTGACATTCTTGTCTCCCCCGCACAAAGAACCAGCAAGCATCAAGGGGTGGAGGGTGGAAACAACAGTATACAGGGTCGGACTGGGGTGTCTAGGGCCCACCAAGGGAATTAATTTTAGGGGCCCACCTACAGTAATGTACAACTCAACATTTAGGCTTTGAGACCGCAGAATTACACCATGGGTTCTTTTGCCGTATATCCCACGCCAAATCTGCATCATTTCAGCATCCTAATTCTACTAAAAGCTGCACCGTTGTTCATATGCTGCAGATCTTTCCGCACTACGATTCATTTAATCCTTTAGGGCCGCAGGCCTGTTTTCACCTTAATGCCCAGGCCATTTTTTCCAAATCTGACCTGTGTTACTTTGAAGTTAAAAAGTGACCCCATTTTGGAATCTACACCCCCAAGGATTGACGTAGGGGGTATAGTGATCACTTTGTCCTAACAAGAGTTCCATGGTAGATGCTACACAGCCCAGCCAATCGAAGCGTTCGTATCTGCAGGGGGGCTAAAATTCGCCCGGACCAGCCAGACAGTGTTGCTGCCTGCCGGTCTTAGCGGCGAAAGCCTCCCGGTACCCGTGCGATTAGCTGCCCCAATAGGCAGCACAGGTCCCCAATAGGCAGCATTGGTCCCTATAGGCAGCACAGGTTCCCAATAGGCAGCACAACTCCCCAATAGGCAGCACAGGTCCCCAAAAGGCAGCACAGGTCCCCAATAGGTAGCACACGTCCCCAATAGGCAGCACAGGTCCCCAATAGGCAGCATTGGTCCCCAATAGGCAGCATTGGTCCCAAATAGGGAGCAAAGGTCCCCAATAGGCAGCACAGGTCCCCAATAGGCAGCACAGGTCCCCAATAGGCAGCATTGTTCCCAATAGGCAGCATTGGTCCCCAATAGGCAGCATTGGTCCCAAATAGGGAGCACAGGTCCCGAATAGGCAGCACAGGTCCCAATAGGCAGCACAGGTCCCCAATAGGTAGCATTGTACCCAATAGGCAGCACAGGTCCCCAATAGGCAGCACAGGTCCCAATAGGCAGCACAGGTCCCCAATAGGCAGCATTGTTCCCTATAGGCAGCATTGGTCCCCAATAGGCAGCACAGGTCCCCAATAGGCAGCATTGTTCCCTATAGGCAGCATTGATCCCCAATAGGCAGCACAGGTCCCCAATAGACAGCACAGGTCCCTAGTAGGCAGCACAGGTCCCCAATAGGCAGCACAGGTCCCAATAGGCAGCACAGGTCCCCAATAGGCAGCATTATTCCCGATAGGCAGCATTGTTCCCAATAGGCAGCATTGTACCCCAATAGGCAGCACAGGTCCCCAATAGGCAGCACAGGTCCCAATAGGCAGCACAGGTCCCCAATAGGCAGCACAGGTCCCCAATAGGCAGCACAGGTCCCAATAGGCAGCACAGGTCCCCAATAGGCAGCATTGTTCCCTATAGGCAGCATTGGTCCCCAATAGGCAGCACAGGTTCCCAATAGGCAGCACAGGTCCCTAGTAGGCAGCACAGGTCCCCAATAGGCAGGCACAGGTCCCTAGTAGGCAGCACAGGTCCCTAATAGGCAGCACAGGTCCCCAAAAGGCAGGCACAGGTCCCTAGTAGGCAGCACAGGTCCCCAATACGCAGCACATACAGACAGTAACTCACTGACCCGGCATTGGCTTGTGTACCAGATACCAGGGAGAACCCGCTGAATCCCACCCCTGGGCAGGGCCGGCTCCAGGTTTTTGAGGGCCCCGGGGCGAAAAAGTCTCAGTTGGCCCCCCCTTAACACATACCACGACTCATGCCATGTGACATCCGTGGTGACGGCCAAAAACGGACTTGTCTCCATGTGGATCACACGGACACGCATGTGATCCACACGGACACTCGCTCTGTGGCAAAACACGTTCATGTGATGGAGGCTACTGATTAGTAGTGTACGCATGAAAGAAAGAAGAGAGGGGAAATAAAGAACAGAGAAAGAAAGAGAAAGAATGGAAGGAAGAACAGAGAAAGATACAGAGAGAGAAAGAAAGAAAGAACATAGAAAGAACGAACAGAGAAAGAAAGAAAGAAAGAAAATAAAGAACAGAGAGAAAGAAAGGAAGAACACGGAGAAAGAAAAGAACAGAGAAAGAGAAAGAAAGGGGGTAAAGAAAGAAAGAACAGATAGAGAAAGAAAGAGGGGAAAGAAAGAACAGAGAGAAAGAAGAAAGAAAGAAAAAGAACAAAGAGAAAGAAAGAGTGGACAGAAAAAAAGAAAGAGAGAGAAAGAAAGAAAGAAAGAGAAAGAAAGAAAGAACGGAGAGAGAAAAAGAGTTGACAGAAAAAAAGAACAGGGAGAGAGAAAAAGAAGGAGGGGAAAGAAAGAACAGAGAGGTAGAGAGAAAAAGAAAGAGGGGAAAGAACAGAGAGGAAGAGGGGAAAGAAAGAACAGAGAAAGAGATAGAAAGAGAGGAAAGAGAGAACAGACAGAGAGAAAGAACAGAGACAGAAAGAAAGAAAGAGAACAGAGAGCGAAAGAACAGAGAGAAAGAAAAAAAAGATTAGAGAGAAAGAACAGAGAGAGAAAGAAACAGAGAAAGAAAAATTCTATAAAGATACTATAGCAGCCCAGCTCCCATTGTAGTTCCTACCTGAGCCTCCTGGTGCAGGACATATCATGATCCGCTCACATGGCCGACATCCCGATTCCAAGGCAATCTCGCTGTCCGCTGTCAGAGGAGGACACGGTGATGGATCTGAAGCATTCCCTGAAGTGCCTCCATGGTTCCGTCACAATCTCCTACTGAAATTACCTAATTTCTGGTCAGCTTCCAGCACATCACTTCCGGCAGAATGTTACGTGCAAGTTTTAAATTGCTCCTTGGGGGTCCGCTGTGTACTCCTGTGTCCCGCGGGGAAAGTAAGCTCCCGACTGGGGCAGTATCTCTCTCAAAATCGGGACTGTCTCGCTGGATCCGGGACAGTTGGGACTCGGGAGGTATAAATGCTCCCCACCATACACGCACGGCTCCGCTTTGTATGCCTCGTACACACACGGCTCCGCTCCGTACACCCCCGGCTCTGCTCCGCTCCATAAACACACGGCTCAGCTCCGTACACACACGGCTCCGTTCCGTACATCTCGTACACACACGGCTCTGCTCCATACACCTCGTACACACACGGCTTCGCTCCGTACACCTCGTACACACACGGCTCTGCTCCATACACCTCGTACACACACGGCTTCGCTCCGTACACCTCGTACACACGGCTCTGCTCCGTACACCTCGTACACACACGGCTCTGCTCCGTACAACTTGTAAACCCCTCGTGACCCCACCCAAGAACACACACGGCTCTGCTACATCCACCTTGTTAAACCCCTCCCTGACCCCACACAAGTACACACACAGCTCTGCTACATCCACCTTGTAAAACCCCTCCCTGACCTCACACAAGTACACACACGGCTCTGCTACATCCACCTTGTAAACCCCTCCTGACCCCACACTAGTACACACACGGCTCTGCTACATCCACCTTGTTAAACCCCTCCCTGACCCCACACAAGTACACACACGGCTCTGCTACATCCACCTTGTAAAACCCCTCCCTGACCCCACACAAGTACACACACGGCTCTGCTACATCCACCTTGTAAACCCCTCCTGACCCCACACAAGTACACACACGGCTCTGCTACATCCACCTTGTAAACCCCTCCTGACCCCACACAAGTACACACACGGCTCTGCTACATCCACCTTGTAAAACCCCTCCCTGACCCCACACAAGTACACACACGGCTCTGCTACATCCACCTTGTAAAACCCCTCCCTGACCCCACACAAGTACACACACGGCTCTGCTACATCCACCTTGTAAACCCCTCCTGACCCCACACAAGTACACACACGGCTCTGCTACATCCACCTTGTTAAACCCCTCCCTGACCCCACACAAGTACACACACGGCTCTGCTACATCCACCTTGTTAAACCCCTCCCTGACCCCAATGTCCCACACATAAACGTTACCTCATCCATCCAGACCAGCACCATAATGAAAAGCGGCCAGCACAGCAGAGTCCTGCAGCCACCCTGGTCATGTGACCCGACTCCTCCCCTCCTGTGACCTCATCACAGGTCCTGTGCTGGCACCGCACACAAGATTACAGCCGAAGGAAGCGATGATCATTGCTGGCTGTAAGGGGCTGCGTCACTGCGTGGGTCCCTCGCGGAGGGCGCAGGATGGGGGCAGTACATGGGGGGCGTGGCGGCAGCCGGCGGGTATCCCAGACAGCGTGAGTGGGCCCTCCCATCTCGCCAGGGCCACAGGACTTGCCAGGGTGCTGACGCCGGCCCTGCCCCTGGGTACGAGCGACCAGTGAGTGACAGTGACATTCGGGGGCGGGGCCCACCGAGGGATCCAACGGTACCTCGGTGGGCCAGTCCGAGCCTGACAGTATAATAATAATTATAATAATATGATTTATAGATCACGAACATATTCCACAGACCTTTATGATAATCAGTATGAATTATAGGGCTCTGAAAAAAAGTCACAAATGCCAAGGTGTCCTCTTAGGCCTACTGTGGCGCCCCCAGAAGTATGGTCGCCACAGTGGCTTTGCCTTCCTCCAGGGGAGGGTAAGGCCAGGCTTGGAGGCAATGATGGGTCTCTCTCGCAGTCAATCTATGCATGCAACACAGTTCCACTCCAGGCCAGCAGGGGGAACTCTGAACCAGATTTGAAGGGAGGAGTGCTCTTAGTCACAACAGGAGAATCGGCAAGGGAACTCCTTTAAATGAGCAACCCCTGGGGCAGAGGGCCAACCCCCAGGAGTAGGACCACAAGGCCCAAGGAACTGGCGAGCCAAGTATGTGGGAGGGCGACCGATCCTTCCTATGGTGATTGACGGCATCCCCATGAACGCTTTGCTGGACACTGGCTCCCAGGTGACCACTATGCCGTACATTCTTTACAAGAGGTATTGGGCTGATTCAGAGCTTACCCGTGGCCCAACTGATGAACTGACAGTAGTTGCTAGTAATGGTCAGTCTTTGCCGCAGATAGGATGTAAAGAAATTACTGTTAAAGTGGGTCGGGTAGAGCTAGAGTCTCAAAGTCTGATAGTTGTTGATATTGACCAATGTGAATGTAATCCCATGATGACTCTTGGTACAAATGTAATTGAAAACTGTCTGTCTGAGGTTATTGTCTTGTTGCAACAGGTGGCTGAGACTGCTGGTTCCGGAGAACAACGAGTCCTGCAGAAGGAGATCAGAGCCCTGATGCAAAGACAACGGTAGAACTCTCTGGCGGAGAAATTGGCAGCGTCAGAGTGAGTGATCCCTTCCTCATTGCAATACCCCCCAGATGTGAAATGTTGGTTTGGTGTCGTGCAGCTATAGGTCTTAGAGGGAGAGATTACCAGGCATTGGTAGAACCAGTAAACTCCGATAGCAGGCCCACTGTCCTGACAGCCAGAGGGGTGGTTGATGTACGAAAGGGGAGAGTACCTGTACCCCTTTTGAATTGTGGGGAGGAGGAGGTCATGATACCTCGGTACGCCACAGTTGCTAAGCTGCTCACTGTCAATAACAACTCTTTGCAGGCAGCAGAGCCCTTGGTCTCATCTGATCAAGTGGAGGACACTGGCTCTGTGAATAAGATGGAGGAGTGATGCCAGCAACTGCAGGTGGGAACTGACTCGACGCCCTCCTACCAGAAAAATGGGGTTTACAGAGTGACACAAGAGTATGAGCGGGTATTCAGCAAACACCCACTAGATTTTGGGCAGGCAAAAGGGGTTCAACATCATATCCCCACTGGAGACCATCCACCCATAAAGGAGAGGTGCCGACCTATACCCCCAACACATTACCTATGTGCTAAGAGTATGTTGAGGGAGATGAAGGAAGCAGGCGTTATCAGAGACAGTTGTAGCCCATGGGCAGCTCCCATAGTTTTTGTAAAGAAAAAGGATGGTACCATGAGAATGTGTGTTGATTACAGGAAAATTAACAGCATTACACATAAAGACGCCTACCCACTACCTAGAACTGAGGAATCATTAACTGCACTTAAAACTGCTAACTACTTTTCCACCTTAGATCTCACTAGTGGGTATTGGCAGGTTCCTGTGGCAGAGGCAGACAAGGAGAAAACCGCATTTACCACTCCAATGGGTCTCTGTGAGTTCAATTATATGCCATTCGGGCTCTGCACAGCCCCAGGAACATTTCCAACGGCTGATGGAGTGTTGCCTGGGACACATGAACTTTAAGACGATCCTGTTGTACCTGGATGATGTCATTGTTTTCTCCAAAACCTATGAAGATCATCTGGAACACCTGGCTGAAGTGTTTGAAGCTTTGTCCAATTTCGGCCTGAAGGTGAAGCCCTCCAAGTGCCACCTCCTGAAGCCCAAGGTGCAGTATCTCGGTCATGTGGTCAGTGCAGAAGGTGTGGCACCAGATCCTGATAAGGTCACAGTCATCTGGGACTGGCCGACGCCCAGCAACCTTCATGAAGTACGCCAATTCCTTGGACTGGTAGGCTACTACCAAAGATTCATCAAAGGCTTTACTGAAATAGCCACCCCTATGCAAAATCTTCTGGTGGGGCAGTCCAAGAAGACCAAACAGAAAAATTCCACCTTTGAATGGACTGAAGAGTTGGAAAGGTCCTTCACCAGATTGAAGATGGCTCTCACAGGAGATGAAGTTCTGGCCTACCCAGATTATGACAAACCCTTTGTGCTGTACACTGATGCCAGCAACGTGGGACTAGGAGCAGTACTGTCGCAGGTACAGAATGGGAAAGAAAGAGTGATCTCCTACGCGAGCAGGAAGCTGCGCCCCACTGAAAGGAACCCTGACAACTACAGTTCTTTCAAGCTGGAGTTCCTTGCCATAGTCTGGGCTGTCGCCGAAAGGTTCAAACATTACCTAGCCTCCGCCAAGTTCACTATCTTCACGGACAACAACCCATTAACGCACTTGGACACTGCAAAACTAGGTGCACTGGAACAGCGATGGATGGCTCGGCTATCTAACTATGGGTTTACCATCAAGTACCAGGCAGGGCACAAGAATGCCAATGCTGATGTGCTGTCCAGAATGCCTAACCTACCAGATGCAGGAGAAGACCCTGAGGCTCTTGAAGAAATAGAGTTACCTCCCTTCCACAGGCCACTTGTGGCCCAGCGTGCTCAAGGATTGAGAAACAGACCGTCTGGCTTGAAGAAGGTCACCCTGAATCCATTGCCACATCATGACTGGGCAGAAACGCAAGATAGTGACCCTGCAGTCCGTCTGGTGAAGGAGCTACTGTCACAAGCTGACTCACGCCCAGAGTCGGATGCTCCTGAAGAAACCCAGCAGTTGTGGAAGGAGAGAGGCCGGCTGTTCATCTATGAAGGAAAACTGTGTCGGAGGAGTATCAATGCCCGTACTCATGAGCTGGTCTGGCAGGTGGTAGTCCCAAAGAGAGAGACATCAATTGTCCTAGAGGCATACCACAATGGAGCTGGACACTTTAGATGGAAGAAGTTGGAAGCATTGCTCTGGGAGAGGTTCTACTGGGCTGGTATGAGGAAAGCCATTGAGAGGTGGTGCCGGGAGTGTGGACAATGTAACCTGCGCAGAAAGGATCGAAACAGCCAGAGAGCTCCTCTACAGCCAGTCATCACCAAACAGCCCCTTGAGTTGGTAGCCCTGGACCATGTGAAGCTGGTTCCAAGCTGGTCCGGCTACATCTATGCTCTTACCATTGTGGACCACTGCTCAAGATTCCTGGTAGTTGTGCCTGTCAAAGATCAGACAGCCAGGACAGCAGCCAGAGCATTCCAACAGCACTTCTGTAGACCACATGGATATCCTGAAAGAGTGCTTACATATCAAGGTCCAGCTTCCGAGGCAGAAGTGTTCTAGGAATTCTGTAACTTGTATGGTTGTAAGAAGATTTGGACAACACCGTACCACCCACAGACCAATGGCATGTGTGAGAAGATGAACCAGGTAGTGATTGACCTACTGAAGATTTTGCCCTTGGAGGAGAGGAATCTGTGGCCAGAGAAGTTGCCAGATCTGGTGGACCTCTACAACCATACTCCAGTGAATTCCACCAACTGTAT
Organism: Dendrobates tinctorius; assembly: GCF_039654945.1. Classification (NCBI taxonomy): domain Eukaryota; kingdom Metazoa; phylum Chordata; class Amphibia; order Anura; family Dendrobatidae; genus Dendrobates; species Dendrobates tinctorius. The sequence goes on along the minus strand of NW_027361700.1, from coordinate 1,961,414 downwards.
CCCAACCTACTTAATGAGAGCAAGACCTGATAAACTGCCTATCGATTTTGACATGGCAGTCCTTACGCCCGAAGTAACGTCACCAGATGCTGACTGGGATACAGAAAGACAACAACAGAAGAGTTCAAGAATGCGTGGAAAAGAGTCTAGCCCAGGCAAGACAAAAGCAGGAAAAGCTTTACAATCAAAATGCACCTGCCGTTCCTTTGTCGCCGGGAGAACAGGTCTTAAAAAGGAAGAGAAGATTGCACATATTGGATGATCAATGGGAAGCTGAACCTTATACCGTTCTGCCTTCAAACTTTGATAATACCAAGGTATGCCTTTATAGCAAAGATGGAGGAGAAACCTCAGCAGCAATATCAAGAGATCACCTGAAACTATGTCCTGACCTGCTGAAGGAAAGAGTGGAAGAACCGGATAACATGCAACCCATAGAGGAAGAAGAGAAGGTCAGCACAATACTTGGGGAATTCCCTGCGAATTGGACTAAAGTAAATGATGCTATAGTGGTGCCGGTGTTGACATTTCCCCAATTGGTAGCACAGGAAGATGTGACTCAAGGAAATCCTGAGGATCAGGAAAATCAGGCAGCAGATGCCACACCAGCAGTGGAGCCAGAGAACCCTCGCCCTACCAGTGGTGAACCTGTTATGCCCCTGGTGAGTCTAAGAGTTCACAGACAATCTAGGATCCCTGTGCCATGCAGAACCCCCAGTAGTGTAACCAGTACATTACCCACTACACCAGTATTACGCAGGTCTACCCGCATTACACAAGGGATACCACCCATCAGATATCGTATATAGATAAATGTAAATGTTGAAATTCTATGTGTATATATGTAACTGTTTTTCAAGTTTTGTGCCTACAGGTAACCTAAGAGTTTCCTTTAGATTTGCCAGTTTTGTTTTATGGACATTGTACCACAGGACTTGTGTGGTCACCAATCTGTATATATTTCACCATTTGCCCAGGAATGGACCATGGTCATTGATGCTGGACTTATCATCATAGGACCATTTTTGAAGCACTTGGTTTTTGTAACTTTTTCTTTTTTTAACTCTTGTACAATTATTATTGTTTAACTGTTTATATGTTTTATGTTTTTGTTCAGCCCAGGAGTGCTGACTTGCACTCAGGGGGAGTGTGGTGCCCCCAGGGGTATGGTCGCTACAGTGGCTTTGCCTTCCTCCAGGGGAGAGTAATGCCAGGCTTGGAGGCAATGATGGGTCTCTCTCGCAGTCAATCTATGCATGCAACACAGTTCCACTCCAGGCCAGCAGGGGGAACTGTTATGATGAGTCACCGAAGGAGGAAAAAACAAAATACCAGCTAAGTCCAGAAAAACCAGAGAGGTTGGCAGCTATCGGATTGCACACCCCTGGACCTATCCACAACAACTAGCAGTAGCCGTGGGGGGTTCCTACGGTGCCCTAGACCCCTCAATCGCAGCCGGAGAACTACATAGCCTAAAGACAGAAAGAGGAAAAACTAAACTGCCCCAGAGCAGACCCCAAAGCAATAGGCAGCACCCAACATATAATGACGGTGAAGCAAGATGAAAACACAAACACAGATAGAAAGATAGGTTGAGCAAATGATGGGGCCCAAGCTAACTACATAGGACAGGATAGGAAAGCTGCTGTCTGCCATCCGCAAAAACCCTATCAAAATGAGCCAACCGACTGATAGGAAAAACAGGCCCTGAAGTCGCTAGGCTTCAAAAGACTATATCAGCACTCAGGTATATTCTGAAGACAGAGCAAAAGATCAACAGATCAGAGACAAAAATGGAATTCAGCTCACCCCCGGCCGGGGATGGCAGAACTCCCAAAAAACAAGGCAAAACAAAAACAAAACTGAAGAGTACAAAGCAGAGCAGAAAAACTTAGCTTTGAGATGCAGGAATCAGACTGGTCTCCAAGAATCCAGCAGGAAAATCACCAGCCAGGAAGAAGGGCGTCGGCAGCTTTATATCCAGTCCTCAATTCCAGCCACCCAGTCATCATCTAGCTGCCCAGGTGTTTGGTAATCAGCCTCACTACCTTCCTTCACCAGAGGAGGGAGTTCATCAGACCTCAATGGTGAAGGGAAAAATGAACTCACAACAGGGAACTCTGAACCGGATTTGAAGGGAGGAGTGCTCTCTGAGGGCCAAGAGGAAGGAGTGGTCAGTTAGTCTGCGGAGGGTGAAGTGTGCAGACGTGCGGAAGGAGCTGAGAGGACGAGCTCGTCTCTGGAGAGAGCGCATGAACTGGAGCCTGGTCTCCACGGTTGTACGGATACTAACGGTCCTGCAACAGACACCAGAGGAGTAGAAGGCTGTAAATGCCCTACTCCCATCTAAGACTTGAGGGCACAACAGCAGCTTGGATAGTGAGCCGGGACTCAGGAGAGATGAGTCCCTGAGATAGGCTACAGTTGTCTGCCGTGCAAGTGAGGTTCTTGAGAACATCTGTCCGGAGGAACTCCAGTGTAACTCAGTACTGGGAGTACTTCATTTGAATAAGCGCTAGTAAGGAGACTGCACAACCCATCTGCTGAGAGAGAATCCCTGAATTGCTTCCAGGCTAGCCTGCTCCAATACCACCTGTAATCAGGACCCTGGACTGCAGTTACCAAGTAAAGGTACAGAAATTGCACCCCACTGTGTCTTGTCTGCTTCCTACCTTTCCGGCACCGCTACATCCCCGTGCCGACCACATCTATACTGCCCTGGGACTATAGCTTCACCTGTTGGGAGCTTTTACATCTTTGCTGCACCATACCATCAGTCCCAGCGGATCTGCATGCAGCGTCGGCTTAAAACCTCCCTTGCCGAGCACCTCAGGTGGCGTCACAAACTATTCATCTAACTACATTCCACCATTCACATCTTCCTATTACTTGGGCGCCCAGGGCCACGGTCCGGGTCACCGCTGCTGTGACACATCCCACTGATACCGGCCCTGTACCGAGTACCCCACAGCCCTGGGAGGGCGACCCACTACCCCATGTCAGATGTGACAAGGGTACCAGCGAATAGTCTGATCTACAAAAAACATGAGATCCGGGGCGATGCATATCCCACATGGAATGGGCTTCTGTAATCTCGTCCGCATGCAGAAAAGATGAGCTCTAGAAATAAGTAGCCGACTCTCCTATCAGCATAACAGCAAAGGATGGGGAACGCTCCTTGTACCAATCTGCTGCACAACATCCGTTGTAGAAATCACAATGTTAGCCTCAAACATTTTCACCGCAAAAATCTGTTGGCTTTTATGGTAACGTGATCGTTCAAAACAGCATGTTGTTATCTGACGCAAATGACGATAAGAAGTACCCTTTAATTTCAAGGGAACCTGTTCCATTAAACAAGTAAACAAGCAGTCTGATCTCTAGATAATAGGTAACTGAACAGCAGAGTCTCAGTCCGGTCCTCAGAGAACAGAGAACCCCTAATGGGCTCCTGTGCAGGAGTAATTATCAGGGCCGGACTGAGACCAAAAAGCAGCCCTGGCACAAAAAAAAATTCACCAGCCCACATACAATGAATGTCCTCACCCAAATCATAGAACACTGACAGGTTGTGCCAACTTTTACTTTAGCTCATACACACACGTATCACACAGCTCACACAAGTAGCTCACACACACAAGTAGCTCACACACACATAGCTCACACGTATCACACACACAAAGCTCACACGTATCACACACAGCTAACACGTATCACAGCTCACACACACAAGTAGCTCACACAGCTCACGCTGACACACACGTATCACACAGCTTACACACACACACACAAGTAGCTCACACACGTATCTCACTCATGTATCACACAGCTCACACACACAGTTCACACACAGCTCACGCTCACACACAGCTCACACACAGCTCACGCTCACACAGATCATACACAGTTCACACACAGCTCACGCTCACACACACAGCTCACACGTATCACACACGCATGTATCACACAGCTCAAACAGCTCATGCTCACACACAGGTATCACACAGCTCATACACACAAAAAGTAGCTCATACACACGTATCACACAGCTCACACACAGTTCACTCACAGCTCACACTCACACACACAGCTCACACGTATCACACACGCATGTATTACACAGCTCACACACACACACACACAAGTAGCTCACACACACATATCACACACATGTATCACATAGCTCACACACACAGTTCACACACAGCTCACGCTCACACGTATCACACACATGTATCACACAGCTCACGCTCACACACGTATCACACAGCTCACACACACACACACAAGTAGCTCACACACACTTATCACACAGCTCACACGTATAACAGCTCACACGTATCACAGCTCACACACACAAGTAGCTCACACAGCTCACACACACATATCACTCAGCTTACACACACACACAAGTAGCTCACACACACGTATCTCACTCACGTATCACACAGCTCACACACGCAGTTCACACACAGCTCACGCTCACACACAGCTCACACTCAGCTCACACAGGTCACACAGCTCACACACACGTATCACACAGCTCACACATACACACAAGTAGCTCACACACACGTATCTCACACACGTATCACACAGCTCATGCTCACACACACAGCTCACACGTATCACACACGCATGTATCACACAGCTCACACACAGCTCACGCTCACACACACGTATCACACAGCCCACACACACACACAAATAGCTCACACACACGTATCACACAGCTCACACAAGTAGCTCACACACAAGTAGCTCACACACACAAAGCTCATACGTATCACACACACAGCTCACATATATCACACACACAGCTCACACGTATCACACACACACAGCTAACACGTATCTCAAACGTATCACAGCTCACACGTATCACAGCTCACACACACAAGTAGCTCACGCTCACACACACGTATCACACAGATCATACACACAAGTAGCTCACAGTCATGTATCTCACACACGTATCACACGGCTCACACACACAGTTCACACAGCTCACGCTCACACACCCAGCTCACACGTATCACACACGCATGTATCACACAGCTCACGCTCACACACAGGTATCACACAGCTCACACACACAAGTAGCTCACACACACATATCGCACAGCTCACACACACAGCTCACACGTATCACACACGCATGTATCACACAGTTCACACACACACGTATCACAGCTCACACACACATGTAGCTCACACACACATATCGCACAGCTCACACACACAGTTCACACACAGCTCATGCTCATACACACATCTCACACGTATCACACACATGTATCACACATGTAAGGTAGCGCTGTCATTCGTGTAGGGGATACTCGCTTGACAGCCAATAAATCACATCCGGCACAGGTTTTCCACAAAAACAATCACAGTCCATGCGGTTTATTTAGGCATTATAAACCATGACCAGCAACACAAAGTTCATATCAACAGCATAGCGTCCAAGACAGCGCTTCACTCTGTTATCCCTGTGGTCACACAGGTTATGCCATATGCAGGCTCTCTTAGCCTCACAGTTATATCCCTTCTCCGGGTTTACCTCATGGCTGCTTCTCCATACTGCAGACGTCCATTCCCTCCAGGGAACGGTCAGGCACGTGCAGCCATTAACACAGCGTTCACTTGCTGTCAGGAAGACAGCCCCATCTCTCTCAGACAGGACCTTTCAAAATGGACCAACCGGGTCCCTGCATTCACTCATGTGACCTACCCTGGCCACCTTATATGGTCCGTAGCCACACCCACTGGGTCACATGGCTATGACCTCATCACAGGTCCTTCAACCACTCATACACACTTTACAATAGCGTTCTTAAACACACCTCTGGGTGGGTTTGTAGGTAACTGGTCCTGCCCGTCTCACCAGCTACCTGGAGACTTCTCCCTGACACATTGGAGCGAAAGATCAGCTCTGCTGATCAGCACATAAGCAAGCCTCCATCCCAAGGCCACCCACCTTGAGATACATAACGATCCTTTAGCACCCTGCTCCTGTTACCACTCTGGACAAGGCTATCCATTCGTCCTGGGACACCCCACACAGCGCCCCCTAGTGGACACAGTGGTCACTACACCACACACAGCTCACGCTCACACACACGTATCACACAGCTCACAGCTCACGGTCACACACACATGTATCACACAGCTCGCACACAGCTCACGCTCACATACACAGCTCACAAGTATCACACACGCATGTATCACACAGCTCACACACAGCTCACGCTCACACACACGTATCACACAGCTCACACACATACGCACAAGTAGCTCACACACATATCACACACACGTATCACACAGCTCATAAACACAGTTCACACAGCTCACGCTCACACACAGCTCACACGTATCACACACGCATGTATCACACAGCTCACAGCTCATGATCACACACAAACAGCTCACATACACATATGTATCACACAACTCACACACTCAAGTAGCTCACACAGCTCACACTCACACACAGCTCACGCTCACACACAGCTCACGCTCACACACAGCTCACACACACACAGCTCACACGCATGTATCACAGCTCACACACACAAGTAGCTCACACACGTATCTCACACAGCTCACACGTATCACACAGCACACACGCATGTATCACACACACAAGTAGCTCACACACGCATGCATCACACAGCTTACACACACACAGCTCACGTTCACACACACGCATGTATCACACACCTCACACGCAAGTAGCTCTCACACGTATCACACAGCTGACACACAAGTAGCTCACGCTCACACACAAGTATATCACACATACATGTATCACATACGTATCTCACACACACGTATCACACAGCTCACATACACAGCTCACAATCACACGCAGCTCACACACGTATGTATCACACAGCTCTCACACACACAGCTCACACACACAAGTAGCTCACACGCATGTATAACACAGCTCACACATGCATGTATCACACACGCATGTATCACACAGCTCACACACACAGCTCACGCTCACACGTATCGCACAGCTCACACACGTATCACACATACACACAGCCACACACATACATACACACAACCACACACATACACACAGCCACACACACACATACACACATACACACAGCCACACACATACATACACAGCCTCACACAACCTAACACATGCACACAGCCTAACACACACTCTCCTCTGTGGTGCAGAGGAAGCTGGTATCCACCTGCAGCTCTTCAGCTTCTCCTACACACAGCAGTTCTGTCCCTGCACATTCCCCGGTCTCTCCTCTCTACCGGGATGCTAGCAGATGAGAGCAGGCGAAGCTGTCACCTGCTGACAGGAGCTTATCTCTCCCTGGGATCAGCCTCCTATGCTGACCTTATTCTGATTTCATCTTGATTGCTGCACTGGCTCTCCCTCAGAGCGAGCTGTACAGGACAACAACAGCCATAGCGACGCCCCTGGAGGAGAGCAGAGAGGTGTCGTGTGTGCGCCCAGGCGGCCCTTTCAAATTTCTGACCTGCGCCCTGTGTGTGCGCACTCTCCTGCTTGCCCGCACTGAAGAGGGCCGCGGCCGCGCTCACACACTGAGGCAGGCCGCTGCGGCCCTTATCAGCGCACAGGAGCTCGAGCGCACACAGGTCAGAAGATTTAAAGGGCCAGCGGCCCATTTTGTAGTTCAGAGCCGCCGGACCACCGGGAATCTGCCCGGTTCGCCAGATTAAATCCGGGCCTGGTAATTATTGTGTATTTTGGCCAAAATATTAACTAACACCTCACATATTTTATGTGTTTTTTGCACATTTTTTCAGGGTGCAGTTGGGCCCGTTTGGTCTTGTAAACTGTGGTGTCTGTTCACATAGGATGCATTTGGATAGCGCTAGACAGCCCACCTAATCTAATAGAAGAGCATCACTAATAGGCTGTTAACCTGGATGCTGGGCATTAGGGCAGTGCAGGGACAGGCTCAGGTTCGAGCTCAGGAGGTGTCCATCCCTCATTCCCTATTGGCAGGGTCTTCCTCTCCCCCTTACCATCCCGTTGTGTGTGTTGTGCCGTCCGCTGGACGGACCCGTTGGGTCGTCACATATCGTGACATTTTTAAAATTATGATAACACTACACTCCTGTATATCCCCCATCTCCTGTGCTAAATATACTCTGGCAATACATAATAAGACACTCATACACGGCTGTTAGATATTAATTGACTTCTTTATTAACTTAATTTATGATATCAAATGTAGATATTCCCACTAGTCGTATTGGGCAATAGCCATGTAGCCCTGATAATGATGATGGGCCCTGGACTCACGCAGAGTCATCCTTCAGCGCTCAGGAGTGGAAAAGCCCCCAGGGAAACCTTCAGGGAACCATGGCTGACAGTCTGCTCTTCCCTTGGGCAGTGTTGGATAATGGCAGCATGTGGCATAGATTGGGGTGGATGCAGCAGAAGATTCACTTACTCTGTGATTACATCGGACAGTGGAAAGTCCGATAAAGAGAACAGAGACCGAGCCCAGAACTTGCCTCGTACTGAAGTGAGGGCTCATCCATAGATCCCAACCGTCCCGAATTCCGCGGGACAGTCCCGTTTTTCACCCGCCCACCTGCTGTCCCGCCCAGGACTCTATTTTTCCCGCACTGCAGGGAGATAAGCCGCATGCCCCCCTCCCCCCATACACCCCATCCTCGCCCTCCCAGAGACCTACCACAGCCCCTGACAGCCTGTAATGACATCCTAGACTGTTCTCTCTTCTGTGCGCACAGGACCTGTGATGAGGTCACAGGAGGGGAGGAGTCAGGGGTCACATGATCAGGGGCTTCGGTCCGAGGCCCCTGATCATGTGAACCCTGACTCCTCCCCTCCTGTGACCTTATCACAGGTCCTGTGCGCACAGCCCTTGGTGAATGCAGGACTCTGCTGTGCTGGTTGTCATGGTGCTGGAAGATGGGAAGTTTATGTGTGCGGTCAGGAGGGGTTTACAGTGTGGAAGTAGCAGAGCCGCGCGTGTACGAGGTGTACGGAGCAGAGCCGCGCGTGTACGAGGTGTACGGAGCAGAGCGGCGCGTGTACGAGGTGTACGGAGCGGAGCTGCGTGTGTATGGAGCAGAGCGCGCGTGTACGAGGTGTACGGAGCAGAGCCGCACATGTACGAGGTGTACGGAGCAGAGCCGCGCGTGTATGAGGTGTACGGAGCAGAGCACAGCCGCGTGTGTACGGAGCAGAGCCACGCATGTACGAGGTGTACGGAGCAGAGCCGCGCATGTACGAGGTGTACGGAGCAGAGTCGCACGTGTACAAGGTGTACGGAGCAGAGCCGTGTGTACGAGGTGTGCGGAGCGGAGCCGCGTCTGTACGAGGTGTACGGAGCAGAGCCGCCAGTGTACAAGGTGTATGGAGCAGAGCCGCATGTGCACAGAGTGGAGCCACGTGTGTATGGAGCAGAGCCGCGCGTGTACGAGGTGTAAGGAGCAGAGCCGCGTGTGTATGAGGTGTACGGAGCGGAGCCGCGTGTGTACGGAGCAGAGCCGTGGGTGTACGAGGTGTACGGAGCAGAGCCGCGCATGTACGGAGTCGCGTGTGTACGAGGTGTGCAGAGCGGAGCCGCATCTGTACGAGGTGTGCGCAGCCGCGTGTATACGAGGTGTACAGAGCAGAGCCGCATGTGTACAAGGTGTATGGAGCAGAGCCACGTGTGGACGAGGTGTGCGGAGCTCAGCCGCATGTGTACGGAGCGGAGCCGCGTGTGTACGAAACAAAGCCGCGTGAGTATGAGGTGTACGGAGAAGAGCCGTGTGTACGAAGTGTACAGAGCGGAGCTGTGTGTACCGAGCGGAGCCGAGTGTATTCGAGGTGTACAGAGCGAAGCCGTATGTGTAGGAAGTGTACGGAGTGGAGCCATGGTTGTACGAGGTGGACGGAACGGAGCCCTGTGTGTACAAAGTGTACGGAGCGGTGTTTACTGAGCGGAGCAGATCCGTGTGTACGGAGCAGAGCCGCGTGTGTACGAGGTGTATGGAGCAAAGCGGCATGTGTACAAGGTTTAGGGAGTGGAGCCTTGTGTGTACAAGGTGTACAGAGCGTGACTGCATGTGTACAAGGTGTACGGAGCAGAGCCGCATATGTACGAGGTTTACGGAGTGGAGCCATATGTGTACTGAGTGGAGCCGTGTGTGTGTGTGCGAGGTGTATGGAGCGGTGTGTGTACGAGGCATACAAAGCGGAACCATGTGTGTATATTAGGTGTGCGGAGCCATGCGTGTTCAAGGTGTATGGTGGGGAGCATTCATACCTCCTAACCATCCCAGATCCAGCAGGACAGTCCCGATTTTGATTCTGCCCCACTGCCCCAGCCAGGAGGTTACTTTTCCTGCAGACAAGGAGCACTTTAAAATTCGCACGTGACTTTCCACCGGAAGTGACGTGCTGGAAGCTGACCGGAAATGAGGTAATTTCGGGAGGAGATTGTGATGGAACCATGGAGGCACTTCAGGGAATTCTTCAGCTACATCACTGTGTTCTCCTCCAGCAGCGCAGACAGCAGGATCGCCTTGGAATCGGGATGTCGGCCATGTGAGCGGATCAATCATGATTAGTGTTGAGCGATACCATCCGATATCCAGAAATATCGAATCGGATTGAATCGGCCCGATACCCGATACTTTTTGTGTATCCGATACCGGAAGTCCCAGTCAAGTCAATGGGACAGAAATATCGGATTTAAAAAAACCCCTTTCTTTCCTTGTACGTCAAGTTCGGGAGGGGGGAAGAGTGTGGGCAGTGCGTGGGCGGACACTGTGCGTGTCTGTGTGTGCGGGCGGGCTCTGTGCGGGCCTCTCGGGGGTCTGTACGGGCCTAACGGGGGTCTGTGCCGGCTGCCGGCAGTCTGTACGGGCCTGCCGGGGTCTGTGCCGGCTGCCGGGGGTCTGTACGGGCCTGCCGGGGGTCTGTGCCGGCTGCCAGTGGTCTGTGCCGGCTGCCGGCGGTCTGTACGGGCCTGCCGGGGGTCTGTGCCAGCTGCCGGGGGTCTGTACGGGCCTGCCGGGGTTCTGTGCCTGCTGCCGGGTGTCTGTGCGGGCCTGCCGGCGGTCTGTACGGGCCTGATGGGACAGTAGTAGTCCCATCATCCGGCTAATGTGTTGAATGTAAAAAAAAGCAAAAAAAAACCATACATACTACATACATACTACATACATACTTCATATATACTACATTCATACAACATACATACATACTACATACATACTACATTCATACAGCATACAGTACATACATACTACATATATACTTCATATATACTACATTCATACAGCATACATACATACCACATACATACTACATACATACTTCATATATGCTACATTCATACAGCATACATACATACTACATACATACTACATACATACTACATATATACTACATTCATACAGCATACATACTACATACATACTACATATATGCAACATACATACTACATACATACTTCATATATACTACATTCATACAGCATACATACTACATACATACTACATATATACTACATTCATACAGCATACATACATACTACATATATACTACATATATACTACATTCATACAGCATACATACATACTACATATATATAACATTCATACAACATACATACATACTACATATATACTACATTCATACAGCATACATACATACTACATACATACTACATACATACAACATACATACTACATATATACTACATTCATACAACATACATACTACATACATACTACATATATACTACATTCATACAACATACATACATACTACATACATACATACAACATACATAAAACATGCTACAGATATACTACATACATACTTCCCGTGGAGAACAGCAGCATCAGCTGAAGCGACCGTTCTCTAGGGGCTCCTGGAATCCAATGACGGGAAGTAGGTATCCTTCCGCACTGTATTCCTCTGCCACTGTAAAAAAAATAGTCCCTAGTCTCACTTTATAGCAAAAGCTGTGTGGGAACTTTCTCACACAGCGATGCCAAAAGTGAGACTAGGGACTATTTTTTTTTACAGTGGCGGAGGAATACAGTGCGGAAGGATACCTACCTCCCGTCATTTGATTCCTGGAGCCCTAGAGAACGGTCGCATCAGCTGATGCTGCTGTTCTCCATGGGAGATCGGCGTGGGACACTCGTGGATTTCTGCAGAACAAGGAGTATTTGGTGGTTTGTTTTTTTCATATTTTTTTCACAGATGACACTGGCTTCGTGGAACAATGTGACAAGTAATGGTGAGTATGTACTCTATGTTATATGTACTGTATGTCTATATGTATGTATTGTATGAATGTATGAATGTATAGTATGTAGTATGTATGTAGTATGTATGTAGTATATCTGTAGCATGTTTTATGTATGTTGTATGTATGTATGCTGTATGAATGTAGTATATATGTAGTATGTATGCTGTGTGAATGTAGTATGTATGTAGTATGTATGTTGTATGAATGTAGTATATATGTAGTATGCATGTATGTATATATGAATGTTGCATATATGTAGAATGTATGTAGTATGTATGTATGCTGTATGAATGTAGTATATATGTAGTATGTATGTAGTATGTATGTATGTATGCTGTATGAATTAAGTATATATGAAGTATGTATGTAGTATGTATGCTGTATGAATGTAGTATATATGTAGTATGAATGTAGTATGTATGTATGTATGTTGTATGAATGTAGTATATATGAAGTATGTATGTAGTATGTATGTTTTTTTGGGTTTTTTTACATTCAACACATTAGCCGGATGATGGGACTACTACTGTCCCATCATTGGCTAATGTGTCAATCACTGTCATTGCAGCAGGCACCGCCCGATGGGACTTGTAGTCCGATCGGACGATGCCTGCACACACACAGACCTCCGGCAGGCCCGTACAGACTGCCAGCAGCCGGCACAGACCCCCGGCAGGCCCGTACAGACCGCCGGCAACCGGCACAGACCCCCGGCAGGCCTGTACAGACCGCCGGCAGCCGGAACAGACCCCCGGCAGGCCCGTATAGACCGCCGGCAGCCCACACAGACCCCCGGCAGGCCCGCACAGACCGCGCATCATGATGCGCACAGACCGCGCATCATGATGACATCATTTCAGCAGCCAATCACAGCCACAACAGTGGCTCATTGCATTATGGGAACTTCCGATTCCGGTATCCGATATTGAAAAAATATCGGTACTCGGTATCGGAATTCCGATACAGCGAATATTGGCCGATACCCGATATTTGCAGTACCGGAATGCTCAACACTAATCATGATATGTCCTGCATCAGGAGGCTCAGGTGGGCACTACAATGGGAGCCGGGCTACTATAGTATATTTATAGAATCTTTATTTCTTTTGCTGTTTCTCTCTCTCTTCTTTCTTTCTTTGCCCACTTCCTTTCTCTCTAATCTATTCTTTCTTTTGCTCTGTTCTTTCTTTCCCCTCTTTCTTTCTCTAATCTTTCTTTCTTTCTCTCTGTTCTTTCTCTCTCTCTCTGTTCTTCCTTTCTCTCTCTCTGTTCTTTCTCTCTGTTCTCTTTCTTTCCCCTTTTTCTCTCTGTTCTCTTTCTTTCCCCTCTTTCTTTCTCTCTGTTCTTTCTCTCTCTCTGTTCTTTCTCTCTCTCTCACTCTATTCTTTCTTTTCCCCCTTTTTCTTTCTTTCTTTCTCTGTTCTTTCTTTCTATTTCTTTCTCTCTCTGTTCTTTCTTTCTCCTTTTTCTTTCTCTCTCCCTCTGTTCTTTCTTTCTTACCCCTATTTCTTTTTTTTTCTCTCTCTCTGTTCTTTTTTTCTGTCCCCTCTCTTTCTCTCTGTTCTTTCTTTCCTTCTCTGTTTCCTTCTTTCCCCTCTTTGTTTCTTTATTTCTCTCTCTTTCTTTCCCCTCTTTCTTTCTCTATCTCTATGTTCTTTCTTTCTCTTTCTTTCCCCTCTTTCTCTCTCTAATCTTTCTTTCTTTCTCTCTCTGCTCTTCCTTTCTTTCTCTGTTTTTTTCTTTCTTTCTCTTTCTTTCCCCTCTTTCTTTCTCTCTGTTCTTTCTTTCCCATCTTTCTTTCTCTCTCCCTCTCTGTTCTTTCTTTATTTCTTTCCCCTCTTTCTTTTTTTCTCTCTCTCTGTTCTTTTTTCTGTCCCCTCTTTTTTTCTCTCTGTTCTTTCTTTCTCTCTCTCTGTTTCTTTCTTTCTTTCCCCTCTTTCTTTCTCTCTCTGTTCTTTCTTTCCCCTCTTTCTTTTTCTCTCTCTCTCTCTGTTCTTTTTTTCTGTCCCCTCTTTCTTTCTCTCTGTTCTTTCTTTCTCGCTCTCTGTTCTTTCTTTCCCCTCTTTCTTTTTTCTTTCTCTCTCTGTTCTTTTTTTCTGTCCCCTCTTTCTTTATCTCTGTTCTTTCTTTCTTTCTTTCTTTCTTTCTCTCTGTTCTTTCTTTCTTTCTCTCTGTTTCTTTCTTTCATTCTTTCTCTGTTCTTTCTTTCCCCTCTTTCTCTCTCTTTGTTCTTTCTTTCACTGTGTTCTTTCTTTCCCCTCTTTCTTTCTCTCTCTAATCTTTTTCTTTCTCTCTCTCTAATCTTTCTTTCTCTCTGTTCTTGCTTTCCCCTCTTTCTTTCTTTCTCTTTCTCTGTTCTCTCTTTCTTTCTTTCTCTCTGTTCTTTCTTTCCCCTCTTTCTTTCCCTCTCTGTTCTTTCTTTCTCTCTCTGTTTTCTTTTTTCTCTCTCTGTTCTTTCTTTTCCTCAGTACCAGTCAATGTGCTAACAGTACCAGCCACTGTGCCCATAATGCCAGCCACTGTGCACATAATGCCAGCCACTGTGCCCTCAGTATCAGTCAGTGTGATCAGCAGCACTAAATGGGTGCGGTTGGGGCATGGACATGGGTGTGACTAGTTGTGAAATGGGTGTGGTCATGGCGTGGCTTACAATTTGCCACGGCACGCTGCTCGTGCCGCAACCTTTGTCCCTCTTTCCCTTCTTCAAAAGTTGGGAGGTATGCTCATCTGCTCCTGACAAGGTGGCCACCATATCATTGACTTGTCATTGTCGTCGCCTCCAGACATAACCCATCTTCATTATGGGGGGCACACAGTGAAACCCATGCTCAGGAACAGTGATTTGCAGATAGAGGAAACAGAAGTGATTATGTATCAGCCAAATATTACATATCAGAAACATGCACACAAAGTACCCCCGGTCACTGCTGATAATTACCCTCCTCTTAGCGGGATTATATTGATGTCTATGGTGAGACACTGACACTTGTTATAGCCGCAACTTCGAGATCATTCTTATTCTGGTTCACACCTCTGTATACAAAATAATTCTGCATTGATTAATTTACTAAAATATCTTTATAGGGGATGGAACTCAGTTTTTTGTACAACATTTCCAATCCTTTGCTTTCAGTCACCAGTTATAAAACTGGCAACCACAAGGGTGCCTATACATTGAGCTGAATGAGAGCTCTCCCGAGAACTGACTACAAGCAGTCAGAGTTTGACCATAGTTGTGTGTAGAGATGCAGGAGATCTATATATGTTTTTAACTCATTGTCACTTCTGTTCTGACCTTCTAGAAAAATTTCACTTGTTGTCACACCTTTAACTTTCACAACTTCTCAAGGTCGTCCTACTCACTGCATTCACCACTCTGATCCTTCAAGTGTTGGGCCAATGCCATGAACTGCCTCTTGCAGCAATGGCATTATTGCTACATCCTCATGTTGCTGAGAGTCTCCACCAGCCATTGTTCATATGAGTCTGATTGTTGACTTTTGAATTGATATTTGTTGCAACTTATTGTTCTGATATTGTGCTGATTGTACAATCAACGTTTGCTAATATGTTGATTACCCATTGTATTAGTCCATGGAGCTTGTTGACCTGCAAACAGTGAAGGACAAACTATGCAGATTGATTGAATGATTGAATACTCTATGGATGATGCCCTGGAGGACAGCTGTTGGTATAAAAAGGCACTACTGTTCTTCTGCAGAGAGACTTGACAGACTAGCAACCAGAGAACCATGGCCCCAGCTGAAGGAATACAGATCTGCTCCATTGGCCGACACTGAACCCATGGAGATGTTTGGAGAAGCCAGGTTGGGACAATCAGGTCACCTGGCCACATACCTCAATAGACTGTCAGCTTCTTAAGCTTGCCGATACCTTCTCTCTGTGAGTGCTTGCAAAAAGCGGGGTGCCTCTGACTGAGGTAGTTTGTCCTGAAAGCCACAAAAGTCACAGCTGCTCTAATCCTAGCGAGCCAGTGGAAGGGTGAAATTCTGTAATTTGCACCATCTTGTGTATGTGCTGGGACTGTACTATGTGTTATTAACTGTTGGTAGTTCAATATGTTTTTGTCACACTGTTTTACCCTCACCCTGTTGTCTGAGTAGTATTCTGGCATTCATTGGGATGAGCCCTGGTCCATGCAGTCTTTCTAAAGACAGCTGGGCCAGTGGATGAGAGCACCCATTGACCCTCGTATCTCCACATGGTCTATCCACTGCCAGTAGGGGATATATTAGGCAGGTCCTCCCTCCACACCTTGCCTGGACTTGGGTTCTGTTGTAGTTAGTCTCCAGTTTCCTGTCTAGGTGCATTCTTATTTGTTGCTGACCCAGCTTGTTTACCTGTTTTGTCTGATCTCTCCACTCCTGATCTCACCTTTGTATTTTGAATCTGTGATGCTGCCCCGACCTCAGACTGTTGGACTACTTCTGTCTTTGTTCTCTGTGCCTCGCATTTTCTCTAGTAAAGACCAGATAATCACTTATTCACCCCCCTCCAGGGTAAGCATGGCCAATGACGCAGTGGGTCCACACTCATCGCTGTCACACTTGTAAACTATTCATTGACATCACAGTTTGACGTCATGGCTGTTGTTATTATTAGCTTCAGTCAATAATCACTTTACTGTGTTCACAGTGTATTCATGATCTTAATTAACCTAATGTAAGGCTTTGTGGTTGCGAGATGTGACCCGTCTGTGGTTGAGAGTAGAGTTGAGCGAAACGGGTCGAAAAAATTCAAAAGTCGCCGACTTTTGGCAAAGTCGGGTTTCATGAAACGAAACCCGACCCTAGGATGAGGTCGGCCACGAGGTCGGCGACTTACGCGCCAAAGTCGCGTTTCAAAAGTTTGTTTTGCGCTCTTTTTCAGCCAATCAGGATCCACGGACACTGTGGGCAACGTGATGACATAGGCACGGGTCACCACCATCTTTCAGAAGGGCATGCAAGTGATTGGCTTGCTTTGGTGGGCGTCACAGGGGGTATAAAAGGGCGTGCACGCCGACCGCCATCTTACTTCTGCCGATCTTAGCATAGGGAGAGGTTGCTGCTGATTCTGTAGGGAGAGCGTTAGGCAGGGAAGAAGACAGAAAAACTGCTTCTGCTGCTAGCGATTTGGCCTGCACAACACACCAGTCACTGTGTGTGCAGTGCAAGGGGAGGCTATATAGTGGTGTATCAGTGGTGTTGGTTGTTGGGCTGCCTTCTAAGGCTTCCTGACAGGCTGGCATTGCTGTTTACCCACTGCTCCGCAAACTGCTTTTTTAAAAGCAATCCAATCTCCCTTATCCTCTAGTCACTTTGGTCACAGCTGCGCCATCGAGCCTGTCACATAGCGCTCAGATATTCATTGGGCCTCAAACTGCTTTTTTAAAAGCAAGCCCAATTTTTTTTTTTGTCCTGCTGAGAAGAAAAAAAAACTGCTTCTGCTGCTGATAGCAATTTGGCCTGCACAACACACCAGTCACTGTGTGTGCAGTGCAAGGGGAGGCTATATTGTGGTGTATCAGTAGTGTTGGTTGTTGGGCTGCCTTTTAAGGCTTCCTGACAGGCTGGCATTGCTGTTTACCCACTGCTCCGCAAACTGCTTTTTTAAAAGCAATCCAATCTCCCTTATCCTCTAGTCACTTTGGTCACAGCTGTGCCATCGAGCCTGTCACATAGCGCTCAGATATTCATTGGGCCTCACACAATCCAAAAGTGTCCAGTGTCCAAAAGTGTGTGCAGAGATTCAAAATCTCCCTTATCCTCTAGTCACTTAGGTCACAGCTGTGCCATCGAGCCTGTCACATAGCGCTCAGATATTCATTGGGCCTCACACAATCCAAAAGTGTCCAGTGTCCAAAAGTGTGTGCAGAGATTCAAAATCTCACTTATCCTCTAGTCACTTAGGTCACAGCTGTGCCATCGAGCCTGTCTCATAGTGCTCAGATATTCATTGGGCCTCACACAATCCAAAAGTGTCCAGTGTCCAAAAGTGTGTGCAGAGATTCAAAATCTCCCTTATCCTCTAGTCACTTAGGTCACAGCTGTGCCATCGAGCCTGTCACATAGCGCTCAGATATTCATTGGGCCTCACACAATCCAAAAGTGTCCAGTGTCCAAAAGTGTGTGCAGAGATTCAAAATCTCACTTATCCTCTAGTCACTTAGGTCACAGCTGTGCCATCGAGCCTGTCACTTAGCGCTCAGATATCAGTGGGCCTCACACAATCCAAAAGTGTCCAGTGTCCAAAAGTGTGTGCAGAGATTCAAAATCTCACTTATCCTCTAGTCACTTAGGTCACAGCTGTGCCATCGAGCCTGTCACATAGCGCTCAGATATCAGTGGGCCTCACACAATCCAAAAGTGTCCAGTGTCCAAAAGTGTGTGCAGAGATTCAAAATCTCACTTATCCTCTAGTCACTTAGGTCACAGCTGTGCCATCGAGCCTGTCACATAGCGCTCAGATATTCATTGGGCCTCACACAATCCAAAAGTGTCCAGTGTCCAAAAGTGTGTGCAGAGATTCAAAATCTCACTTATCCTCTAGTCACTTAGGTCACAGCTGTGCCATCGAGCCTGTCACATAGCGCTCAGATATTCATTGGGCCTCACACAATCCAAAAGTGTCCAGTGTCCAAAAGTGTGTGCAGAGATTCAAAATCTCCCTTATCCTTTAGTCACTTAGGTCACAGCTGTGCCATCGAGCCTGTCACATAGCGCTCAGATATTCATTGGGCCTCACACAATCCAAAAGTGTCCAGTGTCCAAAAGTGTGTGCAGAAATTCAAAATCTCCCCTGTCCTATAGACACCTTGTACCTTGTTTTACATACTATATAGTTTGTTGGATTTTGTCTACATTTCTACCAAAAATGAGGAAGGCTGGTGGAAGAGGCCGTGGAATTGGGTGGGGGTTGGCAGCTGGTAATGATGGTGTTGGTGGTGGATCTGATGGTAGTGGCAAGAGCAAAATAGGACCGAATGCAGGAGGTGTTGAGCCTGCGTCATCGTCTGGCTACATAAGGCCTCGAACGCTTAGTTTTCTAGGAGTTGGCAAACCGCTTTTAAAGCCAGAGCATCAGGAAAAAGTTTTGTCTTACATTGCTGACTCAGCCTCCAGCTCTATCGCCTCCTCTTCTTCAGTTGTAAAATGTAAAAGCACTGAGTCGTCATTGGAGGCTCATGTTCATGAACCACACCTTTCCTTGTGTCCTTCACCCCAACCAAGATTGAAGGATGACGCAGGCCATACTACTGATTACTCCATGGAGCTGTTTTCACATACCATGCCTGGATTATCAAGTGAAATGGTGAATTACCCAGGCCAAGATGAATCTGACATGGAGTGCACTGATGCACAGCCGCTGATGGATGATTCTGCTGGTACATTCACTCAGAGCACTACATTGTCCTCGCAGTGTACAGAGCCAGATTCTGACCCTGATGAGACTCAGGTGCCCCTTCCCGCACACTATACCACCATACACGGTGACACAGAGGAAGGTGCACATGACATAGAAGAGGAGGTGATGGATGACCCAGTTGTTGACCCAGATTGGCATCCATTGGGGGAAGAGGGTGCTGCTTCCAATAGCTCAGATGAGGAGCATCCACAGCAGACATCGACATCGCAACAGCTGTTATCTGGCAGGCCCGGAGCACTCCAAAGACAGGTTCCAAACATCAAAAGAGTTGCTGGACAGCTTGTCCAGAGGGTCAAAAGATCACAGCGTGCTAGGCCGCAAAATGTCTGCCAAAGTAGGAAGAGTGCAGTGTGGCACTTTTTTGAACAAAATCCTCATGATCAGGCTAAGGTTATCTGTAAGAAGTGCGCAAAGACCTTTAGCCGAGGGAAAAATCTGAAAAATTTGAATACCAGTTGCATGCTTAGACATTTAACCAGCATGCACTTGCAAGCGTGGACACAACACCAAACCTCAAGTGCCACATGTGCAACTGATCACAACGAAGGTAGTCAGCAACGCTACATTGTTTCCCCCACTGTAAGCCCACCGGTTAGCACAGCAGCAAATGTTGAGGTGTCGTTGCAAGGCCACAGCAGTCAGGGAATCCCACTGTTATATCAACGAAAGACTGATTCTAGGCCATCAGAAAGAACACCAACTCCATCACCATCATCAACCCTCTCTCAGTCCGCCCTGTCCACCGCTACTTCCACCATATGCAGCTCTCAAGTCCAGCTCACCCTCCCAGACACTATGAGTAGGTCAAGAAAGTACTCAGTCTCTCATCCGCGTACACTGGGTTTGAACGCCCACATTGCCAAACTAATCTCGTTTGAGATGATGCCCTTTCGGTTGGTGGAAAGCACAGCTTTCCGCGAACTCATGGCCTATGCAGTACCACGCTATGACCTACCCAGTCGCCACTTCTTCTCTCGCAAAGCCATCCCAGCCCTCCACCATCATGTGAAAGACCGCATTGTCCATGCACTCAAGCAGTCAGTGAGCGGAAAGGTGCACCTCACTACTGATGCATGGTCCAGTCGGCATGGCCAGGGCCGTTACGTGTCCATCACTGCGCACTGGGTTAATGTGGTGGATGCAGGGTCCACAGGGGACAGCGGTGGTGGGACAGTGCTGCCTAGCCCACGGTATAGGAAACAGTTGGCTGTAGGCGTTCCACCCTCCTCCTCCTCCACCTCCTCCTCCTCCAGAAGCGAAAGCTCGTCCACAGAGCGCAGTCGTACGAGCACTCCATCTGCAGCTGCCACTGTTGCACACGATGTGTCCCCCTATCGAGCAGCTAGTGGAAAGCGTCAGCAGGCTGTGTTGCAGATGATGTGTTTGGGCGACAGACATACCGCCGAGGTGCTGGCCGAGTACTTGAAGCGACAAACTGAGTCATGGCTGGGCAGTGTACATCTTGAGGCAGGCAAGGTAGTTAGTGATAACGGCCGTAATTTTGTGGCAGCCATAGCCCTTTCAAAACTCAGCCACATACCTTGCTTGGCTCACACCTTGAACCTGGTGGTGCAGTGCTTCCTCAAAAATTATCCGGAGTTAACAGCCCTGCTCCAGAAGGTGCGAAGACTGTGCGCGCACATCCGCCGGTCGCCTGTACACTCCGTTCGTATGCAGAAGCTGCAGCGATTGCTCCACCTTCCCAACCACCGCCTCATTATCGACATTGCAACAAGGTGGAACTCCACCCTGCACATGGTGGAGCGGCTGTGCGAGCAGAGGCAGGCCATAATGCATTTGTGGGAGGATACACGGCCAGGCACTTTGAGAGCAGACATGGAGTTGACAGGTGTGCAGTGGTTGAAGCTGAAAGACCTCTGTAAAGTCCTTCAGTGTTTTGAGGAATGCACACGGCTGGTAAGCGCAGAGCATCCCACTTATGCGTCTGCTCATGCAAACTTTGACGCACCTTAAGGAGCAGGCGTCTGCAGCCAATGTTGATGAGGAGGAAGAGGAGGAGGGAATCCTTGATGACATTCAGCCATTGTCTGCTCAGGGACCTCTCCTGGACGAGGTGGAGGAAGAAGAGGAGGAGGAGGATGATGATGGGGATGATTACTTAGGGGAGGAGGATGCATCTCGTGGGCAAGTGAAAATGTTGGCGTGGCAAGGTCTGGTACAGGGTTTGTGCGTGACTGGAGGGATGTGGATTTGCCAGAAAGTGCTCCTCCAACCAGCACTCGCAGTGCATCATTGACACCGGGAACATTGGCCCACATGTCAGATTATGCCTTGCGGATCCTTAAAAGGGACCCCCGCATTGCCAAAATGATGAACGATGACGACTACTGGTTGGCCAGCATCCTGGATCCACGCTATAAAGGCAAATTACAAAACATCATGCCACAGGAGAACCTTGACCTAATATTGGCTAATAAACAAGCAACTCTGGTAAATCGGTTGCTTGAGGCATTCCCCGCACACAGCAGCGGTGATGGTTCTCACACGAGCTGTACGGGCCGGGGGCAGCTTGGCAGAGGTGTTCGTGGCGCACACAGCAGAAGTGGCGTTGGAGACAGGGGTTTCATGACAATGTTGTGGACTGATTTTTCAAATACCGCTCACACAACTGGTAATACTGCATCAATGGAAAGTGACAGGAGACAGCAGTTGTCAACCATGGTTACAAACTACTTTTCCTCCCATATCGATGTTCTCCCACACAGGTCATTCCCCTTTGACTATTGGGCCGCTAAACTGGACACCTGGCCTGAATTGGCCCAATATGCCTTACAGGAGCTCGCTTGCCCAGCTGCAAGTGTGCTATCGGAAAGAGTCTTCAGTGCAGCTGGATCAATCCTGACAGAAAAAAGGACCCGTCTGTCAACCCAAAATGTGGATGATCTAACCTTCATTAAAATGAACCATGCATGGGTTTCCAAGGATTTTGTCCCACCTTCCCCTGATGACACATAGGGTGACAGAAAAATGGCTTGCTTTGGTCCACCTCTTCCTGGGACTTGACCTATTTCGCCTTTTGCATCAGCTGAATGTCCAACATCAACATATGCCACTTTCTAAAACTCCCTAACTGTGCTGCCTCCCCCCCCATGGCCGGGGTCACCACCTAGCGCACGACACCGTGCGAGTGCCGTTGCCCTGGACAGGTGGGTAGGCCGACTCTTGGGCGCGGGCACTGGCTCAGGGTCCCTCATAGTGCAATCAAGTGTCTCTGACAGTGGTGGTGCACACCCGCCGTCAGACACACCGCTGTACTATGAGGGGCCCAGTGCCAGTACCGACGCCCACGAGTGGGCCCCCCTTGCTTGGGCAGGGCCCCAGCATTTGCAATCTTTACCTCTCCCTGCTCCTCCGCTGTGTAATCTGGGCCGTCAAATCCATACTGTGCCTGACACCGTCTGAGCCTGCCTCCTGAGACATATATTTTGAATGTGTACGCTATCCATACATGTTATCCGGGGATACGGTACCCTTTCTAACCTTTGTGCAATCACGTGCAATCCATACTGGGCCTAACACCGTCTGAGCCTGCCTCCTGAGACATATATTTTGAATGTGTACGCTATCCATACATGTTATCCGGGGATACGGTACCCTTTCTAACCTTTGTGCAATCACGTGCAATCCATACTGGGCCTAACACCGTCTGAGCCTGCCTCCTGAGACATATATTTTGAATGTGTACGCTATCCATACATGTTATCCGGGGATACGGTACCCTTTCTAACCTTTGTGCAATCACGTGCAATCCATACTGGGCCTAACACCGTCTGAGCCTGCCTCCTGAGACATATATTTTGAATGTGTACGCTGGCCTTTTCAGTGTAGCGCACATGCAGCCACGGACATGTAAGGGCATGACACACCAGTTATTGGCCAATCTCATGTTCCAGAGCCTCACGTGTCCCTCTAGTAAGCCGGACTCGGACCGCGGGGCATGACGGAGTCTCGTTCGTTAACGGAATTAAGCTTGCAATGTGTGCATCTGTTCTGTAGCTGGCATGGTTGAGGTTTCCCAGGTGGAGTCGAATTTAACCGTAGGCTCCACTCCTGGTGGTGCCCTTCTGGACATTCCTTTAAGGTTCAGCTTTGCAACCATACTGCCCACGTAAAACAAACAATTTGCCTTCATGAACGCTGTTTGGAGGGTCATGACTCGTGGGAATAACGCCGCCCAATCAGTTAACCTGCTAGAGAGATCCTTCATTGCTCCCAAGCATGACATCACACTCCCTAGGAGGAAGGTAATGCCACTGTGGCGACCGTTCTCCTGGGGGCGACACAAGTGCACTGATGCCCAGCCACTGCTCGATGAATCTGCTGGTACATTGACCCAGACCACTACATTCCCCTCGCACGCTACACGGCCTGAATCTGACCCTGATGAAACTCAGGTTACCCTTCCCATATACAGTTCCATCTTACACGGTGACAAAGAGGAAGCTGCAGATGAAAGTGCAGGTTCGGCCCACCCGCCATCAGACACACCACCGTACTATCAGGGGCCCTGTGCCAGTGCCGTCGCCAACGAGTGGGCCCCCCCTGCTTGCTCAGGATCACAGCACTTGCAAGGTTGAAATACTGTGCAGTGAGATGGAAGATGGGGACGACGAGGAGTCCAGACTAGTACAGGGATTCCCTAGCGAGGAGACTTATTTGATTGTTTTCAATGTTGGGACAGCAATTTTTGGGGAGCACGTTACTCTGGAGAATGATAGATGGGGCCCACCATACACTGGAACATTCCAAAGGTGGACATCAGACACTGGAGCAGCATTTACAGGGCCCATTATACACTAGAGCATTAGAAATGGGGCCCATTATGTTTGGAGCATTATTTGGGCCCATAAGACAGTGGAGCTTCATCCATGGGGACCAACATTTACTGTAGCATTATGTGGAGCTCATCATATACTGTTTCAAACATTATATGGGACCAATGATTCTGTATGGAGAAATAGATGGGCCTCATCATGAGATGTAAAAAGTGAAGTATTTTTCATTGTACTATACCGCTATTTCTCTGCCGTATCGGAGCATGATGAGTTTTGGTATGTGTTAAAGGGGCGCTCTTTCGCCCAGGGCACATGAAAACCTGGAGCCAGCCCCCCCCCCCACAACTTTAGCCAAATAACCCCCATTTTTCAGTGCGTAACTTGTATTATGAAGTTAATTAAGGTTGACAAGCTTAAGTAAGAAGAATTGATGCTTTTGGCATTCAAATGGGCACTGTAGGTGTGTTTCCTGTCCTCCTCTCACTGCCGACTTTTATTCCCCATTGACTTACATTGGGTTTCGTGTTTCGGGACGACCACGACTTTTCCCTATAATCGGACGATCTTGCTCGACCCGACTTTTGGAAAAGTCGGGTTTCACGAAACGAAACGCGACCCTAAAAAACCAAAAGTCGCTCAACTCTAGTTGAGAGTAACTTGTGAGATCAGAAGAGGCTTGCACTCTGTGCCTCGGTTTGCCCTTTACAGACTCAATCTATTGCATTGTTCTGCATGGTTTCTTGCTACATTGTTGTATTGTTGGCTTAAGAGGCAATGCGGGAGTAAAATGCCCCTAATTTACACCTCTTAATAAACTAGGCGCATCACACACCTGCCGTGCACCTCCACCAGAAATGTTACTCACAGACCACATTTCTGGTGTAACTTACAAAACATGCATTTTGATGAATTTGTCGAGTGGGTGTCAGGAACACCGCACTGCACTTGCTCACTGAGCCAGTGCGCGTTTCCTGAGTACAAAGACTGTGCACAAAGATACCTGCGGAGTGGGCAGCAGTGGTGACAATGCATGCTCCAGGACCTGAAGCACGTGACTGCTGGGGGCGTGGCCTAAGCTCCACAGAGCTAGGAGCTGCAGGGAAACTCCTAGAAAGGTAACTACAGGACAATGTTACCAAGGGGCATAGACAGAGACAGAAACCAGATGAAGCCGAGGTCAAAGCATGAGATAGCAATGCAGTAGATCAGAAAACCAGAACGGGCAATAGACGGTACAATAGGGGTAACCTGTAACGGAGTAACGACAGCCAAGCCAGGAGGTCAGAACCAGAAAAGACAATTGTACAAAAGCGAGAGTACAGAGTGAAGGAACAAGCCAGGTCATACACGGGAAGCAAACAAACAACGCAGAGTACACGCACACCAGGGGTCAGACACACCAGAACAGCAGTATAACTGACAGAGAATGCTAGTTTGGAGTGAGTATAAATACCCCTCCCAGATCCAAAGAGAGGCCGGCAAAAGTTAACCCTGTGAGAACAGGACATTAACCATGTCCTAACCATGATAGTACCCCCCTCTTAATGGGGGGCCACTGGACCCCCAGGTTTCTCAGGGTACCTGGCATGAAAAGCCCGCACCAGTCGATCAGCGTGCACCGAACTGGCCAGAACCCATGACCGATCCTCAACGGAATATCCACCCACCGTGAATCAATGATGCGCCCTACCTCGTACTCCAGTTGACCCTCTACCAACACTGGTGGAGCCACAGATGAGGGATCTTCTCTAACTGTCCCCACAGGTTTTAATAGGGACCTGTGGAAGAAGTTAGATATTTTGAAGGAGGTGGGCAACTGTAATCTGTATGCCACCGGGTTGATGACCTCTACAATCTTGCATGGGCCAATAAATTTGGGGCCCAACTTCATAGAGGGTATTTTAAGTTTGATGTTACGGGTGGACAACCAGACTTTTTCCCCCACTGTTAACGCAGGAACCACCCCCCTCCTCCTGTCTGCAAAATGTTTGAACTTTTTCTGGGCTTTGGAGATGTTCCCCTGTACCTCCTTCTAGAGGGTTTTCAATTGTTGTACCATCCCCTCGGTACCAGGGCAATCCGAATCCATACGAGAAAATTCCCCAAACTGCAGAACAAACCCATAATTGACCAGAAAGGTAGACTTTCCGGTAGACTGATTAATCCGACAGTTGAATGCAAATTCTGCCATGGGTAATACCTCACACCAGTCTTCCTGTCTGGAGGAGGCCAGGCATCTCAGAATCTGCTCCAATGACTGGTTGGTGTGTTCCGTTTGTCCGTTGGATTCCGGGTGATAGGCAGAGGAGAATGACAACGTGACCCCCAACTTCATACAAAACGCTCTCCAAAACCTGGCCACAAATTGCACACCCCTGTCCGACACCACGTTCACAGGCACTCCATGCAGTCGAACAATGTGCTGTATAAACAAGTGGGCCAAGGTTTCAGCGGATGGTAATGCAGGTAATAGCACAAAGTGGGCTTGCTTAGAAAACCTATCAACCACTACCCATTCCACTGAGTTGCCCTTGGAAGGTGGAAGATTAGTGATAAAGTCCATGGACAGGTGTGTCCATGGTTTATCCAGAATTGGCAAAGGCACCAATTCCCCGGCCGGCCAGACCTGAGAGCTTTTAGAGCGCGCGCACACCCCACAAGTATTCACAAACCTTTTTATATCAGTACCCATAGAGGGCCACCAAAAACCCCTAGCTACTGCCCCCCGGGTATCTGCAATACCAGGGTCTGCACTTAACACAGAGTCATGAAATTCTTGAAGGAGTGTGGGACGTAATTGTTCAGGTACAAACAATTTACTTGGGGGTTTGTTCCTGGGAGCTTGTGCTTCCAGAATCTCTCTCTGTAACTTAGAGGAGATTTCGGCTACAACCACTCCCGGTTGAAGAATGGAGGAAGGAGGTTCTGGAGGGGACACAGAATCAAAACTTCAGGATAAGGCATCAGCCTTTACATTTTTAGACCCTGGTCGGAACGTTATGGTAAAATGAAATTGAGAAAAAAAAGGTGCCCACCGAGCCTGTCTGGGGGTCAATCTCTTAGCAGACTTGATATAGGCCAGGTTTTTATGATCAGTGATGACCGTATTGGGATGAGCGGCCCCCTCCAAAAAATGCCTCCATTCTTCGAAGTCCAATTTAACTGCTAACAATTCCCTGTTACCGACATCATAGTTTCTCTCGGCCGAAGAGAACTTCTTAGAGAAAAAGGCACAGGGTTTGAGGTTAGTCAGGGTAGAGGGGCCCTGTGACAATACTGCCCCCACCCCCACCTCCGAAGCGTCGACCTCGACGATAAAAGGTCTTGACGAATCGGCTTGTACCAACACAGGGGCTGTAGTAAAACACTTCTTTAATGCCAGGAGGTAATTTTTTGCGTCCACGGACCAATTTTTTACATCTGCCCCTTTAAGAGTGAGGTCCGTCAAGGGTTTTACACCTGCGAGAACCCTTTAATGAACTTCCTATAATAATTAGCGAAGCCCAGAAATCGCTGCAACCCCTTCAGGTCATGAGGCTGCATCCAATCTGTAATGGCCTGAACCTTCCCTGGATCCATGCGGAATCCATCCCCGAATGAAATTACACCCAGAAAAGACAGTTCTTGCATAAAAAATGAGCACTTCTCCAGCTTAGCATACAAATGGTTCTCCCGGAGTCTCATAAGCACCGTACGCAGATGATGCAAATGTGACTGACTGTCCTCAGAGTAAATCAAGATGTCATCCAGGTAAATGACTACGTAATGTCCAATCAAGTCAGAAAAAACAACATTAATAAAATTCTGAAAAACCGCAGGAGCGTTAGTGAGGCCAAAGGGCATAACCAGGTTTTCAAGCAGCCCCTCAGTTGTCAGGAACGCTGTTTTCCATTCGTCCCCCTCCCGGATCCTTATAAGGTTATAAGCCCCTCATAGATCGAGCTTAGAAAACCATTTGGCCCCCGTGAGTTGATTGCATAGATCAGGACTCAACGGGAGAGGGTACGTGTTCTTAACAGTAATTTTGTTCAGTTCTCGAAAGTCGAGGCACGGTCGCAACCCACCATCTTTTTTCTTTACAAAGAAAAACCCCGCTGCCACGGGTGAGACCGAGGGCCGAACATGCCCCTTGTGAAGGTTTTCTTTAATGTACTCTTTCATAGCTTGGCGCTCAGGCCCGGACAAATTAAACAAACGAGCCTTGGGTAATTTGGCTCCAGGTACTAAATCGATAGCACAATCATATGGTCTATGTGGTGGGAGCGCCTCAGCCTCGCTTTTGGAAAACACATCTTTAAAGTCTCTCAGGTACTCCGGAACACCCTCCAGACCGACAGATGACACAGATATGGATTTTATCGGATTGACAAAAGGAACTGGGTTACAACACAGACCATTATCATTACATCCTGTTGTGAGCTCATCTGTTCATTCATCTTTTGTGTCCGAGGATCTCCCTCTTCTGGTGAAGGAAGGTAGTGAGGCTGATTACCAAACACCTGATCAGGTGGATGGTGACTGGGTAACGGGAACTTCTTACTGGATATAAGGCAGCTGACGCCCTTCTGAGTCGCTGGTGATTTCTCTGCTGGATTCTTGGAGACCAGTCTGATTCCTGCTTCCCAAAGATAAGTTTTTGCTCTGCTATTGAACTTATTAGTTTTGGTTTTGTTTACCTTGTTTTTTGGAGTTCTGCCATCCCCGGCTGGGGTATGCTGGATTCTTTTATCTTGATCAGTGTTCTCTTTTGCTCTGCTTCCAGAATATTCTGAGTGCTGATACAGGGTTTGAAGTCTAGTAACTTCAGGGTCCTTTTTGCTTATCAGTTATGTTGGTAATATTTTTAGCAGGGTTTTCTCGGATTGCAGACAGCAGCTTTTCTATCCTGTCCTTTTTAGTTAGCTTGGGCCCCATCATTTGCTCAACCTATCTTTCTATCTGTGTTAGTGTTTTCATCTTGCTTCACCGTCATTATATGTTGGGGGCTGCCTATTGCTTTGGGGTCTGCTCTGGGGCAGTCAGTTTTTCCCTTTTCTCTCTTTAGGCTTATGTAGATCTCCGGGTGTGACGAGGTGTCTAGGATCACCGTAGGAACACTCCACGGCTACTGCTAGTTGTGTGATAGGATTAGGGGTCTGCAATCCGCTAGTTTCCAACCTCTCTGTTTTTCTGGGCTGAGCTTGTGTTTTGTTTTTTCCTCCTCGGTGACTCAATCATAACAACATCCCCATCGAGTCATCTCCCCCTTCACCCAATCAATAAGAGGATTGTGACGTTGCAACCAGGGCATTCCTAATACCAGTCCTACAGGCAGATTATTCATAATGAAACAACTTAAATTTTCCACATGAGTGGAACCCACTTTCATAGAAAAAACTTCAGACATAAAACAAATTCCATCCCGGGTAAGAGGGGATGAATCCACAGCCACAATTTTAACAGGGTCTTTTAACCTGACTGTCCCTATCTTGGAGTCACAACTTGGGCATCAGTCAGATTAATGGAGGAACCACAGTCAACAAAGGCGGTGGTCATAACAGGACCTCCAGCAATTTCCAATTCAACCTGGAGCACCATTTTTGTACGTGAGAAAAAATGTACCTGGGAGTCTGGACAACTTCCTCGATTGTTGCCCAGACTCAGTCGTTTCTCTGATGGTTTCTCTGAGGAAGGGCAGGAGGGGCAATTCCTTTTCCAATGTCCAGAGGCTCCACAGTAAAAGCCTAGTAGGTTGTTTCTACGGTGCCTTCTCTCTTTCTCCTTAACCGAGACTGACCCAACCTTCATGGGCTCAGATACAGGTGCAGAGTCACACAATTTGGGGTACAAGGGAGACTCTTGTTGCCTCATTCCTCTAGCACAGAGTCTCCGGTCCATACGGACCGCCTGCATCATGGCGTCCTCCAGGGTATCAGGAGGCGGATGTAATGCCAGAGCGTCATGCAGACGGTCAGAAAGGCCCCTGCGAAACAACCCCCTCAGGGCGTCGTCGTTCCAGGATACTTCGGCGGTCCAACGTCTAAACTCTGAGCAGAACCATTCAGCAGAGTGCCTCCCCTGTGTCACACTCATCACCATATCCTCAGCCAGACGCACTCTATCAGGCTCATCATAGATGTGCCCCAGAGCCTCAAAGAACAAGTTCACTGACATACGTTCAGGAGCAGAGGAAGACAGTGAGAAAGCCCATGCTTGCGGAGCCCCCTGAAGTAGGGAAATAATGACCCCCACCCTCTGGAACTCATCCCCGGAGGAGCGGGGCCTTAGAGAAAAAAAAAGCTTGCATCCTTCTCTGAAAGATCTGAACTCCTTTTTATCCCCTGAGAAAGGGTCGGGCAATTTGACCGGAGATTCGGGGGACGCTAATGACACATCTCTACCCCCAGAACTAGAAGCCCCTGCATCGACAGCCCCCTGCACAGTAACCACCAACTGTTGCTGGGTATGGGCCATCGCGCGCTGTTCCACATTGAGTTTATGGAACATTTGGGTCAGGTGCTTGACCTGATCAGCCAAAGCTTGTATGGGATCCATGAGGATAACACACACTTTTTTTTTTTCTCTTCAGAGGAAAAAAAACCTGAAACGGTCAGTTATAATGTCAAGGACACCGCACTGCACTTGCTCACTGAGCCAGTGCGCATGTCCTGAGTACAAAGACTGTGCGCAAAGATCAAAGATACCTGCGGAGCGGGCAGCAGTGGAGACAATGCATGCTCCAGGACCTGAAGCACGTGACTGCTGGGGGCGTGGCCTAAGCTCCACAGAGCTAGGAGCTGCAGGGAAACTCCTAGAAAGGTAACTACAGGACAATGTTACCAAGGGGCATAGACAGAGACAGAAACCAGATCAAGCCGAGGTCAAAGCAAGAGATAGCAATACAATTCCAAAGGATTAGATAGAATGGATAGTGAGGACGTAGCAATAGATCAGAAAACCAGAACGGGCATTAGACGGTACAATAGGGGTAAGCTGTAATGGAGTAACGATAGCCAAGCCAGGAGGTCAGAACCAGAAAAGACAATTGTACAAAAACGAGAGGCGGCGTACAGAGTGAAGGAACAAGCTGGGTCATACACGGGAAGCAAACAAACAACGCAGAGTACACGCACACCAGGGGTCAGACACACCAGAACAGCAGTATAACTGACAGAGAATGCTAGTTTGGAGTGAGTATAAATACCCCTCCCAGATCCAAAGAGAGGCCGGCAAAAGTTAACCCTGTGAGTATGTAGTATGTATGCTGTATGAATGTAGTATATATGTAGTATGAATGTAGTATGTATGTATGTTGTATGAATGTAGTATACATGAAGTATGTATGTAGTATGTATGTAGTATGTATGTTTTTTTTGTTTTTTTTTACATTCAACACATTAGCTGGATGATGGGACTACTACTGTCCCATCATTGGCTAATGTGTCAATCACTGTCATTGCAGCAGGCACCGCCCGATGGGACTTGTAGTCCAATCGGACGATGCCTGCACACACACAGACCTCCGGCAGGCCCGTACAGACTGCCAGCAGCCGGCACAGACCCCCCTGCAACAGGCACAGACCCCCGGCAGGTCCGTACAGACCCCCGACAGCCGGCACAGACCCCCGGCAGGCCCGTACAGACTGCCGGCAGCCGGCACAGACCCCCGGCAGGCCCGTACAGACCGCCGGCAGCCGGAACAGACCCCCGGCAGGCCCGTATAGACCGCCGGCAGCCCACACAGACCCCCGGCAGGCCCGCACAGACCGCGCATCATGATGCGCACAGACCGCGCATCATGATGACATCACTTCAGCAGCCAATCACAGCCACAACAGTGGCTCATTGCATTATGGGAACTTCCGATTCCGGTATCCGATATTGAAAAAATATCGGTACTCGGTATCGGAATTCCGATACAGCGAATATTGGCCGATACCCGGTATTTGTAGTACTGGAATGCTCAACACTAATCATGATATGTCCTGCATCAGGAGGCTCAGGTGGGCACTACAATGGGAGCCGGGCTACTATAGTATATTTATAGAATCTTTATTTCTTTCGCTGTTTCTCTCTCTTCTTTCTTTCTTTGCCCACTTCCTTTCTCTCTAATCTATTCTTTCTTTTGCTCTGTTCTTTCTTTCCCCTCTTTCTTTCTCTCTCTAATCTTTCTTTCTCTCTGTTCTTTCTCTCTCTGTTCTTCCTTTCTCTCTCTCTGTTCTTTCTCTCTGTTCTCTTTCTTTCCCCTCCTTCTTTTTCTCTCTGTTCTCTTTCTCTCCCCTCTTTCTTTCTCTCTGTTCTTTCTCTCTCTCTGTTCTTTCTCTCTCTCACTCTGTTCTTTCTTTTCCCCCTTTTTCTTTCTTTCTTTCTCTGTTCTTTCTTTCTATTTCTTTCTCTCTCTGTTCTTTCTTTCTCCTTTTTCTTTCTCTCTCCCTCTGTTCTTTCTTTCTTACCCCTATTTCTTTTTTTTTCTCT
Source organism: Dendrobates tinctorius (assembly GCF_039654945.1). NCBI lineage: Eukaryota > Metazoa > Chordata > Amphibia > Anura > Dendrobatidae > Dendrobates > Dendrobates tinctorius. The sequence continues at coordinate 1,928,441 of NW_027361700.1, read as the reverse complement.
CTCTCTGTTCTTTTTTTCTGTCCCCTCTCTTTCTCTCTATTCTTTCTTTCCTTCTCTGTTTCCTTCTTTCCCCTCTTTGTTTCTTTATTTCTCTCTCTTTCTTTCCCCTCTTTCTTTCTCTATCTCTATGTTCTTTCTTTCTCTTTCTTTCCCCTCTTTCTCGCTCTAATCTTTCTTTCTTTCTCTCTCTGCTCTTCCTTTCTTTCTCTGTTTTTTTCTTTCTTTCTCTTTCTTTCCCCTCTTTCTTTCTCTCTGTTCTTTCTTTCCCATCTTTCTTTCTCTCTCCCTCTCTGTTCTTTCTTTATTTCTTTCCCCTCTTTCTTTTTTTCTCTCTCTCTGTTCTTTTTTCTGTCCCCTCTTTTTTTCTCTGTTCTTTCTTTCTCTCTCTCTGTTTCTTTCTTTCTTTCCCCTCTTTCTTTCTCTCTCTGTTCTTTCTTTCCCCTCTTTCTTTTTCTCTCTCTCTGTTCTTTTTTTCTGTCCCCTCTTTCTTTCTCTCTGTTCTTTCTTTCTCGCTCTCTGTTCTTTCTTTCCCCTCTTTCTTTTTTCTTTCTCTCTCTGATCTTTTTTTCTGTCCCCTCTTTCTTTCTCTCTGTTCTTTCTTTCTTTCTTTCTTTCTTTCTTGCTCTCTGTTCTTTCTTTCTTTCTGTTTCTTTCTTTCATTCTTTCTCTGTTCTTTCTTTCCCCTCTTTCTCTCTCTTTGTTCTTTCTTTCGCTGTGTTCTTTCTTTCCCCTCTTTCTTTCTCTCTCTAATCTTTTTCTTTCTCTCTCTCTAATCTTTCTTTCTCTCTGTTCTTGCTTTCCCCTCTTTCTTTCTTTCTCTTTCTCTGTTCTCTCTTTCTTTCTTTCTCTCTGTTCTTTCTTTCCCCTCTTTCTTTCCCTCTCTGTTCTTTCTTTCTTTCTCTCTCTGTTTTCTTTTTTCTCTCTCTGTTCTTTCTTTTCCTCAGTACCAGTCAATGTTCCAACAGTACCAGCCACTGTGCCCATAATGCCAGCCACTGTGCACATAATGCCAGCCACTGTGCCCTTAGTATCAGTCAGTGTGATCAGCAGCGCTAAATGGGTGCGGTTGGGGCATGGACATGGGTGTGACTAGTTGTGAGATGGGTGTGGTCAGGGCGTGGCTTACAATTTGCCACGGCACGCTGCTCGTGCCGCAACCTTTGTCCCTCTTTCCCTTCTTCAAAAGTTGGGAGGTATGCTCATCTGCTCCTGACAAGGTGGCCACCATATCATTGACTTGTCATTGTCGTCGCCTCCAGACATAACCCATCTTCATTATGGGGGGCACACAGTGAAACCCATGCTCAGGAACAGTGATTTGCAGATAGAGGAAACAGAAATGATTATGTATCAGCCAAATATTACATATCAGAAACATGCACACAAAGTACCCCCGGTCACTGCTGATAATTACCCTCCTCTTAGCGGGATTATATTGATGTCCATGGTGAGACACTGACACTTGTTATAGCCGCAACTTCGAGATCATTCTTATTCTGGTTCACACCTCTGTATACAAAATAATTCTGCATTGATTAATTTACTAAAAAATCTTTATAGGGGATGGAACTCAGTTTTTTGTACAACATTTCCAATCCTTTGCTTTCAGTCACCAGTTATAAAACTGGCAACCACAAGGGTGCCTATACATTGAGCTGAATGAGAGCTCTCCCGAGAACTGACTACAAGCAGTCAGAGTTTGACCATAGTTGTGTGTAGAGATGCAGGAGATCTATATATGTTTTTAACTCATTGTCACTTCTGTTCTGACCTTCTAGAAAAATGTCACTTGTTGTCACACCTTTAACTTTCACAACTTCTCAAGGTCGTCCTACTCACTGCATTCACCACTCTGATCCTTCAAGTGTTGGGCCAATGCCATGAACTGCCTCTTGCAGCAATGGCATTATTGCTACATCCTCATGTTGCTGAGAGTCTCCACCAGCCATTGTTCATATGAGTCTGATTGTTGACTTTTGAATTGATATTTGTTGCAACTTATTGTTCTGATATTGTGCTGATTGTACAATCAACGTTTGCTAATATGTTGATTACCCATTGTATTAGTCCATGGAGCTTGTTGACCTGCAAACAGTGAAGGACAAACTATGCAGATTGATTGAATGATTGAATACTCTATGGATGATGCCCTAGAGGACAGCTGTTGGTATAAAAAGGCACTACTGTTCTTCTGCAGAGAGACTTGACAGACTAGCAACCAGAGAACCATGGCCCCAGCTGAAGGAATACAGATCTGCTCCATTGGCCGACACTGAACCCATGGAGATGTTTGGAGAAGCCAGGTTGGGACAATCAGGTCACCTGGCCACATACCTCAATAGACTGTCAGCTTCTTAAGCTTGCCGATACCTTCTCTCTGTGAGTGCTTGCGAAAAGCGGGGTGCCTCTGACTGAGGTAGTTTGTCCTGAAAGCCCCAAAAGTCACAGCTGCTCTAATCCTAGCGAGCCAGTGGAAGGGTGAAATTCTGTAATTTGCACCATCTTGTGTATGTGCTGGGACTGTACTATGTGTTATTAACTGTTGGTAGTTCAATATGTTTTTGTCACACTGTTTTACCCTCACCCTGTTGTCTGAGTAGTATTCTGGCATTAATTGGGATGAGCCCTGGTCCATGCAGTCTTTCTAAAGACAGCTGGGCCAGTGGATGAGAGCACCCATTGACCCTCATATCTCCACATGGTCTATCCACTGCCAGTAGGGGATATATTAGGCAGGTCCTCCCTCCACACCTTGCCTGGACTTGGGTTCTGTTGTAGTTAGTCTCTAGTTTCCTGTCTAGGTGCATTCTTATTTTGACTCTCCTGTTGCTGACCCAGCTTGTTTACCTGTTTTGTCTGATCTCTCCACTCCTGATCTCACCTTTGTATTTTGAATCTGTGATGCTGCCCCGACCTCAGACTGTTGGACTACTTCTGTCTTTGTTCTCTGTGCCTCGCATTTTCTCTAGTAAAGACCAGATAATCACTTATTCACGCCCCTCCAGGGTAAGCATGGCCAATGACGCAGTGGGTCCACACTCATCGCTGTCACACTTGTAAACTATTCATTGACATCACAGTTTGACGTCATGGCTGTTGTTATTATTAACTTCAGTCAATAATCACTTTACTGTTTTCACAGTGTATTCATGATCTTAATTAACCTAATGTAAGGCTTTGTGGTTGCGAGATGTGACCTGTCTGTGGTTGAGAGTAACTTGTGAGATCAGAAGAGGCTTGCACTCTGTGCCTCGGTTTGCCCTTTACAGACTCAATCTATTGCATTGTTCTGCATGGTTTCTTGCTACATTGTTATATTGTTGGCTTAAGAGGCAATGCGGGAGTAAAATGCCCCTAATTTACACCTCTTAATAAACTAGGCGCATCACACACCTGCCGTGCACCTCCACCAGAAATGTTACTCACAGACCACATTTCTGGTGTAACTTACAAAACATACATTTTGATGAATTTGTCGAGTGGGTGTCAGGAACACCGCACTGCACTTGCTCACTGAGCCAGTGCGCGTGTCCTGAGTACAAAGACTGTGCACAAAGATACCTGCGGAGTGGGCAGCAGTGGTGACAATGCATGCTCCAGGACCTGAAGCACGTGACTGCTGGGGGCGTGGCCTAAGCTCCACAGAGCTAGGAGCTGCAGGGAAACTCCTAGAAAGGTAACTACAGGACAATGTTACCAAGGGGCATAGACAGAAACCAGATCAAGCCGAGGTCAAAGCATGAGATAGCAATACAGTAGATCAGAAAACCAGAACGGGCAATAGACGGTACAATAGGGGTAACCTGTAACGGAGTAACGACAGCCAAGCCAGGAGGTCAGAACCAAAAAAGACAATTGTACAAAAGCGAGAGTACAGAGTGAAGGAACAAGCCAGGTCATACACGGGAAGCAAACAACGCAGAGTACACGCACACCAGGGGTCAGACACACCAGAACAGCAGTATAACTGACAGAGAATGCTAGTTTGGAGTGAGTATAAATACCCCTCCCAGATCCAAAGAGAGGCAGGCAAAAGTTAACCCTGTGAGAATAGGACATTAACCATGTCCTAACCATGACAGTACCCCCCTCTTAATGGGGGGCCACTGGACCCCCTGGTTTCTCAGGGTACCTGGCATGAAAAGCCCGCACCAGTCGATCATCGTGCACCGAACTGGCCAGAACCCATGACCGATCCTCAACGGAATATCCCTTCCAATGGATAAGGTACTGAAGTCTCCGGCGCACCCACCGTGAATCAATGATGCGCCCTACCTCATACTCCAGTTGACCCTCTACCAACACTGGTGGAGCCACAGATGAGGGATCTTCTCTAACTGTCCCCACAGGTTTTAATAGGGACCTGTGGAAGAAGTTAGATATTTTGAAGGAGGTGGGCAACTGTAATCTGTATGCCACCGGGTTGATGACCTCTACAATCTTGCATGGGCCAATAAATTTGGGGCCCAGCTTCATAGAGGGTATTTTAAGTTTGATGTTACGGGTGGACAACCAGACTTTTTACCCCACTGTCAACGCAGGAACCACCCCCCTCCTCCTGTCTGCAAAATGTTTGAACTTTTTCTGGGCTTTGGAGATGTTCCCCTGTACCTCCTTCCAGAGGGTTTTTAATTGTTGTACCATCCCCTCGGTACCAGGGCAATCCGAATCCATACGAGAAAATTCCCCAAACTGCAGAACAAACCCATAATTGACCAGAAAGGGAGACTTTCCGGTAGACTGATTAATCCGACAGTTGAATGCAAATTCTGCCATGGGTAATACCTCACACCAGTCTTCCTGTCTGGAGGAGGCCAGACATCTCAGAATCTGCTCCAATGACTGGTTGGTGTGTTCCGTTTGTCCGTTGGATTCCGGGTGATAGGCAGAGGAGAATGACAACGTGACCCCCAACTTCATACAAAACGCTCTCCAAAACCTGGCCAGAAATTGCACACCCCTGTCCGACACCACGTTCACAGGCACTCCATGCAGTCGAACAATGTGCTGTATAAACAAGTGGGCCAAGGTTTCAGCGGATGGTAATGCAGGTAATAGCACAAAGTGGGCTTGCTTAGAAAACCTATCAACCACTACCCATACCACTGAGTTGCCCTTGGAAGGTGGAAGATTAGTGATAAAGTCCATGGACAGGTGTGTCCATGGTTTATCCGGAATTGGCAAAGGCACCAATTCCCCGGCCGGCCAGACCTGAGAGCTTTTAGAGCGCGCGCACACCCCACAAGTATTCACAAACCTTTTTATATCAGTACCCATAGAGGGCCACCAAAAACCCCTAGCTACTGCCCCCCCGGGTAACTGCAATACCAGGTTCTGCACTTAACATAGAGTCATGAAATTCTTGAAGGAGTGTGGGACGTAATTGTTCAGGTACAAACAATTTACTTGGGGGTTTATTCCTGGGAGCTTGTGCTTGTGCTTCCAGAATCTCTCTCTGTAACTTAGAGGAGATTTCGGCTACAACCACTCCCGGTTGAAGAATGGAGGAAGGAGGTTCTGGAGGGGACACAGAATCAAAACTTCAGGATAAGGCATCAGCCTTTACATTTTTAGACCCTGGTCGGAACGTTATGGTAAAATGAAATCGAGATAAAAAAGGTGCCCACCGAGCCTGTCTGGGGGTCAATCTCTTAGCAGACTTGATATAGGCCAGGTTTTTATGATCAGTGATGACCGTAATGGGATGAGCGGCCCCCTCCAAAAAATGCCTCAATTCTTCGAAGTCCAATTTAACTGCTAACAATTCCCTGTTACCGACATCATAGTTTCTCTCGGCCGAAGAGAACTTCTTAGAGAAAAAGGCACAGGGTTTGAGGTTAGTCAGGGTAGAGGGGCCCTGTGACAATACTGCCCCCACCCCCACCTCCGAAGCGTCGACCTCGACGATAAAAGGTCTTGACGAATCGGCTTGTACCAACAC